>NC_061817.1:3047280-3367811 GCF_021462225.1 Girardinichthys multiradiatus | reverse complement strand
TTCACTTTTTCTTTACAGTCTAAAATATGCAAAAAAAAAACAAAACAAAAAAAACTGAGAAGAACTTAGAGGTAACTTCAGGAAGATTTTAGTTTGAAGCATTTCATAATAACACATAATGAAAAAGAAGACACACACATACAGCATGTACACAGTGGCAGGCATTTCAGGCTACTCACTCACAGACAGTACATTGTCTTAGCTTCCTGTCCTGCTACACTGGCAGTCTTTGACTAAGAAGAAGGCATGTTGTCTAACTTAACTTCATTGCTGTAACAGATCAGCTCATTCATTCAATTAGCATACACTCACACTGGTCACCCGCACTGTCACTCATCAGAAATCTATGGCTGCTCAACCAATTGCTGAAAAGTCAACTCACTCCTTAAGCTTCCTTGTGATGGTTGTTAGATCAATATGAACCTCTGAGTCCCCAGAACGATTTACTCCATCCTGCAGGTGAAACGTGCAACAGGAAGATAAAGTCAAATCAATAATTCTTTACAGCAATGAATGTTGATACGAACTCAAGATAAATAGCAAAAAACTTGATAAGAGCTGAATGAAGATGAACATTCAGCATCCATGTATAAATAGGACTTTAGTGTGTTGATTTTGTGTCAGTTTTATATGTTATCTTGGAGATCAGTCCAGTGCACTCGAATGAAATGATGCACTTAGCACAAGCATAAGCTGCTTTTTTTTTTTTTTTCAGTATAATGTTGACAGGCATGTCTCATGTCTCACATCATACATATATTCCTATAGAATAAAACATGCAATGTCTTTCCAAAATCTTATTAACCTCATGACACATACAGATTTAAATGTATCATTAGTTCTGATCCATGAACCTATTGGTTTTACGAAAATCCAGTTTGTTTCAATCACCTATACTTATTTTACAGGTTGCTGAGGTAAGGCTGATGTGACGTAAAGTGGAGTAATATTGCACTAGCCCTCACCTAATAAAAAATGACAAATTTCAGTCATCCAAACAATGCATCCACATGAGTAAAGATGTTTATTTAGAATTTGCTCTGTTTTTTAAAAATTTGTCAAAATTATCTTTTCCTTATACTCTAAAGCATGCACTAATAAATTGTCGATAATGCTGTGAGAGTTCTGAACAATCTGAAATGTAACACATGGAGTTTCTATGAAATGTGAGAAAAGGGATAAAAAAATAACGGATGTAAAAATGTGAAAAATACCTTTTGGCCTTCCAACGACCAATATTGTTCTTTTACTCTTGCACAGTATATATGTGTGCATATCTTTTCATCTTTTTATTATATTTTTATTATATGTTTAACATGCTCTTGGTTTGCTGGTGGAATTCTTATTTACCTGAAGCTATCTATCTATCTATCTATCTATCTATCTATCTATCTATCTATCTATCTATCTATCTATCTATCTATCTATCTATCTATCTATCTATCTATCTATCTATCTATCTATCTATCTATCTATCTATCTATCTATCCATCCATCTATCTATCTATCTATCTATCTATCTATCTATCTATCTATCTATCTATCTATCTATCTATCTATCTATCTTGTTTATACGTGGATAAGAGAACAAAGAACACCAATTTTTAATTAAAATTATTAATTTCATTTAAATAATGAAATTAATAATTTAACTATTATTGTTTTTTAAATTAGCTAACTCATACAAGCTATTCATCCAGATTTAACACCAGATTTAGTTTCCCTCCTAAATATGGATCTTAAGCCTATTTCATTAAAATATTTATACTATACTTAAAAAGTGGATACCTTCGTTTTCAGTGACCCCATCCCTTAGCTTTAACATTTACAGTATTGGTGGTGCTGCCTCTAAGCCTGAAACACAATGTAATCCAATACTGATGTGTTTTAATAAAGAAATGATTAGGAATGCGGTGATGTCGTTCAAACTGAATGTTCAAACAAATAAAAATGATTCTCGTTTAGTACAATTTTATCAGTAAATGTAAAAGACTCATTAGAGTAACTATTTCATCACAAACTTCGGGGAGTCCCTCAGCCTGTCTCGGAGGGTGGAATACTGTACCTTTCTCATTTTTGGTTTCTCAGATGTGTTATGGGAGCATGTTGCTGGGAGGAGGTGTGCAGACCATCTCACAGATCCTCTTTTATTCTGCGGCCCTCTCTTTGCTCTGACAGATCCGCGCTGATATCAGATTGATGGGCCTGTTTGATTGAAGCGTCTTTGTCGTGCTAATGTCACGGAGAGTGATGGATGAGGCGTGTGCGCCAGAACCAACGCGCGCACCTAAACTGCACTTCTTCTGAGCCGAAAATAACCCCCTCCTCCTGTGCACCCCTCGCCGCCCCCAACCCTACCCGTAACCCCCCGCTCCTGTGGCCAGCTGACAACTTCTGCCCTGGTCACCATAGGCGACATGTCACGTGACCCGCGACAGAGGTAGAGGAGAAGAAAAGAAGTGGAAAACACGTAACAAAGGAGAGGACGACAGAGCAGGAAAAGAAAAAGCTGAGCAGCTGAAGGAAAAAAGACGGAATTGAGCAGAAGTGAGGAAAGCAAGTTAAGAGGCGTCTCAAGTCTTCTCGCGTTGTTCTGTGCTGGCACCGATGAGCTTCTGGAAGCTGCAGGCTGAGTGACAGCAGGGCCCTCCGTTAACGTATCAACAGCCTCACTCACAGCTTACCAGAGGACATGATTCATGTGTTTTTCGTTTTTTCGGGACGTGCAAGTTTCACTTTTTGATGTTCATTTGAAGTTTGTGCTGTTTTGTTTAAAAAACAAATTGGCCTCTCTTCCCATCTAAACCTAATGTATTTTATTCCGGATTTTTATCAGTCTCCAGATACATGATATATATATATGTATATATATATATATATATATATATATATATATATATATATATACGTATATGTATATATATATATATATATATATTGGAAACAGTTTAATTAACTAATTTGATATTTGTAATTTCTGTTATAATAATATTTTTGTTATCGCCTTCTTTGGGTTTGTGGTTCTTGCCTAAAGTAAGCAGGACTTTATATTTAGGTCCTCGGGTCTTCATGGACAACATGAACTCCTTTGTGGAATACTCATTCTGTAGCCGACCGGGCAGCGGTTCTTACTCTGCCCCTAAACCTGGATACCAACATCATCCTCTGCTTCACCACCACCTTCCTCTGGATGAGCACCACGGCCTCTCAGTGACCCCCGGTTCCCTCCATACGGGCCTTTGCGGCTCCTCTGTTCCGGTTAACGGAACCGGCGGTGAGAGCGGGTACAGAGCAGATGGAGGGATGTACGGGGACACCGCAGCGGACATTGGAGGGACGCACGAGTCCACAGGGGTGAACCAGCAACATCAGCAGCATCCAATAAATCATCTTGAGCATCAGCATACACACAGCGGCTTCCATCATTATCAGAACCAAAGCGCGCAGAGTGGATTATTGACTCCGTATACTAACAGCAGTGGATGCACCTCCGGGGCCTATGCAGGCCAAACGGGTGCTACAAACTCGGAGTATGCAGGCGTCACGGGTTCCCCCAGCTCGATACAGCATCAGTATTTTATGGATGAGTCTGTGGCGTCCACTTACTACCATCACTCAGCCTTTCACACTTCTACCCCAGCTGTTGGGCCCAACTATAACGCCCTTTCCGAGGCGTACGGGCCCCAGGGCCCTTTCGCCAGCTCTCAGTACCCGCAGCAGATTGGCGGGGGTCTGGAAGCAGTGGGTTACCTGGGATTCCCGCAAGCGGGAGGGTATGGAGAGCTGCCGGTATCCCAGCGCCGAGGGAGGGAGGAGGAGGAGAGCCAGCAGGCCGGACAGGGACAGACTTTTGACTGGATGAAGGTGAAGAGGAATCCCCCCAAAACAGGTGGGAATTCATTCATTTATTTATTATCGAATGAGTTATTTATTTATTCATTATCACCCATAATGTGTTTGTTGACTTTAAGAAAAAGAATAGGTGTATAACATTACATGTATGTTATACATGTAATGTTATACTCCTATATACTCCTATTGTATTGTATGTACAATACAATACATTACATGTACAAATCTGTTATAGTTCAAAGATAGATAGATAGATAGATAGATAGATAGATAGATAGATAGATAGATAGATAGATAGATAGATAGATAGATAGATAGATAGATAGATAGATAGATAGATAGACTATACATAATTGCAAAAGTACTCAAACGAAAGTACTGTGATCATTATTTTGTATAATGAATTAGGATGGAGTTTTCATGGCAGAGAAACCAGCCCGACACCGCTATGGCCCCCGACATCTGATCTCTCTTCAGCTCTCTCTCTCTTTCTCAAATGGATCAAACAGATCCATTTCTTCATGGGAAGTCCTGCTCTGTTATCTGTTAAAACAAAGACCCTTGCCTCAGCATCTCAACCCCCCATGTCCAACAGCCTTGTCCGTTTTAATCACATGTATAGTACAGATTTCTTACGACTTGGAGTTGGGAGGAACACCCGGAGTTCTAAATAAGGAAAACATAGTCCAGAATTATTCAAACGTTGATCGTCCAACAAAATAATTATTAATAAACATTATTACGTTTAAATAAAATTATAAAAAAGAAACATGTGCCTCATGACAATGAAATGGAACATTTATGCAAACGGAATTATACTAATTTTATTTATTTACTTATTTATTTTATTTCAGGCTATTTATGTTAAACCAAACAAAAGAAACCAATTCGGTAAATGTATAAAATATTGTCTCCTTCTTGTTCGCAGTCAAGGTGTCGGACTTTGGTCTCGCAGGAGTCCACAATAACGCCATGCGTACCAATTTCAGCACACGGCAGCTGACGGAGCTGGAGAAGGAGTTCCACTTCAGCAAGTACCTCACGCGGGCGCGGCGCGTTGAGATCGCTGCAACGCTGGAACTGAACGAGACCCAAGTAAAGATCTGGTTCCAGAACAGACGAATGAAGCAGAAGAAACGCGAGCGGGAGGGCACGTGCACTACCGCGCGCTCCTACTCATCTGAGACCCGTTGTGGGTTTGCCAAGGAGCTGGAGGACACGGACCACTCTTCACTTTCCACTTCTCCGGGAGCGTCTCCGAGCTCCGAGACGTAGTCTGAGCGTGACTGGTGACCAACACTTTTTATCACTGTGATCTAGAAATACATTCCCGTCCTACAGCCTTATGCATCCTGTAGGAAAACGAGAGCTTTCACCGGACAGCCTCTTTTTTACCCATCTACTCGAATAGTTATTTTTGCACAACATATGTCCTCCTGGATACTTTGCATTTTATTTTATCACATGTTGGATAAAACAATTTTGTCAAACTGTTTTACATTTATCAAAATTCGTGCTGTGAATGTTGCATTTATGATTTTTTTTTAACATTTGCGTTTTATTGATGCTAAAAGGAGAAATCTCCACAGCTCACGCCCATGTGTTTGTCCGGGTGTTCAACCACAGCAATCACAATAATCGCACATCCAGTGGGATATGTTTTAAAATATTTACAAATATGAACATTCTATTTTGATTCTTAACTTTCTCGAATTTTCTAAGACAACCCCCTTTTTCAGCTATAGTGAAAAACAAATGTGAATTTTGGAATATTGCAGATCAAAAAAGATCCGAAAGTGGATATCTAACAGCTTGTTGTGCAGCACACCTTGCTTTGTTGTACACGTCAAAGTTTCTTTTAAGTCTCTAAATGAAAGTGTGAATTATGGTTCACAGGGATTGGGTTATTTAAGTATGTTTTCAAAACATTTTGTCAAAGATTATTACACTTAAACATGCATTTCTGATCTTTCTTTGATAGTTTTTACTTTCCATTAGTCAACAGACCCTGTGACTTACAATAGGTTTACCTTATTATGGTGCTTAAACTTATTTGGTATCCCTTAGAACTAATAAAGAGTGAGATGAGTTTGATCTCACTCTCAGAACAAGTTATGATTCAACTTCAGTCAGGGCATCACCTGTAGAAGATTTAGGCTAACGATACAAGGAGTTCTACTGACAAAGTCATACTTGCTTCTTCATAGTTGAAATAATACTTCTTGTAGTACAATAATATTATTATTAATGAAGTTTTTCAGTTGCTGTTCTACGAGTTTTAGACTTCATGCAGCTGTGGTCTGTGCATTCCTATAAGAACGCCTTTTCCAAATGAATTCATTGCTAAACGTTTCTTTTTCCTGATAGTTTTTACAATAACACCAGTCTGTGACTTATTTTCAATGCTATCAGAATGTTTAAGACTTGGGCATTCTAGTTATAAACAGGTTAATTTTGGGTGATTGTGGTTATGTTTACAGACATTGTGAAATAATTCTTTAACAAGTTTTTCATACTGTAATACTTTTCATTTCTACTTTACAGAAATGTATTGTAAATTTCTTGTTATTATTTTGAAAATGCAGAATGTGCAAATATGTGTTTTCATTTTGCATTTTTTATTGTGATGAAAGGCTTTTCAAACTTGATAAAACTATAATGAATGGACACTTTAAATTCTTCAGTCCACGCCTGTGTGTAGTTTTCCCCATTTGGAATATTGTTGGCCTTAAAATGCAAAAATTAAATATCTAAACATGTTATTATTATGCTAAACGTGTAGGTAATGATTTTTTTATTTTTATGTAAGAGCAGCTTGACTGAGTTTTATTAGTGTTGCTGCCTGAAAGGGACTTCCAATCATGTCCATTTTTTGTCTTCCCAAAGCTACCTTAAATAAATCTTCTTTTGCCAATCCATTGAGGACGAATTCTTTCTCTTGCTTCTTGAAGTAACTAAATGTTACAATGTGTGGTATTGCAACATTTTCAGGGGACTGTGTCTCAGTAGGTCAAGTAGATGTCCTGTAGTCTGAAATTTCTGTATAAATGTGTATGTGTTTGTGATTGCAACTGGGCGTAAAGTGGTCAATATGACAAGAAATGTGCTACATTAATTCTATTTACAGCAAGCACCAAGTCAAGCCCTTGTAGACTAATGTCACAAATTTGTCTCACACTGTTTCAGGTCTTAATGAACTTAAGTCTGCATATGTATAACACTAATGGCGGTTGATGTATGTTTTATACATACCAACATTTGCTTTGCAAACAGTCGTATTTATACCTAATGTAGCTAATTTGCCTACTTCATTTTCTATCAATTGATGTGGTGTATTACCAATCTTTACAAACAAACTTTCTTAGTGTCAATCAAAACAACAGTATGCTTTTGCACCTTAGAGGTTCATAGATTGTTAATCATTTCCATTGTCTCAGTGGTTTTCCTTGCCTTTTTATTCTTGCTCTTTAGGATATTCTGGCCTTAACTGTTCAAATATATTTAATAATCATTTTTTATATTTGTTAATTCATTCATTCATTTATATTCTATACTGCTTATTCCTTAGTGGGTCATGGGGGAGCTGGTGCCTATCTCCAGTAGTCTACGGGCAAAAGGTGGGGTACACCCTGGACAAGTCGTCAGTCCATTGCAAGGCAATAGAGAGACATACAGGACAAACAACCATGCACACACTCATTCACATCTAAGGTCAAGTAACCTAACAGTTATGTTTTTGGACTGTGGGAGGATGCTGGAGTATCCAGAGAGAACCCATGCATGCACAGGGGAGAACATGCAAACTCCATGCAGAAAGACCCCCAGCCGGGAGTTGAACCCAGGACCTTCTTGCTGCAAGGCAACAGTGCTATCAACTGCACCACCTTGCAGCCTCTACAGATGTTTAGCCGGTTATTTTTCTATTGTTCTATTATTGTTCCATTAATTTTGACTGGCGTTAACAGAATTTGAGAGAGTTCACTTTATGTACGTATTTACGTAAGCCTTGGTGGTTGTAATTGTGCAGCTGTGTGTACCATGGAGCATACAGATGGTCTGATGTTGGAACTATTGTAACTATATGTGAGGAAACTCAAACACCACTGTGTTGTAGTGTACAGGGCTTGGTTATGCATATCCACAATGTGGGCCTATCAAATTGCATCAAGTGCTGATAATGCGGACCAGTGAGTCAACAAGCATTCTGTGTCTGGTGACCTTCACTCACTGCTCAAACTCACTGTAGGACGCTTTGGCAACTGCATGTAAAACAATTTCTCTACTTTCCTGGGTGCTTAACTGTATCCAAGTGAGTGTATTTTTGTTTGTTCATCTATATACCTTCCTGCTGCTTCATAAAACAAGCCATTTTAGCACATCAAATAAAATAATAGTCATGAAATAACAGTTTTGGCAAAGACAATACTTTCCTGAAAATCCATTCAGACTATGCCTTGTTTGTTCTCTAAGGTTGTCATGGAACCATGACCAGAGCAAACCTCACATAAGCTTTTACATAAAAGATTCTCAATAAAAATGTATAATAATTAGCCATTTAATTGCACTATATTGTTTGAAAACCAACAGTGAGACTACATTTCAGAACAAGTTAAACTTCCTAAATTGAGAGAGTTATAGAAAGTTGTATAGCTTCTGATTAGGGGCCGGAAATATTCACTTAACAGGCACACATGCCAGGTTTTTAGGTCCACAGGAATGTAGAGCTTTCCGGGTGGCTTGCCAATCTGGTGAACTTTAGAGAGCCTTTAGGATATCTAAACACGTAAACAGACTACCTCCTGCTCATCTTCATCCTCTGCTATACTCAGATGGTCCAAGGAGGCCTGTCCTGGACCCTGGGTGGGAGGCTCAATCATCACCTTATCTCTCTCTCTCTATCACTCTGTCTCTATCTCTTCTCTCTCTAAAATACACACAGTAACACACACAAACACTGGCATTTGAAATGCCTTTAAAAATGAATTTGGATTAAAAACTGTTCAGATAAAAGCACGGTTATGTTTAGACACTTTTATCTTCTGTGTCCTGTGTACAGTCATTTAAAGGTTTATGATCTGAACAGTATTTTAGTGTAAAGGTGCTACTTCTAATTGGGAGCAGTCAAATTTAGGTTTTTATTTGTTCTGCACCTTACTTAAATACATTTAGTCAGTTTAAAAAATGTATATAAATAAAAAATTTATAAATGAAGATTACTTGCTGCTGAGTGGGTGTTTGGGGTGGGCGGGTGGTGTGGTGGGGTTGGGGGGGGGGGGGGGGGGGGGGTTGGGGTGTCATCTGGAGATGAGCAGCTCTGCTCTGTGCCACAGAGGCTCTGTGATTACAACCTGCTGACCCAGGCCTGCTGCTCTGTATAATGAGTATGAATAAGTATGGTCATCTTTCTCCAAAGATCAGAAACTGATGTTTAGATTTTTTTTTTACTACTGGTTCAATTATGATCCTAAAACTTTTTCTTTATTAATATCAGATGAGCGAAGAGACTTGTTTACAGTCTTTTAAAATTAGAATGATCAACTAGGCATCTCTTTACAAAGCCAGTTGTAAGTGGTTGAGATTAAGAGACAGCTTTGGAGTTAAGATTGCTGCTGTCTTTTTGAGTTTTGTTCAGAAAAGCTGTGCAAGCCACTATACAAAGCGCAAGGCATGTAATCATGTTTGTAGTGATATTAGACTATGAAACTGTTCTCCTGAAAAGGAAGCCTGTTGCCAAGCCATACAGCATTGCCACTGCAGCATGCATATTTTTCCCAACTTGCTGCAAGTGGAAGAGGACTTTAAACAGATGCAGTCTTTCAGTTTTCTTGCATAAATGTGCTAACACATCAGACTACACAGTTTCTACTGGTCTCCTGACTTTTTTAACCAGAGATGATACGCTTTTAACTTCATTCAATCGCTAGTTGTCCATGTGATGTCCAGAAAGCTATATTCTGTGTTTAGACTCAACAATGTTTTGGGCAAAGCCCAATGTATCAAGGTAATCCAGGGGTCCATACCAGAATGCAGCTTCTTTACTGCCTTTACCAACCGGTTACTCTAGTAAGAGTGTCTGCTGGATCCACAGCACAAATAAAATACATTAAAAATCAAGTCAAAATGAGTTAATTATGACAATCCTCTTTGGTCACTAAACAAAAGATGAAAACAATAAAATGTGATTTAGTGAACATGAGTTTTCTATTATAGACTTGGTTAGATAATTAATGGATTATTAATAAAATTTTTTTTGGGGAGAATTACGGTAAGTAAACTACGTCAAACTTTCTGAATTGTCACATCCCATCAACTAGCAAATGGAGAAACAATCATCTTTCAAACGGGTTTATTTTGTTTTATTATTATTATTATTATTATTATTATTTTTCTTTTTTACCGTGTCGTGTCCAGCAGACTATCGCTCAGAATTGTTGACTGTGTGCCAAGAAGAAGCCCAACAGACTTACAAAATTATGGTTGACGCTTTAATGCTCCGCTTGATTTTTATAAAGGAACTTTATTAGAAACTGCTTTGGGATTATTTCAATTGTAACACCCTGCTTGCTGCACGGGGCGCAGTTGGTAGCACTGTTGCCTTGCAGCAAGAAGGTCTTGGGTTGGGATTGGCCACCTGTCCAGGGTGCACCCTGCCTCTTGCCCGTAGACTGCTGGAGAAAAGCACCAGCTTCCTGCCCCCTAACCACACAGCGCACAGCGAGAATCAAGGCAAGGGCCTTGTGCAACGCCAACCCAGCCTCCGCCCACAGGCACAACAGGGCAGACACCACCGAGCACCGTGCCCACAACAGAACCCCCGAGCCCACACCAAGACGGGACGAAATTCACCCGGCAATAGGTCTCCGACCAGCGGCAAGCACCCAGGGCCGGCGTCCCCCACCACAACACCCGCAACCACACAAACACACCACATCACCGCCACTGCCACGTTAGCTCAGGGAGAAACGTAATCCAGCTCAGCTCCACCATTGCCGCTCAGCCAATTCAAATGCTGGTGACCCCACATCCAAGAAGAGGACACGACGCCCCCACCCCACACGCTGCAGCCCCTCCACGCCACCCTGTAGCCCACCACCCACTTCCCTGGGATGTCCTCCCAGTGGGACAGGCCCGGAAAACCTCCAAAAGGAAGTGCCAATGGGGCATCCTGATTAGATACCTGAAGGCTGCTAGATAATCCAAGAAAAAGTAAAAAAATGCCTATAAATGGCTTTAACCAAACCTACACAATAAATACTCAAAATTCATAACAAAGATTATGAACCTAATGTAAGATTATTTAACTCTTGTCAAATAACCAAACAGTTAGAAATGAAATGATGAACCTTTTCCTACACCTAAAGAGTCTGTGCTTAAGTTCCTTAAGTTGCACTGGATCTATAAGCAGGAAAACGTTAAATCGTTATTTTACATTTAACCTTTTTTCAACCTGCATCTGGCCAGAGTTGTTGCTTTACAATGGCATGGTTTATTTACAATAACTACTAAACACTGATTAACACCCTTATAATTATTTTATTATAATCAGCAAAGTAATTTCAAATATCTACAGCACAAACAGAAAACTGTTTTAGTAAAATGTTAATTTAATAGATAAAAAACAGCTAATCCGTCAAGGAGCACAGGGAATTGATACTTTGACTGTCTAATCATAAGCAAATATTTATATAAAGTAGAAGCTGTGTAGACAGTGAAGTAGAGGATGGCAGGACATGAGGGTGTAGAGGATCCCTGGGAGATTTTTGGAAACTGCAGCCAAACCTGGAACTGTGGTCTCTCCTCCTGCAGAGCTGTCTGACAGTCTGAGGAAAATGTGTATTTTTATGTACAAGGAATATTTAAAGTGCTCGGATCATCAGTAATAAATGAAAGTATTTTTTACGGTAAGCTAAACTGCCCAACAGCAGTTTCTTGCACAAGGTGGTCCATAGCTCTAGTTGATACCAATCCACCTTGAAACAATGGTCATCCACTCCTGGTCATGAGACCAGGAGTGTGATGTCTTAGACACTGAAAGAAAGTATTCCACTGGCTAAACCCAAATGAGTGGTAAGGGTGAATTGGAATTAGGGTGTTTCTCTCCTGTTCCAAGAATGGTTGGGAACATAGATTCAGCATTGGACATGTAAAGGGCCTCTATTACCAAGATGGCTTCCAGGAACTGTGTCCTGAAGGTCACTATTGCCTTTTGAGAGAAAGCCAGATCCTTCAGTTAATGGACATCAGCTGTGATGAAAGTCTTCAAGCTGAAGAAGGTCCATAGGACTTGGTGGGCTGAAAGACTCCTGAAATTCCAGAGATGTAATGGTAAATGGTAAATGGCTTGTACTTGTATAGTGCTTTATCAAGTCCCCAGAGACCCCAAAGTGCTTCACACTACATTCAGTCATCCACCCATTCATACACACATTCACTGACAGAAGTGAGGCTGCCACTTGTAGTGGGTTGCTAGAAAGACTGCGGGCTCTGAGGTTGCAGAAGCAAAACCTTATATGCTCTGCTGCCATAGAGGAATTTGGTGAGGCCATGGGGAAGAGCTGTTAAGTGAATTAAAGGAAGCTCTGGAAAACTATTGAGAGAGTCAGAAAGGTGCTAGAGATTCAATTTAATTAACTTCAATTAAGTTTAATCCAATTAAATTTAGTTTTATTCAGTTCAGTATATTAATATAGCGCTGATTCACAACAAACGCAGTCGCAAGGTCCTTTACAAGACAAACGGATCTAGTTTACACACATAAACTTGTAATCAATGCATTTCAATCTCATAGACAGATTTAAAATCCATTGAATGAACTGACATATTTGTACTTGATTATATAGGGATGGCTATAAGGGCTTGTAAAGTCCTTGTATAACCAAAGCAAAAGCAGTGTCTACATTATCAGAACAAACTTGTGCTTGTTCCCTCCGCATGTTGTCCTCCCCTGGAGCTACATGTTTCTGGTGTTTTTGGACAGGATCTCAAGGTGTGGTCGAGGAACTGAGGTGTCTGGTTTGGAGACCGTAAGGCTTTTGTCCCTATATGGCATATCGGTCTTCAGAACATAAGTGATTTCCTTTGGATTGCACACAAACTTTTTCTAGGCCATACTTCTGATAGTCTTAAACTGAATTTAATAAGAAAGTTCTCAAGAAATGTATTTTCAATCTAGACATAGTTTTGCCTGCAAAAAAAAAAATACTACTACAACTACTGCTGCCACCTTCCGTCCAACCATCCAACATGGCAGTGATCTTGTATCCCTGCACAAGCTCTGTCAATGATAAGTGTGTGTTTGTATGTGTGTGGGTTGGTAAGGGTGTGTGTCAATGTGCCAGACAAGCCTGAACACCTATGAATGTTTGCTTCTGCTGGTGTGGTGTATCTTCTGACCCCGTGTCCTCTCCACACACACTCTGGAGTCTGCTTGCTGTGTTAGCCTGACATAAACAAACTATTGTGCAACATTCTTTCAGCACCTCCTGTCTCTGTTTCTCTTGTGTGTGTGTGTGTGTGTGTGTGTGTGTGTGTGTGTGTGTGTGTGTGTGAGAGAGAGAGAGAGAGAGAGAGAGAGAGAGAGAAAGAAGGAGGAAACAGGAACAACCAAAATGCATCAACCATCCTCTGAGCAGGGGCGAATGTGGGGACACGTTCATCAAATGCTGATAATATACACACTTCATCCTGCACATTAAAAACTACACACTTTAGCTTTTTTTGTGACTTTAGTTTGACATCTACTCATTTTTATTTAACTGACAGTCTTATTGGGTTTGAACATAACTGATCACCTGTCTATTAATGTTCAATTACTGACATCAGGATGTGTTCATTTGCCATTTACTTCATATATCAGGACATAAAAACATGATCTAGCCATTAGCAAATTGTGAATTGTTTTATATCTAACGTCAAATGTACAAATGCATTCAACAGTCATTATTATCAAACATCAAACAACTTGAAAACAAAATGGACGTACAGAGTAATTAAAACTGAATACAGCCCATGGGTAAATAGCTTGAACCACCTTTAGTAGCAGTTACTTTAAGCACTCATTTTCGCTATGACTTTATCAGTTTCCTCCACTGAAGCAGTTTTGGCCAACCCTTCTTTACAACAGTGTTTTAGTTTATAAAGTTTTGAAAACATTTGTCTCTAAATGTAATTGCTTGGTTTTTTTCAAGTGAAATTTTGTGTTAGTTATTATTGGTAAAAGGTCCCTATAATTTGAAGAAGTCACCATGAGCTTGTTGGAAAATTAAATACATTCTCGCAGCTTGTGGATGGCTAACAAGCTAGTCAGATGTACAATGTATTAATCAATGTTAAATCAGCTGATTGTGAGTCCACCAGGATAACTTTCAAACAGTAAACATATCAAACGCAATGCTGCTGCACAACTGACACAAAATCAAAAGGTTTATTCCTTCAGGTAGCAAGCACTGGGGAGTCGCATCAGGCAACACGGCATCAATTTTAACAAAGACTGCTAACATCCACTTACATAACATTGTATCCCACTGTAATGAACCTTTTCATTCTAAGTTGATTTAAATAGCTAAAGTCAGCTAAAACAGGCGGTGTACGTCTGATTAGCCACCACTTTTTCCTTTACCAAATGTTTCACAGTGATATGACTTCTTTCTTTTACGAATAAGGAAACAATTACCAGAAATAATTTCACAGAAGTCCAAAACAAAGCGTCAATATTAGGTTATTACTAGGGTTAGGCATAAACTGAACGATTCCAATTAAGATTCCTTGTTTCGATTCCTGTTCCTATCAATTCTAGATTCTGATTCTTATAAGAGGCAGGGTCAAAAAGGTTTATATCATTTAAATACAAACTAACCAGAGTTCTTTCTGAATGAAAAACTCTGAACTTTTCTATGAATTTTAATTCTGTGAACCTTTTGCTTTTTATGAATTTTACTATAAACTTTACTACTATTTCTTACAGGGCTATTTTCAACCAATCTATAAATATCAAGCCTATGAACATGTACATTAATGTTGTGAATTCTTTTTTCAAAGGGGTATATTTTCACAATAGAGCGTTATTTCTGAAAACCTCATTAAACATATTTAAACATATCCAGTGTCTGATGCTGCAGGTAGTTACACTTACACATGTTACTTAGCTCCCACTGATGGGCTAACCTGGTGCAGAAAATCAAACAAAAACAAGAAACAACTTGTACAATACAGTCCAGATTAGCAGCAGGTACCGTATAAAATCAGAAACATTTCTGGTTAAGGAAAATGATAATTTTTGCCTTCTCAGACAGTATGTGTAAGTGTTCTGGACTGATAGGGTCTCCTGAAGTGGAGAGCTCACGGTCACTGGGTGTAGAAGACGCTTGACCGCATAAATATGAGAAAGTTGGACCTGATAGCAAAGGATAAGTCTTTTATTGGTTGCAGCAGAGTCCTCAGACATAATATATTATAATATTGCGGAGTCTGGTCAACTGCCTGGGTAATGTTAGCAATTTCAGGTCTTTTGTCTATGAAAAAGTACATTGTCTAATGTAAACTTGGTATTTGCATTTGAGGTGACCCACCATTTTAGGCTGTGTATAACTTCTTAGCTGCCTCAGTGTTGGTATAAAACACGTTTTATTGTTTTATTGTTTGAGTGTCAGGGGTGGAGAAAGGCCGGTGTAACACTGGCACAGTGCATCCAAGATGGGACACTCTGTTACTTCTGTACCAAAAATACAGTGGTGTTTAATCATGTTGGTTGCGCACCCTCTTTTGCATGATATAATCTTATGGCAAGTGTTGCACTGAGCCGACTAGTCATTTCTTTTGTTAAAGTTAAGCTACACTTTCAATTGCCACCGCATAGTGTCAAAGGTTGCTCGCACAATTTCTGAGGATTCTTCTTTGTTGGTGTTTGTCGGCTTCTTCTTTTGATTGGCAGACTAGGCATGGAAACTAGGAATCGAAATTTTAAAGTGTAAATCATTCTGGGAGAATGAGAATGTTGAAAGTCCTGGGTCCAATCAATTCATGGGACTTGATGCACAACCCTAGTTATTAGGTTAATACTGCTTTGACTATGCAATTACAACATGTTGCTTCTTGTTCTTTTAGTCACTTTGTAGTAAATACTGTATGTCCGCGAGCTCTTTATATGTTTCACGCCAGCTTTTAAAGCCATAATCTACCATTCCCTGATGCACAAACCTAAAACATTTTGCATTAGACCCTTCTTCTGTAACTGGCTCCTGGATTTTTTAGAGGCCACAGTCTGTCAGAACACAGCATCGTCCCCTCTTCCCTGACGCTCAATAATGGCTCTTTCCAGGCCTGTGTGCTGAGCCTTTCTGTAGACCCTGCTCATTTATGACTGCATATAGAATTATACAGACTGTTGTACGTTGAAGTTTGCAGTTTAATGTGTCAGCAGCTTGAGTTACATGGGAGTGAACTTCTCCCGGGATCTAAACCCGGATCAAAAACCCCTCAGCCCCAGTTGCGATAGCCCAACCATAGTTGGGTTTCCTCAGGAGGCTAAGTTCAGCGGGACTTTGCAGATCCATCCTGAGGACGTTCTACTGTTGTTCTCACTGAAAAAGCAAGTCATTTGCAGCAGAAGGTCACGAATGCCACACAAATGATTGTAGGTAAAATCCTTACCAAATGTCATGAATATAAACAAAAACAGATAAAGGAAGGCCTCCAGCAACAAAGAGAACCCCATCCACCCAGCAAATGCAATGTCTAGTGCCCTCCCCTCAAGTAAGAGCCTATGAAGCATCAGATGGCAAACCAGTGGACAGAAGAACAGCTTCTTTCCAGAGGCTGATGCACTCTGATAGAGTACTATAGCTCAGTCATAAAATGTCCTACTACCCTGGCTTCTCCACATTGGATATTGACATACTTACAGATCTGCACATCTGCACAATATTCTGACCGAATGCAACAAATCATTCCGGCTTGGCACTGCTGTAGTGCTCTTTATTCTTTACTATTGTACAATTAGACTGCCTTCACATGTGATACTTCTAGCTTGTTTTTTTCTCCCCAGGTGAATCCAGACAGTCAGTTTCCAAATCTAGCTTGGGGATTGTTTTAATATGCTTAAAGACGAAGCTTTAGAGCTTTGATAAGCTGAGGCCTGCTAAAATTATAACAGTGAATAGAGAAATTGTTTGTTACCTTGATGGTTCAATATTTCTTTTATTTTATTTAGCTCTTCTTTTACCAATAATTATTGTCACACTTTAATTTTAACATGGTGTCACTGAATTATTATGGATTTCAGAATAAGTTTGAATATTAATGAGGTCATTGTGATGTTGTTATATGTTGTGTTTACTAAGACTATCCTGGGATTTTGTGTGGAAATATCTCCATCTATCATAAAGTTAGATACGTTTTTCGATTCTGTTACCTGGCGGCCTTTGCGTCTGGATTTCCAGTGAGAAATAATACTAAAGGCAGAGTAAGGTGGAAGTAGCAGCAGGTTTATTAAGGCGCAACACTATTCAGTCACCATTCACTCATCATTCAAAACACCCTCATGAGGACAATTACATCGAGGCACTTGACGTCGCCCGGTACAGCGGAGCCGGGGTCCTACCCTGGAGCCAGGCCTGGGGTCGGGACTCATCAGAGAGCGCCTGGTGGCTGGGTTGCTCCTCGCGGGACCCGGCCGGGCCAAGCCCAAACAAGACGCGTGAGGCCATGCCTCAGCGGGTCCACCACCTGCAGGGGGAACAGTGAGGGACCAGTGCAAAAAGGATTGGGTGACAGACAAAGGTGGAGACCTCGGCAGCCCAATACCCGGATGCTTAGGCTGGCTCTAGGGATGTGGAATGTCACCTCACTGTGGGGGGAAAGGAGCCTGAGCTTGTGCAGGAGGTCAAGAAATATTGACTAGAAATAGTCAGGCTCACCTCCACACACAGCGCGGGCTCTGGAACCGATCTCCTTGAGAGGGGCTGGACTCTCTTCTACTCTGGAGTGGCCCACGGGGAGAGGCGGCTGGCTGGGGTGGGTTTGCTTGTTGCCTTCCAGCTCAGGCGTCTCGTATTGGGGTTTACCCCAGTGGATGAGAGGGTCGAATCTTTGCGCCTTCGGGTTCGGGACAGGTCTCTGACTGTCGTTTCAGCCTACGGGCCGAGTGGTAGTGCGAAGTACCTGGCCTTCGTGGCGTCCCTGTTGGGGGTGCTGGATAGTGCCCCTCCCGGGGACTCCATTATTCTGCTGGGGGACTTCAACGCCCACGTGGGAAACGACAGTGACACCTGGAGAGGCGTGATTGGGGGGAATGGCCTCCCCAATCTAAATCCGAGTGGTGTTTCATTATTGGACCTTTGTGGTAGTCACGGATCGTCCATAATGAACACCATGTTCAAGCATAAGGGTGTTCATCAGTGCACTTGGCACCAGGACACCTTAGGCGGGAGGTCAGTGGTCGACTTTGTCGTCGTGTCGTCAGACCTTTGACCGCATGTTATGGACACTCGGGTGAATAGAGGGGTTGAGCTGTCCACTGATCACCACCTGGTGGTGAGTTGGATCTGCTGGAAGCAGGAGAAAGCCAGACAGACTTCGCAGGCCCAAGCACATAGTGAGGATCTGCTGGGAACAGAGCCCTCGGCCAGGGATGTAATCAACTCCCACATCCGGAAGAGCTTTGACCAGATGTGCGAGACATTGAGTCCGAGTGGACCATCTATTGTCAATGCTGCTACCCATAGCTGCGACCGTAAGGTCTGTGGTGCCTGTTGCGGCGGCAATCCCCGAACCCGGTGGTGGACACCAGCAGTAAGGGACGCTGTCAAGCTGAAGAAGGAGTCCTATTGGCTGTGGTTGGCTTGTGGGACTCCTGAGGTGGCTGACGGGTACCATGAGGCCAAGCGTGCCGCAGCCCGGGCTGTGGCAGAGGCAAAAACACGGGCCTGGGAGGAGTTCAGTGAGGCCATGGAGAAGGACTACCGGTTGGCCTCAAAGCGATTCTGGAGGATTCTGGATTCTGGATTCCTCCGGAGGGGGAAGCAGTGCTTCGCCAACACTGTTTACAGTGGGGGTGGGAGGCTGCTGACCTTGACTAGGGACATTATCGGGCGGTGGAAGGAGTACTTTGAGGATTTCCTCAATCCTGCCATCATGCATTCCTTGGTGGAAGCAGAGGCTGGGGACTCGGAGTTGGACTCTTTCATCACCCAGGCTGAAGTCACCAAGGTGGTTAAAAAGCCCCGTGGTGGCGGGGCTTCGGGGGTGGATGAGATCTGCCCTGAGTACCTCAAGTCTCTGGGTGTAGTGGGGCTATCATGGTTGACACGCCTCTTCAACATTGCGTGGTGGTCGGGGACAGTGCCTCTGGACTGATAGACTGGGGTGGTGGTCCCCCTTCATACAAAGGGTGAGCGGAGGGTGTGTTCCAACTACAGGGGGATCACACTCCTCAGCCTCCCTGGTAAGGCCTATGCCAGGGTATTGGAGAGGAGAGTCCAGCCGATAGTTGAACCTCGGCTTCAGGAGGAGCAATGTGGTTTTCGTCCCGGCCGTAGAACACTGGATCAGCTCTATACCCGCACCCATACTGCAGGGTACTCAAGGGTTCATGGGAGTTTGCCCAACCGGTCCACATGTGTTTTGTGGACCTGGAAAAGGCATTCGACTGTGTCCCTCATGGTGCCCTGTGGGGAGTGCTCCAGGAGCATGGAATCGGGGTCCCTTTATCAGGGGCCATCCGGTCTCTGTACAAGCGGAGCAGGAGTTTGGTCCGCATTGCCGGCACAAAGTCAGACCTGTTCCCGGTGCATGTTGGACTTCGGCAGGGCTGCCCTTTGTCAAGGGTCCTGTTCATAACTTTTATGGACAGGATTTCTAGGCGCAGCCACAGAGGGGGTCTGGTTTGGGAACCAGTAGATTTCGTCTCTTCTTTTTGCAGATGACGTGGTCCTGCTGGCCCCCTCTAGCCAAGACCGACAGCATGCACTGGGGCAGTTCGCAGCCGAGTGTGAAGCGGCTG
Source organism: Girardinichthys multiradiatus (assembly GCF_021462225.1). Classification (NCBI taxonomy): domain Eukaryota; kingdom Metazoa; phylum Chordata; class Actinopteri; order Cyprinodontiformes; family Goodeidae; genus Girardinichthys; species Girardinichthys multiradiatus. Next base: position 3,347,962 of record NC_061817.1, on the reverse strand, counting down.
GGATGAAGATCAGCTCCTCCAAGTCCGAGGCCACGGTTCTAGACCGAAAAAGGGTGGCTTGTCCTCTTCAGGTTGGAGGGGAGCTCCTGCCTCAAGTGGAGGATTTCAAGTATCTCGGGGTCTTATTCATGAGTGAGGGAAGACCTTCCTTATTCCTGTTCATCAGAACTATCCACGTAGGAGGTAGGGCCTGGGCAGAGAAAATTAGTTCACGATAAAACAACCAACATATTGTTTATTTTGTGGTGTTTTGATTTTGTTTGTGTTTGTAAAAGGTTACCTGTTGAGCTAATGCGAACAGGCTTCTAAGCCCAGTCGATTTGTTCAGTGGGGTGTTTTTAAAGTTACGACAAACTTTATTTCAATTAGATGTTTTAAAGGGGACATATCATGCTTTAAAATCCTTCCCTTTCACACCTAAATCATTCAGTTGTGGTCTATATAAAGTAAACAAGACAAAAACATCAAAAACAATGCCAAACTGTTTATGTAATGTAGTATGCCCTCAAGGAGCTAAAATCAGCACACAGCACTAACATAAGCAAAAGGCACACTGCTACTGCTCTCAAAACAATGGCCAGGGTGTCATATAAGCACACAATAAATTAATGTGTAAAATAAAGCTTGTCATCATTTTAGCATTATTTGCAGCTTGCGTCTATTGTTTCCACAGACAGAAGGAACTGACCCCTAAATCAGATTAAGTCTTTAAGTGTTCTTTCTTGATACTGTCAGAGGTTGCTGATGGCACTTTTTCTTGCAGTGCTTCGCACAGACAAAGACCATTTTTCCCACTGATGTGGGTGCATTTTCATTAAAAATAAAATTTAACCAAGCACTTTGAATAGGTTCTGATACTGGGGAACGGTGTAATAAACAACCGAACCGAACTTATCCTCTTGCAGCGTAGGCATACTTGAGCTAGGACTACAAAATGGCAGTGAGAAAAAAAACAGCGTATACATAAAAATTTATCAGCTGGAAGTCCATGACCTTGTTTAGTCGTTCCACAGCAAAAACTGTGGCGTAACAGGTCAAAAACGTAATAGATGATAGAGAAAACTGGACGGACTGAAAAATATGACCTAAACAGAATATAAAGATATCTCCGCAACACCTCGAGATACTAAATTAAACTTGTTTGCATTACTACAGACTCCAAGTACACAAAAAATATATTTAAAGGCTAACAAATTGGATTTTGCATGATATGTCCCTTTTAAACACTGATCACTGGTCCAGTAATGTGAGTTTGCTTCATCTCATTTCAGATTTTCCTTAATCTTCTTGAACTAACCTGTAGCTTTGAATATTGCTTAAGATGTGCCAAATGTTGTCTCTGCTAGTGGCTAACAAGCTCATAGCTTTGCTTATGTCACCAAAAAGACAGCTTTATCTACATCAGAGGTTGTTTCATTCGCTCCGCAATCATTTGATAATGCACAGTCCGTGCTCGTATACACATTAATATTTGTATTAATGGTAGTTCAGGCACATGTGAAACTAGTGTTGTTAAATAAACTATATTCCTTTGTCAGCTAAAATCACTAACTGCTAATGTTAGTGCTCAAACGGTGTAACCTTTAGCTCGTCGCCATCTTGTGAGAGTCCATAGATGTTCCTCTCTGCCATTTTAGTAGTCCATTACTCCATGTGATGGCTAGTTAAACTAACATAATGATCAAAAAAGGTCAAAAAGGTAACCAATTTTTTATTCGGTAAATAATATTTCATTAAAAATTATATTTACTAAAATAATGGTTGCTGTCTAAAACAATATTAAGAATGAGTTTTGATAAAGGTTATTGACTTCTAATTTGACAAATCATTCTTTAAAATTTTATTTTATTAAAAGAATGTTTTACTTGTCCTTCTGATTTTGCATTGTGACTGTCTATTTGAAGACCTACCAATTGTGGTCCTTAATTAGTTTTAAATCTAATTTAACCTTTTTCCAAATTCAGTGCTTCTTAAGCATAAATATCCACATTGAATTCTTCATCATTTCTTGCATCATTTTTATTGATTCCTTTTTTCCTATTTTTGTACATAGTTAATTCTTTTTCTTTATTCCTTCATTTTGCTCGGTAGTTGTAGTTTATTAACCTAGTATAGAATTGTTAATTGAAATATTTTAACTTGGAGTTGCATTGTTCCTGTTAATAAATTATTATATTTTAAAGAGGAGTTGTTGTGAATTTATTCCGTGTGCAGACTAGTTTGCTATTTTAGGAATGCCAGTGCTCAAATTACTTACTCATCATATTGGGCTAGCATTTACAGGACAAAACTTGACAGCCCGAAAGTTATTTAATTAAATATGAAATAACAAGCTTATTATTGCACAATTGTTTGACTCTACTCAATCATTTTAATTCTAACATGCATAAAAAGCATTGGATTGTTGTTACTACACTGCAACTGACAAAGCGAAGGTACTTAAATATGATACTTATTCAACATTCTTACTGTTCAACTCTGAGCTAAAGACCTGGGATCAAAGATCATCTCTCTGATTTCAAAGAGTGGTCCTAACACCCCTGCACTACTTCCTGTGTCTCAGAGTCACAGTCCCCGATTGTAATGTCATCAAGCGTAATTAGCACTAGGGAGCTTACACAGCTCTGTAAGCCAATTGTTGGCTTCCTATATGTGGCAAACTGTTGAATTAAACTCTACCTGCTGTTACCTTCATGCTAAGAGAGTTCATGAGGTCTCCGCTCAGGCACACTAGCTTCCCCAAGTCATGGTGCCATATTAATTTCTTAGGGCAACGCTTTTAAAAAATCCAAACTTGTTCAGTCTTTTTCAAATTATTAATTTTAACATTTCACAAGCTTTATCACAACATTTATCAACTCCGTAGACCTGGAAAACTGGTAACTATCAGGTGGTTTTTATTATGCCCTGATATGTAAAACCCTGTCATTTAAAGAGGAGCAGCATGACTGCATATGATCTTAAGATGCCAACTTAAACATATGTAAATAGCAGTAAAAGAAGGATTTGTTGTGAATTTTGAATCAAAGCAGCTTTCAATTTACTATAATTTTTAGGCAGAATAAAGCAATGCAATTTACATTGGCGATTATCAAAATGATATAATGCTAAATTCATTGTAAGTTTAGGGAAGAATAATATATTACTCTACTCTGTTCTTTTTTCATACACCATCTTGACACTTTAATTTTGTAGGAAACTCATCCTCACAGCCCTCCACTGCTGCATCACATGTTTTCTGTAAAACTTCAGGAACACAATTGTAACTTCCATATTGTGACAATTCCAGATAAATATTTATCAGAGTACTACTTGTTCTCTAATACCTGTGTTATGTGCAATACATTTGTAATCCTTACGTTATGACTCCCTTATATTATATTTGGGATGTGAGTAGGCCAGAATTGTCTCTTTACTGTTTCTGGAAGGCCAGACGATGAGGTCATGGCATGCTATCACTAATAAGAAGAGATTTGGATGTATAAACACCTCAGAGACCTTCCTTGGTTGGAACCCAGACCAATATAAAACTAGAGGTTGCAAGACTTCGTAATATTTTTATGACACTGCTGACATGAGTGAAATATTTCCTTTTGGCCACTGGTTACATTTTAATCAGAAGGTGAACTATAGGGTTGGTTACAAGCTGTCCATTTTATTTTAATGACTTAACGTGACACAAGAGAAACAGATTTAGTTGTACTTATGTGTGTCCTTATTGTCACAGGGTCAGGTTATGGTTGCCAGGGCACAGATTTCCATCAACTGTTTGTGACTCACCACAGAACTCTTTATTTTGTTTTCCATTTTTGTCGGCTCCAATTTTTATGTGGATAGTTCAGTTGTTAACCTCTGTTTGCCTTGACACATGTATTACTTCCCATTTTTTTACCTGTAGACAAAGGTTTGTTGTTTTAATGCAAGGTTTACTGCAGCCTATCCTCCTTTTATGGCTACTTTTGACACAGCTCTTACCTTAATCCATTTAGTTACCTTAATGGATGAGACAAGGTTATTGTCGCTTTCTTTTAACTTTATGTTATTTGGAGTCCTGCAGAGGTCTGCAATGATCCAGGATTGACAGGTACCAGTACAAGAAGCGATAATTATTGCAGAAGCGTAGGGACTGTGGATGAATACGACTAACATTTTTTCCTGTTTCATTAAATTTGTTATTCAGAAACAATGTAGTTCAAACAAAAAAAAATTGTTAAGACACCCCCAAAAAGTAATGCAATGTTCTGCCTTAATATGGAAAATGCCAACAGAAACTTCAGGCAAAAACAACTTTAAAGGTTGGTCAGTCAGTCATTATCTATAAGCCTCTTCCATAGTGGGTTGCGGGGAAGCGGGTGCCCAGCACCATGGGGTACACCCTGGACAGGTCGCCAGTCTATCGCAGGGTAACACACAAACAACCATCCACACACTCATTCACGCACCTTTACTTAAGAAACCTTCGCTTGATCAAGATGATTAAAAAAATTACAGACCTATATCCAATCTTCCGTTCTTATATAAAATTCCTGAGAAAATAGTTGCTAATCAAATGTGTGAGCATTCACACAGCAATGACCTGTTTGAAGAGTTTCAGTCAGGTTTCAGAGCTCATCATAGCACTGAAACAGCTCTGCTGAAAGTCACTAATGATATTATCCTAGCCTCAGATAATGGAGTTGTGTCTGTACTTGTCCTGTTAGATCTCAGTGACGCATTTGATACAGTCGATCACAATATTCTCTTAGAAAGGCTGGAACTATTGTGGGGATCAGGGAAACAGCGCTAGGCTGGTTTAAATCTTATTTGTCTGACAGATTCCAGTTTGTTCATGTAAATGATAAATCCTCTTCAAACTCCAGGGTTAATTGTGGAGTACCTCAGGGTTCAGTGCTTGGGCCAATTCTCTTCACTATACAGGTCCTTCTCAAAATATTAGCATATTGTGATAAAGTTCATTATTTTCCATAATGTAATGATGAAAATTTAACATTCATATATTTTAGAGTCATTGCACATTAACTGAAATATTTCAGGTCTTTTATTGTCTTAATTCGGATGATTGTGGCATACAGTTCATGAAAACCCAAAATTCCTATCTCACAAAATTAGCATATTTCATCCGACCAATAAAAGAAGAGTGTTTTTAATACAAAAAACGTCAACCTTCAAATAATCATGTACAGTTATGCACTCAATACTTGGTCGGGAATCCTTTTGCAGAAATGACTGCTTCAGTGCGGCATGGCATGGAGGCAATCAGCTTGTGGCACTGCTGAGGTCTTAAGGAGGCCCAGGATGCTTCGATAGCGGCCTTTAGCTCATCCAGAGTGTTGGGTCTTGAGTCTCTCAACGTTCTCTTCACAATATCCCACAGATTCTCTATGGGGTTCAGGTCAGGAGAGTTGGCTGGCCAATTGAGCACAGTGATATCATGGTCAGTAAACCATTTACCAGTGGTTTTGGCACTGTGAGCAGGTGCCAGGTCGTGCTGAAAAATGAAATCTTCATCTCCATAAAGCTTTTCAGCAGATGGAAGCATGAAGTGCTCCAAAATCTCCTGATAGCTAGCTGCATTGACCCTGCCCTTGATAAAACACAGTGGACCAACACCAGCAGCTGACACGGCACCCCAGACCATCACTGACTGTGGGTACTTGACACTGGACTTCTGGCATGTTGGCATTTCCTTCTCCCCAGTCTTCCTCCAGACTCTGGCACCTTGATTTCCGAATAACATGCAGAATTTGCTTTCATCCGAAAAAAAGTACTTTTGACCACTGAGCAACAGTCCAGTGCTGCTTCTCTGTAGCCCAGGTCAGGCGCTTCTGGTTCAAAAGTGGCTTGACCTGGGGGAATGCGGCACCTGTAGCCCATTTCCTGCACACGCCTGTGCACGGTGGCTCTGGATGTTTCAACTCCAGACTCAGTCCACTGCTTCCGCAGGTCCCCCAAGGTCTGGAATCGGCCCTTCTCCACAATCTTCCTCAGGGTCCGGTCACCTCTTCTCGTTGTGCAGCGTTTTCTGCCACACTTTTTCCTTCCCACAGACTTCCCACTGAGGTGCCTTGATACAGCACTCTGGGAACAGCCTATTCGTTCAGAAATTTCTTTCTGTGTCTTACCCTCTTGCTTGAGGGTGTCAATAGTGGCCTTCTGGACAGCAGTCAGGTCGGCAGTCTTACCCATGATTGGGGTTTTGAGTGATGAACCAGGCTGGGAGTTTTAAAGGCCTCGGGAATCTTTTGCAGGTGTTTAGAGTTAACTCGTTGATTCAGATGATTAGGTTTTAATGATATGCTAATTTTGTGAGATAGGAATTTTGGGTTTTCATGAGCTGTATGCCAAAATCATCCGTATTAAGACAATAAAAGACCTGAAATATTTCAGTTAATGTGCAATGAATCTAAAATATATGAATGTTAAATTTTCATCATGACATTATGGAAAATAATGAACTTTATCACAATATGCTAATATTTTGAGAAGGACCTGTATATGCTTCCAACAGGTAAACTTATCAGGCAGCATAGGATACATTTTCACTGTTTTGCTAATAACACTCAGCTTTACTTATCTATAAATCCTAATTAGCCCAACCAGTTAGATAGACTACAAGAATGTCTTGAAGACAGAAAAACTTGGATGACTTTAAATTTTCTGCTTCTAAATTCAGACAAGACAGAAGTTGTCGTCTTTGGACTGGAGTCTTTGAAACAGAAACTGCTTAGTCAATCACTTAAACTGGATGGCATTAAAATGACCTCCTGTAATGATGTAAAAAACCTTGGTGTTATTTTTGACCAGGACATGTCATTTAAATCCCATATTAAACAGGTTTCTAGGATTTCCTTCTTTCACCTCCAGAACATTGCCAAAATGAGAAATATCCTATCCAGAAGTGACGCTGAAAAACTAGTCTATACATTTATTACTTCAAGGCTGGACTATTGGAATCCTTTACTATCAGGATGTCCACAAAATGCAGTTAAAAGCCATCAGCTGATTCACAATGCTGCAGCAAGAGCTCTGAGGAAAATTAAAAAGAGAGATCATATTTCTCCTACTTTAGCTTCCCTTCATTGGCTCCCTGTTAAGTCCAGAATGGAATTTAAAATTCTCCTTCTCACATATAAAGCCCTTAATGATTTAGCTCCATCATACATCAGAGATCTGATTGTTCCATACGTTCCTAACAGAGCACTTCGTTCTCAGACTGTAGGTTTACTGGTGGTCCCTAGAGTCTCTACAAGTAGAATGGGAGGCAGATCCTTAAGTTATCAGGCTCCTCTCCTGTGGAACCAGCTCCCAGCTTTAGTCCGTGAGGCAGACACCCTGTCTACTTTTAAGGCTAGGCTTAAAACTTTCCTTTTTGATAAAGCTTATAGTTAGTGAGCTATCTCTGTAGTTATGCTGCTATAGGTTTAGGCTGCTGGAGGACATAATGACCACTTTCACTCTCTTCGCTTCATTCTCATACTATTCTCCAATTTTACATTATTTGCTGTTATTTTAGCTTTTAACTTTATGTTCTCTCTTTTCTCTTCCTAGTAGCTACACCTGGCCTGACTCTGTGTCTACCTGTGACACCTTCCTGGAGGAAGGCATCGTCCAAGCTTCTGCTGAGAACAGCTTAATGCTCACCTTCTATCTTGGCCCTATCTTTCAGTGTTTAACCCTGTCTCTCTCCTAGACATAGCTACTGACTGAGCTTTTACTGTGACTAACTGTATGTGTTCTCGTTCATGCTCTAACCTTGAAAACAGGCTCAGAGTTTATCTGTTCTTTCTTCCTAGATGAAACGACTAAAGGAGCTACATCCATTACTCCTGGATCAGTGCTTCTGTGTTCTGCATCTGTGTTCTTTTTCCTTATCTGCTCTGTTCTCTCTAACCCCCAGTCGGTCATGGCAGATGGCCATCACACTGAGCCTATTTCTGCTGGAGGTTTCCTCTTGTTAAAAGGGAGTTTTTCCTCTCCACATTAGCTACAGGCATGTTCATTATGAGGGATTGCTGCAAAGTCAACGCCAGTGATTGTCCACATTCGCTACATGCTCATCCAGGAGGAGTGACTGCTATAAGTCACTAACTCGATGCAATCTGCTGTGTTTCCTTAGACAGAAAAACCTTTTCTCCAATTTGAATAAATAACTGAATCTGACTGCACTGTTCAATGGTTAGGATTAATTGGAATGTATGTACCTGACTTGAACTCTATATGATTCGATTGAACTGACTTAGCCCATTTTAAAGTTACTCACCTTTCACACAATGCAACAGGAAACAACATTATTTTTACCTCTGCCTTTCTCCTTCCCTGTTGGATGGAGTAAGGGGGAGTCAGGTTTAGCCTAAACCGGCTCAGTTATGATTGAAGTGCAAACACACCCTCCATTTCTGCTCCCTGTGCGACCCCTTCTCTTTTCCAATGGTTATAATCAGTCTGACAGAGAGAGGTACCCCCAATCCTTGTGGTTTTTAGTATAACAATGACCACCAGTGGGATCTACATGGACAAACTTTATCAGTTTATTATTTTACTTAGTACCCCTACACATAGCCCATTCTAAAATTCCCAAACTCTAACACTCAGTAGTTTAATCTAACCTCCCCAAAAACCCCGCGCCATTCCAAACCCTTTGTGAAGTGCCTTGAGACGACATGTGTTGTAAATTGGCGCTATATAAATAAAACTGAATTGAATTGAATTATGTAGGGGCTAGCGGCCAATGGTTTACGGGGATGTTCCATGCTGGCTGTGGTCTGAGGGAAATGAGCTATGCCATGATAGGGGTCCCACTCCACTTACCTCCCTGGGGCTGTCACATCATGTGGGATGTCATGCTTATAGTTAGAGTGGCTTAGGTTATCCTGACGTATCTCTGTACCTTTGCTGCTATAGACTTAGGCTGCTGGAGGACATAATGACCACTTTCAATCTCTCTCTCTGCTACATTCTCATACTACTCTCCAATTTTGAATTATTTGCTGTTATTTCAGCTTATAACTTAAGTTCTCTCTGTGTTTTTTCTCTTCCTAGAAGCTACATCTGGCCTGGCTCTGTGTTTAGCAGTGGCATCTTCCTGGAGGGAGGCATCGGCCAAGCTGCTGCTGCCAACAACTTAATGCTCTCCTTATACAGATGATACACTTGGCCCTGTCTTTCAGTGTATAACCCTGTCTCTCCCAGACATAGCTTCTGGCTGAGCTTCGGTGACAAACTGTATGTGCTCTCTTTCATACTCTAGGCTTAAAAACTGGCTTAGAGTTCATCTGCTTAGCTGTGTTTCTCTCCACGATGAAGCCACTAATGGAGCCACAACTATTAATGTTTCACTTTTCTTTTCCATAGAAAGTACTCCTGGATCAGTGCTTCTGTGTTCTTTTTGTGTCTCTGCTCTGTTCTCTCAAACTCCCAGTCGGTCGTGGCAGATGGCCGCTCACACTGACCCTGCTGGAGGTTTTTTCCTGTTAAAAGGGAGTTTTCGTCTCCAATGTTGCTCAGTGTGAGTGATTGCAGCAAAGTCAATGCAAGCGACTGTCCACTGCTTCTACATGCTCATCCAGGAGGAGTGAATGCTGATACTACGTGATACTGGTGGAGGAAAACGTTTCCTGACTCGCTCCTCCAAAACACCCCAAAGTGGCTCAATAATATTTAGATCTGGTGACTGTGCAGGCCATGGGAGATGTTCAATTTAACTTTCATGTTCATCAAACCAATATTTCACCAGTCTTGCTGTGTGTATTGGTGCATTGTCATCCTGATACAGAGCACCGCCTTCAGGATACAATGTTTGAACCATTGGATGCACATGGTCCTCAAGAATGGTTCGGTAGTCCTTGGCAGTGATGCGCCCATCTAGCACAAGTATTGAGCCAAGGGAATGCCATGATATGGCAGCCCAAACCATCACTGATCCACCCCCATGCTTCACTCTGGGCATGCAACAGTCTGGATGGTACGCTTCTTTGGGGCTTCTCCACATCATAATTCTCCCGGATGTGGGGAAAACAGTAAAGGTGGACTCATCAGAGAACAATACATGTTTCACATTCTCCACAGCCCTGATTTGCGCTCCTTGCACCATTGAAACTGACGTTTGGCATTGGCATGAGTGACCAAAGGTTTGGCTATAGCAGCCCGGCCGTGTATATTGACCCTGTGGAGCTCCCGATGGACAGTTCTGGTGGAAACAGGAGAGTTGAGGTGCACATATAATTCTACCGTGATTTGGGCAGCCGTGGTTTTATGTTTTTTGGATACAATCCGTGTTAGCACCCGAACATCCCTTTCAGACAGCTTCCTCTTGCGTCCACAGTTAATCCTGTTGGATGTGGTTCATCCTTCTTGGTGGTATGGTGACATTACCCTGGATACCGTGGCTCTTGATACATCACAAAGACTTGCTGTCTTGGTCACAGATGCGCCAGCAAGACGTGCACCAACAATTTGTCTTCTTTTGAACTCTGGTATGTCACCCATAATGTTGTGTGCATTTCAATATTTTGAGCAAAACTGTGCTCTTACCCTGCTAATTAAACCTTCACACTCTGCTCTTACTAGTGCAATGTGCAATCAATGAAGACTGGCTACCAGGCTGGTCCAATTTAGCCATGAAACCTCCCACAATAAAATGACAGGTGTTTCAGTTTCATTGTCCAACCCCTGTATGTACCTGACTTGAAATCTGTATGATTTGACTGAATTGACTTTGTAAAGTGCCTTGTGTTGTTATATAAAACTGAATTGAATTGAATGGTGCCCTCCCCCTCATCGTTTTTCTGAGTGCTGCCTGCTGTGGACTAGAGGGTGATATGGGAGTGGATTTTCTCTCCTGTCCCATCCTGCTCCCACAGAAAAATGTCTTGTCCCATCCCAATCCCAGGCCAGCGTAAAAAAAAAATCTAGTCCCATCCCACTCCTGGTGAATTGACTCCCACTCCCATCACGCTCCCATTTAGAACGACTACCACTCCTCTGCCACTCCCATTTTTAGGTCCCCGTTTTCAGCTGTAGTAAAGGCCAGTTAAAGTAAAAAGAATAATAATGAAGAAATAATAAAATATCAAACAAGGAAACAGACCGTGCCTATCTTAGTTGAATAAACAAAATGTACATACAGGTCCTTCTCAAAATATTAGCATATTGTGATTAAGTTCATTATTTTCCATAATGTCATGATGAAAATTTAACATTCATATATTTTAGATTCATTGCACACTAACTGAAATATTTCAGGTCTTTTATTGTCTTAATACGGATGATTTTGGCATACAGCTCATGAAAATCCAAAATTCCTATCTCACAAAATTAGCATATTATTAAAAGGGTCTCTAAACGAGCTATGAACCTCATCATCTGAATCAACGAGTTAACTCTAAACACCTGCAAAAGATTCCTGAGGCCTTTAAAACTCCCAGCCTGGTTCATCACTCAAAACCCAAATCATGGGTAAGACTGCCGACCTGACTGCTGTCCAGAAGGCCACTATTGACACCCTCAAGCAAGAGGGTAAGACACAGAAAGAAATTTCTGAACGAATAGGCTGTTCCCAGAGTGCTGTATCAAGGCACCTCAGTGGGAAGTCTGTGGGAAGGAAAAAGTGTGGCAGAAAACGCTGCACAACGAGAAGAGGTGACCGGACCCTGAGGAAGATTGTGGAGAAGGGCCGATTCCAGACCTTGGGGGACCTGCGAAGCAGTGGACTGAGTCTGGAGTAGAAACATCCAGAGCCACCGTGCACAGGCGTGTGCAGGAAATGGGCTACAGGTGCCACATTCCCCAGGTCAAGCCACTTTTGAACCAGAAACCGCGGCAGAAGCGCCTGACCTGGGCTACAGAGAAGCAGCACTGGACTTTTGCTCAGTGGTCCAAAGTACTTTTTTCGGATGAAAGCAAATTCTGCATGTCATTCTGAAATCAAGGTGCCAGAGTCTGGAGGAAGACTGGGGAGAAGGAAATGCCAAAATGCCAGAAGTCCAGTGTCAAGTACCCACAGTCAGTGATGGTCTGGGGTGCCGTGTCAGCTGCTGGTGTTGGTCCACTGTGTTTTATCAAGGGCAGGGTCAATGCAGCTAGCTATCAGGAGATTTTGGAGCACTTCATGCTTCCATCTGCTGAAAAGCTTTATGGAGATGAAGATTTCATTTTTCAGCACGACCTGGCACCTGCTCACAGTGCCAAAACCACTGGTAAATGGTTTACTGACCATGGTATCACTGTGCTCAATTGGCCTGCCAACTCTCCTGACCTGAACCCCATAGAGAATCTGTGAGATATTGTGAAGAGAATGTTGAGAGACTCGAGACCCAACACTCTGGATGAGCTAAAGGCCGCTATCGAAGCATCCTGGGCCTCCAAAAGACCTCAGCAGTGCCACAGGCTGATTGCCTCCATGCCACGCCGCATTGAAGCAGTCATTTCTGCAAAAGGATTCCCGACCAAGTATTGAGTGCATAACTGTACATGATTATTTGAAGGTTGACGTTTTTTGTATTAAAAACACTTTTCTTTTATTGGTCGGATGAAATATGCTAATTTTGTGAGATAGGAATTTTGGGTTTTCATGAGCTGTATGCCAAAATCCTCCGTATTAAGACAATAAAAGACCTGAAATATGTCAGTTAGTGTGCAATGAATCTAAAATATATGAATGTTAAATTTTCATCATGACATTATGGAAAATAATGGACTTTATCACAATATGCCAATATTTTGAGAAGGACCTGTAGTTGTATTTTACTCATTTATCAAGTGATTGTTTCCTTTGAACAATGACATTACTTTTATGTTTCAAATTGCTGAAATGAAAAAAAAATGCACCTAGCAAGAGAACTGCACTCGGTGAACAAAAGTGCAAAAATGCATTACATTCACAATTTAGAAACTGTACCTCAATGGTTCACAGCCCTGGTCCTCAGGGACCCCTTCCCTGCAAGTTTTAGATGTGTGTCTGCTCCAGCACACCTGATTCAAATTCTAAAATGACCTCCTATACAGGCATCAAGAATGGAGGGTCAAACTGGACAAAATCATCATTAAATAAATAAATGTTGTGAATGTCCCATAAGTGAAGGAAATGTAACATGAAAGAAATGTAACATTAAATGTGCCATTAAATTAAATGTACCATTTATTTATTTAATACATCATTAGAAACAATAAATGTACCATTATATCATGAAATGGACTATTATGCAATTAAATGTGTCACTGAATAATTAAGTATAATTTTAAAGACGACATGACGTAATTAGTAGTACACTTAATATTTAATGATATATTAAAATAAATTGTACATTTAATGGTACATTCAATTTTTTTCTATTTCACATCGTATTTATTTAATATCTTCCCTTGATGAAGTCTTTCCCCTCTACTGTGGCAAGGCTCTTAAATCTTTAGTGCACATGTGAGCAATTTTGTTGGTCAGATGAGACTTGACACATGATGGTACTTTTCGTTTGACGAATTAAGAGATGCAGGGCTGATTCAATCCAGAATTTGCCTTACAAGTGTGCCTTAATCACTGGTGTACTTGATTACGACTAAACGTGTTTTACAAGCAGCATACTGCGTGTTAACACCGCTACATTCAAGTCCTTACTTCTGACTTTACGTTGCAAATCAAATTTTACCATTTCCAGTTCTCCACCTATGTTTTCTTCCTCCTTTGCGGCGTTCTGAACGCAGGAGGAAAACATCGATCAGAAGCACTGTTGGCTTGTGGGTGGTGTAGTTCGTTTGACTCGCGACGGCGTCAATCCAAGTTTTTTTTTCTTAAAGTTTATAACAAAGTCTCAGTTTTACATTTCCAAAGATAGATCCTTGTCTATTTTCCCTATTGGTTACCTCCCGCTCCCGTTTGCTCCTGTTCATTTTTTATCCTGTACCGTCCCAATCACATGATCTTTACTAATGCTGTCTCCCATCCCGTGGGATTCCCATGGGAATCCCTTGACCCGTGGGATTCCAGAAAAAATGTCAGCCTCTACTGTGGACTGCTGATGATGCCTGCCCAGCCAGTCTGGGGCACTTGGGAGAGTTCATCCTCCTCTGTGCTGCCTCTGTGCTTCACTGCCGACCTCCTCAATGTCAGGGTTATGGCTACTTTGTGGGTGTGACTGGTGTCTGTCTGCCTGGGGTTCCTGCGGCTTCTGGAAATCGCTGTAATATGCCCCTTTGTAGCTCTTGGGCGGCAAGTGTTGTGAGGTCACTATCTTCTCACTATTGTAATATCTTCACATTTCTAGATGACCAAATAGCATGACCCCACACACACACAACATACACACACACACACATTCATTTAATGTTTTACTATTTTTAGAACGAAGCCATTGACTTCTATTAAATTTTCATTTATTTCTATGACCTAACCCTGACCCTAAACCTAACCATTACCACCACTACATACCTGACCCTAACTTCACTCGTGAACAAGTTACTTGAACTCCTCCACTTGAGGCAGGAACTCCCCTCCAAACAAGAGGACAAACCATCCTTTTTCGGTCGAGAACCATGGCCTCAGACTTGGAGGAGCTGATCTTCATCCCAGCCGCTTCACATTCGGCTGCGAACCACCCCAGTGCATGCTGTCGGTCTTGGCTAGATGGGGCCAGCAGGACCACGTCATCTGCAAAAAGAGGAGACAAAATCCACTGCGCCTAGAAATCCTGTCCATAAAAGTTATGAACAGGACTGGTGACAAAGGGCAGTCCTGCCAGAGTCCAACATGCATCGGGAACAAGTTCGACTTAGTGCCGGCAATGTAGAACAAACTCCTGCTCCGCTTGTACACAGACCGAATGACCCCTAATAAAGGGCCCCCGACTCCGCACCCCCCACAGGGCTCCACAAAGGACACAGTCGATACCTTCTCCAGGTCCACAAAACACATGTGAACCGGTTGGGTAACTCCCATAAACCCTCAAGTACCCTGCAGAGGGTGTAGAGCGGGTCCAGTGCTGATCCCCCTATAGTTGGAACACACCCTCCAGTAACCCTTCTTATGAAGGGGGACCACCACCCTGGTCTACCAGTCCAGAGGCACTGTCCCTGACTGCCATGCAATGTTCAAGAGGCGTGTCAACCATGACAGCCCCACAGCATCCAGATACTTGAGGTGCTCAGGGGGGATCTCATCCACCCTGCCACCATGGAGCTTTTTAACCACCTCTGTGACTTCAGCCTGGGTTATGAAAGAGTCAAACCGCCAGCTTCTGCGTCCACCGGGGAATTCGTGACGTCAGGATTGAAGCACTGCTTAAACATCCTGAGGCGCCGGACGGTTTTCCAGAATCGCTTCGAGACCAATCTGTAGTCCTTCTCCATGGCCTCACCGAACACGCTTGGCCTCATGGTACCTGTCAGCCGCCTCAGGAGTCCCACAAGTCAACCACAGCCAATAGGACTTCTTCTTCAGCTTGACTGCATCCCTTACTGCCAGTGTCCACCACTGGGTTCGGGGATTGCCATGGCAACAGGCAGCGCAGACCACACGGCCACAGCTACGGGTAGCAGCATCGACAATAGACGTGGAGAACATAGCTATGCAAGGTGATGCAAACACAGGTTCATATTTTATTCATGCAATCCCTCTACTTCCATGTCAGATGCAACCCTGATTTAAAAAAAAATAAAATCAAGCCAATAGGATACCATCTCCAGATTTTGTCTTTGTAAATCAAAACTGCCTTGGCCCATGTAGGCAACCACCTTCTCTATGTAGCATGCCTGAAATGCCGTGACAGGACCTGTAAACCAAAAAATACTTAGGAAGCAGCAAGAATGACTGTATTGGCAGTGTTAGAAATAAACATGAGTGGGTTACTAGTCTCAAGGTGTACCATAGATTAAGTTGACATTTTCTGTTCTACCACACGTACGGTATCGGAGTGGAAAAGTAAAGGAACAACGCCAATTACCGTTATTAAGGTAATGTTTTTTAGAAGTAAAGTTGGCATGCTAACTGGCATGTCTGTAGTATAGCAGACTGCACGCTAGCTAGTCAAGCTAAGAGCTAATCAACCAGCTAATGTAGATTCAGAGACTTGCCAAATAAAGAGCAAACCTCACAAAAAGCAGTAATCTTCTTCATAAACAGCATGTTTACTTACAATAAACTTAATGGAATGGAATTTTATCCCTGATTTTTCTAAAATATCTTCTAAATATCTTCCCAGCTGTTAACCTATTAACCTATAATACCCCACAGAAAAAAATGTCATGGAGCCAAGTTAGCACTGACAAAGTGTTAAGTCCATAACTAATTTATTGTGATTTAAAAGTTCAGCTTGTTTTGCCCAAGAGGGCATCTGTTTAAACAAAAATCTAATTTTACTGAAGTCTAAACATCCAGCCAGAGAACATGTTGGAATGCAGACAGTGGAATGATAAGAAATAAGGGTTAGAGGTCAAGTAAGAAATAATATAAAACTCTGACCAGCTGCGATAAGAACTGTATCTAGGTCATTTTAACTGTGGGATGTTTTCTGGAACATTCTCCAAGACACTAAAGTGAGGCGGCAGAATTAAGATTATACAAGACAGCATGACACCTGCACTAGTCTGCCAGTTTTCTCATGACTGTTCACCCATCTGACATGTCAGTATTGTCAGAACAGTGGCACAGATCTCTCATTTTGATCAGCTTTTTGTCAAATACTGTTCCTGGTCTCATTTCCAGATATCTCACATGACAAAATGAAACATAAAGTTCAATGTGAAAAAAACATTGAGCAACGTCAAAAAATAGTTGCTGGTTAGATATGATTATATATTTTTCTATTGTTTTTAATGTTTCAGCTCTTTTTCCAGAGCTGAAAAAGAGCTGAAACTGTTTTAATTGCTTAATGTTTTGTTTTAATATGCTCTGTTATTTGCTTTTATCATTTAAATGTACGTCACAATATTATGGAATGTGGTGCCTAAATCTGCTTGTTAATCTTGTTATGTTCCACTACCATCACACAAGCTACTTATTCAGAAAACCAGTCAAAAAAGATTCACAAATGAGAATGTTTACTGGTCATTACCTCAAAGGATATTCTCAGACTGTCTTATCTCATTCACAGTTTAAGTTGACTTCTTGTCCTAACATCATCATCACCAGTCTCCATCTGGGGAAGTATGTGTGTGTGAGAGGCAAAAGAGATAGCTTGGCTCCAGGGACTCAGGTTTCATTGACTTGTGTTGACCTTTCCTGAGGTCACTGTAAGGTTGGGTAAAGAGATTCTTGACATTTCTCTCTATAACTCCTGACCCAGTGCATAACTCAGGCCGAGTGTGTGTGTTTGTGCGTGTGTGTGTGTGTGTTGGGGGTGGGTGTTGGAGGCAAAGCAGACATATCCTGCAGCCATTTATATGAATTATGTTGGTTATCAGTTTTCACCAAGGGTAGTCTGCTGACAGTTTTATATTTATTGTATAACCAGACATCATTAAAGTCATGAAAGGTGACAAATATAGTCAGCACTGCCATAAATAATTTGGCTGTAAATATAAACTGAGCTTGTTTAACACTGTTGGAAGCCAGTCTACAATGTAACGCACACTGTGCTAAACAGAATTTAACAATGAAAAACAGACTTACAATAAATACATCAGCAGAACAGAACATCAAATGGAGGAAGCTTAACAGAAGAAATTAGCAATGAACAACAAGAACCGAGGAGCTTAAATACTGAGTAAGTGTGATTATTAACATGAAAACCAGGTGATCTTAATCAGGGTGATAAAGAACAGCTGTGGTAAGGGAGGTAGAATGAGGGAAGGAGATTAACACAGAGTAATCTGGACTGAGACATAATGAACTACAAATCAAAGGGGGGATAAAAAAGAACACGAGAAATTAGTAAGAAACTGAAATCAAAGGATTGAACATATATGGTAAGATCCAAACAGCAATAATTAACAACAAGAGAAATGAACTAAATATAGCAAGACCTAAGTAGAAATAATATCAACAAAAAACTGATCAAAACACAAACACAAATGAAAACCAAACCACAAACACCCATGGATCATCACACCACCTTTACAAAACTAAAAGAAAATTGGTTAACATTCTTTAAATCTTGACTTCTATTTTTACATAAATTACCTTTTTTTTTTTACTCACCACAGAAGGTGTAAAGTGGTGGTAAAGCATATCAAGTGTCTGTTGTAAACAGTGGAATTGTTTGCTCCTGCTGATTTAATCTAACTATAAACAAATTTTGCGTTACTGTGACACTTGTCAGTTAAGCTAACGTCTAAGCACATTATAAACATTTCTTTTCTACTGCTGCACTTCACGTTTAGGAATGTTTCACGTTTTTTAGTGTTTAAAGGTTGCTAGCATAGCAATAACTCTAGCACCGGCATTGCTATTTTGGGCCTCCTCTCTTTTTCTCTCCTTCCCTGCTCTGCCTTCGTTTCCTCCTCTTTCCTGCCCCATATGTCAGATGTTTAGTTACCTATCTGTCTCCTTTAACAATAATGGTACGAGTAATAAGTGTAGTCTTTTTGTAGTTTTGGAGGCAAGGCTGTAAGAATTGGAGGCCTAGCTCTGTGCTGTTGAAAAAACAACAGATACATGAGGCCCCATGAGCAGGCGGAGTCGCCGACAATAGCTTCTGAAATATGGAGAACCCTCGCAGTCGGGAGCTCAGGCTGGCTGGATAATGTTATGTAGGAAGCAAAGTCCTAGATCCCGGCCCAGGGGTCACTACCAACATTGTCCATAAAGATTTTTCCGACTCTGTTAACTGGCAGTCTTATAGTGAGAAACATGGTAGGAGACACCAGCAGACATAATAAAGTGCATTCCAGACGCTAGGGCAAGTGACATCAAATCTTACCTGAAAAAACTAGATAAGGATAATCTTTAATAAAGTAAGATTTCTGGTTGACTGGAAAACAACATGGCCCACAATGACATGTGGTGAATATTTTTGGGAAAACCTGGTCTGATCCAGAGAGACAGCACCCATTCCACTTTGGATGGTGGCAGCTAACATCTCTGCAGACCCCACACTTGCTAATACAATCTGTTTAGAGTTTTACCTTCGAGTTGGTTCTACAGAGCACTTTTTGCAAAAACCGTCCACCACAGAGACAGTTTCTTTCCCCAGGCAATCTTTCTGATGTACACTTAACAGTGTACAGTGCCCAGATTGATACCATATTTGCACTAATTTAATAATATCTTTCTCTTTTGTAAAGACACTGTATTTATACATATTGGCAAAAATCTTTTTATTTCACTTTTACATTTCTAAAAAAGTCCCCATTGAGTGCAAAGTGAAACTGAAGCCAAATTTCTTGTTTGTGTGCACAAACTTGGCAAATAAAGCTCATTCTGATTTTTCTTTCTAGGAATCCTGCAGAATTTCTTAGTTCACAAAAACTGTGACAACCTAGAGCCTGGACCAGGATGGACCAATACATTACCCTATTGAGACAGTCTCTTGCCAGTGCCCAAAACTAAATGTAATAAGAACCAACTTAAAAGGAGCAAATCATGAAAATCTCATTAAAATAAATAATACTTCTTCTAAAGATACAATTAAATATGGTTTATTAAACATAAGATCTCTCTTGAAACACTTTGTTAGTTAATGACTTGATTTGTGATGATCAGATTGCCACAGTAACAGAAAACAACATATAAGAAAGTAGCAACCTAATTTGTACGCCATTTCACACACAAACAAATAAATTGATGTTTTTGTTCATAGTTTTACATCTTTAATAAGTGTAGCATTAGACAGTGTAGCACCCTTGAAAAATAAGGTAATCAATCATAGATGGCCAGCCCCCTGGTTTAAATCACAACTGTATGTACCCGACTTGAAATCTGTATGATTCGATTGAATTGACATTGTAAAGTGTCTTGAGACGACTTGTGTTGTGAACTGGTGCTATATAAATAAAACTGAATTTAACTGAATTCAACAATTGCGTACTTTAAAGCAGACCTCTAAATGTTGCTCTATACCTTTAGAGGAGGCCTACTTTCGTTGTCAGAGCTAACCCCTCCCTCCTACTTCCCTATTTCTAAGGGGATTGCTCAATCCAGCTCTACATCCAACGGTCCGGACTTCCCTAAACCTGGAAGGTCTTACTAAGCAGGTTTACTGGAAAAGCTGGTGTCAGGAAATGACTCGCCTAACCTCTAACAGCCTATCTTTTCCAGAAGTCTTGCCCTTCTTCAACTGGTGGCTTGGACAACTGAGTAGCCCACAGCAGTTATCCACTCCTCGACAGTCACTTCTGTTAACGGCTGCTCATTCCCTCTTTTTCAACTTGCAATTGGTATATGGGTTAGGTTGATTTTAGTGGCTTGGCACGAGCCCCAAGGGCATTGTTTTAACAAGTTTGGCTTAAGGCAACCTATAAAATCCTCCTAAAATAATTTGGAACCAGGCAACAAGACTTTTTACCACCAACAAAAAACCCAAAAATAAGGTGACTCAAATAATTGACTGTCCACAATAAATCTAGAATTTTATATGCTTTCTTTAATTAGTAATGCTTTCGCAGGGGTCAGTAACAGCTTAAAAATCAGCAAAACTTAACAATTTGAATAATAGAAATAAATCAATCAACTTAAGCTATCTTCTCCTAATGCTGAAACTGGTAAGGCTGAAGAGGCTTTGTAGACAAAGGCTCACCATGGATCTGAATGGAATGATTTCTTCAGTAGGCAATGAGTGATTGTCTTCTTGGGTGAAAGGCAAATCTTCAGTTTTCTTCCTCTAAGTGGACAGGCGCTGATGCTTGGGGTTTCGATGGTCAAGTTGGAAAAAAAACCAAAACTGAATCTTTGTTGACATATGTTTCAAAAGTCGGTAGCTTCCAGAGGCTGAATAGTTGAAGGAAACCTTTGAGGTGTAATTGAGGTTGGTTCAGGACTTCTAGTAGCCTGAAATTTAGAGCAATCAGTTGTTCACTGACCAAGTTCACTTCAGTTGTCTTGGTAAAAATGCAACAGATGAAATTCAGATTCTCAATTTTGAGTTGCAGCTCTTCTTGGGGCACACAGGTCGATCCTCTTTATAATGCAGAATTGTCAGTGGGGCTGCGTCTCCGGTCTTCTGATTCATCTGTAGTTTCTTTCTCCGTCCGATCTTGTTCACTGGTCTTCTGTGAGGAAACAACCCCGTTTCTTTCTTTGGCACAGTTTTTATAGTGCAGATAGCCTCACTGCTCATCCCCTGTTGCTAGGCAAGCTTTCCCATCATTGAGTTACGTGGTCACTGTGACTTTTCGGTGCTGTCTCCCAGCCTCCGTAGACAGAGTCGTAAACAGCCCACAGCTGGCTCCCTGTGTTATGACTTCTGTCTGTTTTTTGGCCTTCACGACTTCTGCTCCCATCCTGGTGCTATGACTTTTGCCTGTTTCTCGAACTTCAGACTGATGAAAAACAGCGTGCACCTGGGTTCTCGTTTCTCACTCCCATCCTTGTTATGACTTGGGCTTGCTTGTTGACCTTCCACCCATGCCCAGTTCCCCTGAAGCTGGCTCTCCTCTGCCCCTCCCATCCTGATTTTAGGACTCTGCCGCCTCTGGCTCCCAGGCCATGGTGCCCTCCTTATCTGCTCAGCCTCAAGCTTTCTAACACAGTATTTCTCTGCTTCTTGCTCTCACACCAGTTACAGCTAAAAAAAAACATCACTTCATTCTTTTTATTCATACATCACAAATGATTAACATTACCCCTCTTCATTACATTTAATAATTGTAGAAAAATAGAAAATCATCATACATTTTTCTTTGATTATACTTGTAGTTTTCTACTTCTGAAAAAGATAAGACAGTCACAGTTAATGTGTGACTCCATACAGGCCGCTTCAGTCCTCGTTCCAGAGTGCGAAGATACTCATTTTACTGTTTACTTTTTCATGACATCTTATCCATGTAATATGATCATTATTTATTTGATACTCTAAACATTAGGCTCTCATTTCATCATATGTGATTGTTGTTAAAGTCAATCATAGTGATACACTTCTGCAAAAGAAAGAAGAATTAAAACATACACCTAATGGGCCCCCCAGACTTCATGGCATTAAATGTGAACATTTACTGCTGTATATTTCCTTGATCTAATTATGAGGGTTTAATTAATTTCTGCATGGATACATGGAAGGAATTCACCTCATTTTGACATGACTTAATGTGAAAAAATCTTCTATTGTTGCATAAATACCTTCATATATCAGCGTTACCTGCGGAGTACTACAGCGTTCAGAGCTTGGGCCACATGTCTTTTTATATCCTCCCACTGTCATAACCACAGACGTCGTTTGCAGGCGGTTGTGTTTTGTGCTGTTTTCTCTTTTCCTACAGGCTGTGGTTGGTTGGTGCAGCTCTGCAGGTGTTACTCATTGAGCCCAATCAAGAGGACTTCTTAATGAGCAGGTAACCAGAAGTGAGGCATCAGATCATTATCTCTGCCAGAGTGGTAACCTGACTATTGTCTGCAGTTGTCCTGTGTTTTGTCAGCCTGCTCTCACCCGAGTCTCTGTCCTGACTTTCAGATTGGATTCCTCTGGTGACAGTGTCAGGATTCCATGCCCCCTGTTCGTGTCTTGCTCAGGCGAGCTCCTCAGAATTCCTCCCTGCTGGTCTGGCCGTGAGTCTCCCTTTCTCTCCTGTCTCCAGTCCCTCGACTGAGATCACCTCCAGGAAACACCAAACTGTTGCTTACCTCCCTCACCACCCTCAACACTGCTCGCTCTGCTGAAGTGCTGACATTCAGAGGATCACACAAAGAGAAATTTAGTACTGGGAACCTCCATGCCACTCCTGCCAAATGTATTCTCTGTGGGGAAACTCACCTCCTCCAACAATCCTTCATCCACCACCTGCAGCAAAATAACCTCACTCCTGTCTTGTACAACCTGCCATACCTTAATTTGATCAAACAAAAGCATCTCATCTTTTTCCTCAATGCCTACCCAGACCTTTCCAGAAGATCAAGTCAGTGTTCTGTGTCTACTCGGTTGTGCTTCAATAAACTGCTGTTCTGCCTCTGACTGCTGTTGTACAGAGTTTTTTATTTAACATTATGACATCCACTTCCCGGGGGATGTTGGAGACATAGAGTCCGAGTGGACCATGTTCTCTGCATCTATTGTCGATGATGCTGCACCTAGCTGCGGCCGTAAGGTCTGCGGTGCCTGTCGTGGCGGCAATCCCAGAACCCGGTGGTGGACACCGGCAGTAAGGGATGCTGTTAAGCTGAAGAAGGAGTCCTAT
The DNA here is from genome assembly GCF_021462225.1 of Girardinichthys multiradiatus. Classification (NCBI taxonomy): domain Eukaryota; kingdom Metazoa; phylum Chordata; class Actinopteri; order Cyprinodontiformes; family Goodeidae; genus Girardinichthys; species Girardinichthys multiradiatus. Next base: position 3,324,712 of record NC_061817.1, on the reverse strand, counting down.
CGGCTGTGGTTGGCTTGTGGGACTCCTGAGGCGGCTGACGGGTACCGTGAGGCCAAGCGTGCTGCGGCCCGGGCTGTGGCAGAGGCAAAAACTCGGGCCTGGGAAGAGTTCGGTGAGGCCATGGAGAAGGACTACCGGTTGGCCTCGAAGCGATTCTGGCAAACCGTCCGGTGCCTCAGGAGGGGGAAGCAGTGCTTTGCCAACACTGTTTATAGTGGGGGCGGGAGACTGCTGACCTCGACTGAGGACATTATCGGGCGGTGGAAGGAGTACTTTGAGGATCTCCTCAATCCTGCCATCACGCATTCCGTGGTGGAAACAGAGGCTGGGGACTCGGGGTTGGACTCTTTCATCACCCAGGCTGAAGTCACCGAGGTGGTTAAAAAGCTCCGCGGTGGCAAGGCTTCGGGGGTGGACGAGATCCGCCCTGAGTACCTCAAGTCTCTGGATGTTGTAGGGCTGTCATGGTTGACACGCCTCTTCAACATTGCGTGGCGGTCGGGGACAGTGCCTCTGGACTGGCAGACTGGGGTGGTGGTCCCCCTTTATTAGAAGGGGGACCGGAGGGTGTGTTCCAACTACAGGGGGATCACACTCCTCAGCCTCCCTGGTAAGGCCTACGCCAGGGTATTGGAGAGGAGAGTCCGACCGATAGTCGAACCTCGGCTTCAGGAGGAACAGTGTGGTTTTCGTCCCAGCCGTGGAACACTGGACCAGCTCTATACCCTCTACAGGGTGCTCGAGGGTTCATGGGAGTTTGCCCAACCGGTTCACATGTGTTTTGTGGACCTGGAGAAGGCATTCGACTGTGTCCCTCGTGATGCCCTGTGGGGGGTGCTCCAGGAGTATGGAATCGGGGGCCCTTTATTAGGGGCCATCCGGTCCCTGTACGAGCGGAGCAGGAGTTTGGTCCGCATTGCCGGCACTAAGTCGGACCTGTTTCCAGTGCATGTTGGACTCCGGCAGGGCTGCCCTTTGTCGCCGGTCCTGTTCATAACTTTTATGGACAGGATTTCTAGACGCAGCCAAGGGCCGGAGGGGGTCTGGTTTGGGGACCAGTGGATTTCGTCTCTTCTTTTTGCGGATGACGTGGTCCTGCTGGCCCCCTCTAGCCAATACCTACAGCATGCGCTGTGGCGGTTCGCAGCCGAGTGTGAAGCGGCTGGGATGAGGATCAGCTCCTCCAAGTCCGAGGCCATGGTACTCGACCGGAAAAGGGTGGCTTGTCCTCTTCAGGTTGGAGGGGAGTTCCTGCCTCAAGTGGAGGAGTTGAAGTATCTCGGGGTCTTGTTCACGAGTGAGGGAAGAATGGAGCGGGAGATCGACAGACGGATCGGTGCAGCTGCCACAGTAATGGGGGCACTGTGTCGGTCCATTGTGGTGAAGAGAGAGCTGAGCCGAAAAGCAAAGCTCTCAATTTACTGGTCGGTCTACGTTCCTACCCTCACCTATGGCCACAAACTTTGGGTCATGACCGAAAGAACAAGATCACGGATACAAGCGGCTGAAATGAGCTTCCTCCGTAGGGTGGCCGGGCACTCCCTTAGAGATAGGGTGAGGAGCTCGGCCATCCGGGAGGAGCTCGGAGTAGAGCCGCTGCTCCTCCATATTGAGAGGAGCCAGTTGAGGTGGCTCGGGCATCTATACCGGATGCCTCCTGGACGCCTTCCTCGGGAGGTGTTCCAGGCACGTCCCACTGGGAGGAGGCCCAGGACACGCTGGAGGGACTATGTCTCTCGGCTGGCCTGGGAACGCCTTGGGCTCCCCCTGGAGGAGCTGGAGGAGGTGTCTGGAGAGAGGGAAGTCTGGGCGTCTCTGCTGAGTCTGCTGCCCCCGCGACCCGGTCCTGGATAAGCGGAAGATGACGAACGAACGAACGAATATGCTGTATTTCTTAAAAGAAGGGTCATTGTTTTTTTTTTTTAATCTTAGTTCTTACTTCCCTTTAAATGCTGTTTGTCTCCACCCTTTTGATTGAGATTGTTAACGACGCTGTCTGTATGAACAATCAACCATGTGTGCATGGTTGTGTTGGGACCACAGCCATGGTTACAACGTGAAAGGCCAGTACAGACTTTTCTGGAACTTTCAAAATAAATTGCATTAACCTACTTCCGGCACAGCGAGGAAACGGGGTAACTGCGGACTTCCTGTGACGTCACTGTCCAAATAAAAGCACCGCTCTTGCTACATCCTGTCTCTTCCATCCGGACCCCGCTGTGGAGCTGGCAGGAGAGACAGCGCGCTAATGTCTCTTTGCTGGCAAAAAGACATAACTCTTCAACTGGACCCAAGGGTGTCATACGATCATCGATCATATGCACTGAGTTAAATACGAATGAATTACTGTCTGTGTATCCGGTAGATTAATTCATGAACGGGGTGATTAAGGCACAGGCGTTGCTTGACTTTCTCTCTGAGATCTACAGAAAGCAAACTGTGTTCCAGAGAATTCCCTGCAGGCACCTTGTCTCTATGACGCTGAGTGGAGCAGTTTCCCGATCTGAAGGAGGACCTCATCAACATGGTAACGTGCAGTTTTGGCCGGCCGACAGAACAGCCGCCACTCTCCGCAGCTAAGGAGGTTAGCTGTAGCTAACCGTTTGTTGACTGTGGACGTTTCTTCAAACTTCGTCGTCGCCCGGACACTTCTCAGCACAGTTCATGAGGTTAGGTTTGGGCAGAGTGATAGAAGTGATTTAGGATGAAATGATCTAAACATTTTTCTTTTATGAAGTTTGGTTTGTTTGTGAAACTCTGCTATCTTAGAGCTAGCTGACTATCTGCAGCACACATACTCAGTTTTGTGCTCTGTGTTTGTGTGTTTTGAAAGTTAAGAAAAACTTTATCTAAAGGGTGATTTTAAACACAGAAGATTGATCATAACGTGCTGTCTATTAACGGTATTTTAAAGGTGTGTGTTTGATTCTGGTGCTAAGCTATAAGCTTCTTTTGTTAGCTTTAACTGCTAACAGCTAAGAACACGTGCCTGCATACGTAAGCCCTTTTCTCCAGAAAGTTTGGTTCTTTTCCAAAATATTTCCCTAAATATTTCACTATTTCCTTAATAATATTTCTGTAAATATTACTTTAATAAATAAAGGCAACTAATGAGACACCATTGAGAATTAGTCATCTAGAAGGTTGGTTTTATTGAGCAGATCATTCTTTAAAACATTATTTTACTAAAATAATACTTTATCTGATCTTTGTGAATGGTTGTCTAAAGGTATGCTGATTATTGCCTAAGTTGGTTCCAAGACTAACTTAACTTCATTTCCAGATTCTTCAAGATAATCCTTGGTTCTCAAACATGGTCTTATCATCATAAGTCACAGAGTAGTGGTTTCATTCTGGTTCTGATAGAGATTGGAACTGGTTCTGATGGGAGCTGGGTCTTGATTCCTCCTGGATCTGGTGAAGATTTGTACCTGATTCTGATAGTTTGGACTTGTTTCTGATGGATGCTTGTGCATGGTTCTGGTGTAGATTTGTTCAAGGTTCTTATGGAGATTTTTTCCAGGTTCTGGTGGAGTTGGGACCTCGTTTTGATTAAGATTTCTTCCTAGTTCTGATGAAGATTTGTACAAGGTTCTGATGAATTTTTCTTCCTGGCTCTGATAGGTTTGACCTGGTTCTGATAGACTTTGGACCTGGTTCAGATTGAGGTTTGTACATAGTTCTGATGAAGATTTGTACCAGGTTCTGATGGAGTTTGGACCTGGTTCTTATAAAGGTTTATTCCTATTTCTGATGAAATTTGGATCTGATAGGCAATTTCCTGTTTGTTTTTGTGTTTCTACGGCGTATTTGTTGTTAGTTCATTCTTTTTCTAAATTTTCTGCCATTTTTTATATATTTTAGCACTGACTTCAACTTCTTAGGCTATTTTATTGCTTCAGTCTATGCTTTTTCAGCTCATCTATGGGCAGCTCTTTCCTGCTTTTTTAATGTTTTTGTCAGTTCTTGTATTTCAACAACTATTTCAAGTAGTTTTGAGGTAACTTCACCTTGTTACGGTGTTTTATACCTGATAGTTTTCCTGCTTAAACCAATCAGATGACAGTTTTTCTTTTCTGTTTCTGCTATTTCTACTAATTTATCAGATTTCAACTGACATTCTGCTTTCAGCCTTAGCCACTGTCTGCCAGCTTTCAACATGAGTTTAACATTTCTGATTTCTTCTAATTCATTAAATTTTAGCAGATTGTCTGCAGTCAATTTCAGCTGGTTTCTGCCAGCTTTCAGCTAAACAATTCAGCTTTCAGCATTCACACTGCATTTTCGCAGGAAATACAAATTTTTCTAGTTATTGTGTGAATGCTGAACACTTTTGCATCACTCTTTTGGTCATGGTTTTCAACCATCTTTAATCAACTTGTTTATATTGTACATGGCCCATTAGTCTTCCCTAGTCTTTAATTCTGCTTGGTAGTTTAGTTGGATTGTTTTAGCATAGTAAAGAGTTTGTTGATTGAAATATGTTTGACTTTGAGTTGACTTATTTTTGTTAATAAATTCTTGTATTTTAAGAAATTGTGTGAATTCATTCCATGTGTGTGCAGAGTTTTGCTGTTCAATAATGTCAGAGCTTGGCTCACCATTTTCGATTGTGTCCTAATACCACCGCCTTACTGGGCTGGTATTCACAGGACAACCCTTAACAGACCGAAATATTATTTGATAAAATATTAAAGTGTTAATATTAAATATTAAATAATATATTCAGAACAGTTGAGGACATGGACATCTTGAGAGAGCCCGGTAGACCTTGGTAGCCAGGTATAGATGATTAAATTCATAACCCTGGCTAAGTCAACAGCAGAGAGAATTGGGAGGAAAGTATTCACTCTCACACTTAACTTGACCATTATCACTCTTATAGTAAGTAAGTGAGTAAGTAAACTTTATTTATAAAGCATCTTTAACACACACGTCACAAAACACTATACAAGAAAATCACATTAAGATCTACATAAAAAAACTCAATAAAATCAGAATCAGAATCAGAATCAGAAAAGCTTTATTGCCAAGTACGTTTTTGGACATACAAGGAATTTGTTTTGGCGTAGTCGGTGCAATACAATACAAATTAAACAGTATAAACATATCTACAATATAATATAAATATATCTGCACAGTTTTAAGTGAGTGAAAGTAAGTATAGAGCAGTATAAGATGCAAGAGCAATACAACAGTGCAGGTGATCATTGTGCAAGTATGGCAGTGCAAGTAAAGCAGGAGTCCAAGCTGAGCGTTAATGTAATGCACAGGTTACAAGTGTCCTGTCAGCAAAAAAAAAAGGGGGGGGGGGGGGGGGGGGGTGTCAGGGTGGTTTCCGGGCTTTGTTAACAAGGCTGGTGGCAGATGGGAAAAAACTGTTCTTGTGGCGTGAGGTTTTGGTCCGGATGGACCGCAGCCTCCTGCCAGAGGGGAGAGTCTCAAAGAGTCTGTGACTGGGGTGGGAGGGATCAGCCAGAATCTTCCCTGCCCGCTTCAGGGTCCTGGAGGTGTACAGTTCCTGGAGTGACAGTAGACTGCAGCCAATCACCTTCTCAGCAGACCGAATGACACGCTGCAGCCTGCCCTTATCCTTGGCTGTAGCAGCAGCGTACCAGATGGTGATGGAGGAGGTGAGGATGGACTCAATGATGGCTGTGTAGAAGTGCACCATCATAGTCTTTGGCAGGTTGAATTTCTTTAGCTGCCGCAGGAAGAACATCCTCTGCTGGGCTTTCTTGATGAGGGAGCTGATGTTTGGCTCCCACTTGAGATCCTGGGAGATGATGGTTCCCAGGAAGCGGAAAGATTCCACATTGTCAATTGTGGAGTCACAGAGGGTGATGGGGGCAGGGGGGGCTGGGTTCTGCCTGAAGTCCACAACCATCTCCACTGTCTTTAGAGCGTTGAGCTCAAGGTTGTTCTGGCTGCACCAGTCCAACAGATGGTCCACCTCCCATCTGTACGCGGACTCGTCACCATCAGAGATGAGTCCGATCAGGGTGGTGTCGTCCGCAAACTTCAGACGCTTGACAGACTGGTGACTGGAGGTGCAGCTGTTGGTGTACAGGGAGAAGAGCAGAGGAGAGAGAACACAGCCTTGGGGGGAACCGGTGCTGATGGTCAGGGAGTCAGAGACGTGCTTCCCCAGCCTCACGCGCAGCTTCCTGTCAGACAGGAAGTCAGTGATCCACCTGATGGTGGAGTCGGGCACACTCAGCTGGGAGAGCTTCTCCTGTAGCAGAACTGGGATGATGGTGTTGAAGGCAGAGCTGAAATCCACAAACAGGATCCTGGCATAGGTTCCTGTGGAGTCCAGGTGCCGGAGGATGAAGTGAAGGGCTAGGTTGACTGCATCGTCTACAGACCTGTTGGCTCTGTAGGCAAACTGCAGGGGGTCCAGGAGGGGGTCGGTGATGTCTTTTAGGTGTGAGAGCACAAGGCGCTCAAAGGACTTCATCACCACAGAGGTCAGGGCGACGGGTCTGAAGTCATTAAGCCCTGTGGTCCTTGGCTTCTTGGGAACAGGGACGATAGTGGAGGACTTGAAGCAGGCAGGCACATGACATGTCTCCAGTGAGGTGTTAAAAATGTCTGTGAAGACTGGAGACAGCTGATCAGCGCAGTGCTTCAGGCTGGCTGGTGAGACAGAATCCGGACCAGCAGCTTTCCGGGGGTTCTGTCTCCTGAAGAGTTTGTTTACGTCCCTCTCCTGGATGGAAAGAGCCGTCCTCGGCGTGGGTAGGGGGCTGGTGGGGGGGAACTTCAGGGTGGGGGTTGGAGGTGCCAAGGCCCCTCTTGAGGTTGGAGAGATGGGGGTGGTGGATTGTTCCTGCAGCTGTTGGGGAGTGTCGTGGGGGATGGTTGCAGGACTGTCCCTTTGTCTTTCAAAGCGGCAGTAGAACTCGTTCAGGTCGTAACTCACCCTGGTGCATGATGGTACACAGCTGTCCTCACAGAAGCTGATGTAGGAAGTCACAGCCTCTGTGTACTCGTCCAGACTGTTGGTAGTAGTCCTGAACACATCCCAGTCTGTACAGCCTAAACACGCCTGGAGATTCTCCACAGCCTCACTGCTCCACTTCCTTGTCGTCCTCACAACAGGTTTGCAGAGCTTTAGTTTCTGCCTGTATGCAGGAATCAGGTGGACCATGATGTGGTCGGATTGGCCCAGAGCAGCACGTGGGACGGCGTGATAAGCGTCTCTGATGGTGGTGTAACAGTGATCCAGAATGTTGTCCTCTCTGGTCGGACATTTTATAAACTGTCTATATTTGGGGAGTTCGTGGGTCAGATTACCTTTGTTAAAGTCACCAACGACGATTACTAAGGAGTCCGGGTTGGTCCGCTCCACACTCAGTATCTGGTCGGCGAGCATGCGCTGTGCGACCTGCACGTTAGCTTGCGGCGGGATGTAAACACCGACCAGGATGAACGAAGCGAACTCACGGGGGGAATAGAAAGGCTTACAGTTTATGATGAAGGCTTCCAGGTCTGGAGAACAGTGATGCTGAATCACTGTCACGTCATTGCACCAACCACTGTTGAGGTAAAAACAGATTCCTCCACCTTTTGCTTTGCCGGAGAGTTCTGTGTCTCTGTCCGCTCTGTAGAGCTGGAATCCTGCCAGCTGCAGCGCAGAGTCCGGTATTAATCCACACAGCCACGTCTCCGTGAAGCACAAAACTGCCGATGAATAAAAGTCCCTGTTTTTCCCCAACAGCAGTTGTAGTTCGTCAATTTTGTTGGGAAGTGAGCGCACGTTAGAGAGAAATATTCCAGGTAACGGTGTTCGTAGTCCACGCTGGCGAAGTCGTACCAGCACCCCAGCCCGTTTCCCTCTCCTCCGGCGTTTCACCGCGTGAACAAAGGTGAGTGCACCTTTGTTCACGCAGTGCCTCCGTAGAACAAAGGTGAGCGCACCTTTGACCAGAATGTCCAAAATCATATCAAAATCAGTTTTTGAAAATCTCTACTGAGTCAGCAAAGTGAAGCTGAGTTGGCAAACTGTTCCACCATTTTGAAGCCACAGTCTGAAAAGCCTTGTCCTCCTTCGTTTTCTGCCTTGTATGACTGACATCCAGAAGATTTTGGCCTTGTGACCGAAGGCCACAAGGAGCAGAGTGTTTAGTTAAAAGCTGACACAAATAGGAGCCTGGCCTTTTAAAGCCCTGTAGGTAACGACAAGAATTTTAAAACGAATTCTAAATGGGAGCCAATGTAAGGACTATTAAACTGGGGTGATCCGGACCCTTTACAGCTTGTCTCACTGGCATAAATGCTTCCCTTTATTCCCAAGATCAGTTATTGCCAAATCATGCTTCTGGAGACCTGTATGGTGTGGAGCAGAACTATAGTGGTACCATGAAAAATCACCTTATTTCTATTTTCTTCTCAAATGAATTATTGTTTCGTTAATGTTTACTTTTCAACAAGTTTAAAAGTTTGACCAGGAGCATTGTACTTTCCATTTTGACTTAGATATGTTTTTTTTTTATTATATCACTTATTAATATTTCCATAGTGAATATGCATAGTGTGTCATAATGGTAAATAACCGACTATGAAGGAGCAACAACTACGGAGGCAGAGCAGTATTTTAACAAGTTTATTAAAGGACAACAGAGTGAAAATGGATTGCCGTCTTGATCTCCCAGATGGGTCCTGTTTGGCACTGAGGACGAGAGGTAAGATGTTACTGGCTGGTGGAGTGAAGGTAATGTAAGTTGCACTGAATGGACATAATGAAGTCTTACTGTTGAAGGAGAATGGAGGCTCGTCAGGACGAGGTACATCATCCACAGAGACTTTGGCAGGTAGAATAACCTGGAAGTTTTTTGAACTGAATCTCTCTTGGGTGATCTTTCAGATGAAAACACTTTATAGAGGAGCGTTAGGCATTCAAGGGTGGATAGGCAAGTGAGCAAAGGTTCAGTGTTTCCTGGGGTTGATCTCTGAGTCCTGAAGGCAGGTATCAGGAGAGGAAGGAAACTCATGGCTGGGTTTGTGAGGAGGAGTTCCAACGAGTTCACTGAGCAAGGCATGGGCACGGTCACCAGAAGAGTTCATTCTGGAGGAAAGGAGCATAAACTAGGGTAAGAGCAGATTGACAGGATACAAAGAATCAGCTGATGTCGGTCAGGTTACCACAGATATGTGGGAGTTTTGTGCATATTCCACCCACATCAGGTGACTGCTCCATGAAGTGGGGTTATTTGCACAGAGACATCAGAGGATGTTTTCAAGTTCCCGGTTAAGTCTCTCACACTGACCATTAGTTTGGGGGTGGAAACATGAAGAAAGCATGAAGAAAGAGATTTGGCCTCTAGATGTCATGTTGGAGTTGGAGTATAGGATCAAAATGGAGACAAAGGTGGAGAGCCACAACTAAAGAATGACGATTAGTTTAATAAACAAGTAAACTCAGGCTTACAGGGTAGATCCTGGACTTGAAGAATGAGAACCAGAAAACAAAAACAGAGTTCAGGTGGACGGCCAGGAGTCTGGGGGTCTGTGGTGACTGAGTGGTTTCACCCACGGAGGAGCTCTGGAGCAGTGCAGGAACTGCTGGAACCCTTGGCGAGGCCAGCAGGGAACATGGAGTATCAACAACAATGATAAAGCTGCCACAAACAGCTCCAGCAGAGATAGAGCAGTTGGCTGAGAGAGAGGGTTCATCACAAAAGGTCCACTGTTAAACAACCCTCCCCTCAAACCCCGTCCCAGATCGAGCCCCCTGTTAAACCCCCATCACCCCAGACCCTGACCAAGACTGCACAGAATTTTACCATTTCTCCACTGAGAATTCTTGCATTTTTGTATTTCACTGACAACATGAAGGCAGTTTTTAAGATTGGACCCAATGACTCTGACATCTTCTCCATTCAACACCCCTGTGGACCAGGCCCTGCTACTAAACCAACATCTTCCAAAAGCTGCAGCGCCCCACCACCTCCTAATCTATCTCTGTCAGGAAAATCACTTTTAATCAATTAATTCATTACTGACAATAATCTCGACGTTATATTTTTAACAGAAACATGATTACATGAGTTTAATGAAGCACCCATTCTCATAAAGAACTACAATTTTCTTTGTGAGAGCAGACAGCAAAGAAAAGGTGGAGGGGTGTCCACTTTGATTAAAGATTCACAAAAGTGTGAAAATGCATTTCTGGGTAAATTTGACTTTTAAATATTTGGCTCTCCAGGTAAAGAGCCTGGTCCGAACCATGTTCTTAAATATTTACAGGCCCCCTAAGTCAAAACAAACTTTTTCAGTGATTTTAATTAGCTTTTATCTGTGAAATGTGTTGATTATGACTGTTTAATTATTGTGGGAGACTTCAACATTCATATTGCATAACTGCAATAGAACTATGTGACAATTTTGGTTTAACTCAACATGTTAAACAGCAAACGCACAAACAGGGACATATTTCGGACTTGATCATCATTAAGGGTCTAAACATTTCCAAGGTGTCTGGGACTGATGTTGCCCTATCTGACCATTTTCTGTTATTTTTGAAAGTATCATCTCCATGTCTCAATTTGCCAGAGAGACATTATAAGAAAACGCATCTTTAAGGACGGTGCTGCTGAAACCTTTAACCAGATTTACTCTTCTACCTCCACTTTGCCCTGTAGAACAGAAGAACAATTGAAAATATTAGCGAACAAGTTTTTCAGATATAAAATATTAGAAACACAATAACTCTTATTGCTATGATTATAATGATATCTAACATAATGATTTTGATAATGATTTTGTAGCTTCAAGTAAAATTATGAATTAAAAAAAACACAAAATCATAGCAGCAATACCTGAAATATATTGAAAGCAAATTGTTAAGCAGGAAAAATTGTTGTTGCCCTGTGATGGACTGGTGACCTGTCCAGGGTGTACCCCGCCTCTCGCCCATAGACTGCTGGAGATAGGCACCAGCTCCCCCGCAACCCATTATGGAATAAGCAGTAGAAAATGACTGACTGACTGACTGACTGACTGTTAAGAAAATACATTTTACTGCATACTCAAAATTGTGTTTTAAAACATTTTCTTTTTTACTGTGGAGTAAGTCTGTTACACTATGTCCATCACCCATACACTGCTTTCTATTAACTTTGTTAATTTTGTGTCAAAAATCTGGGTAGTTTTCATATTTAACCGGCAACTCCAGGTAGCAACCGCATGTGTGGGTCACTGGGCGTCTCTGAATACCTTGAAGATGAGTGAAACTAACACTGATGTTCTTACCGAGAAACAAATCGGATCCTGTGCAGAACCAGAGAAAAAGTGACAGGTGCTGTGTGTCAGATTCCCTGAGATAAGAACTTAAATATTTGCTGGTGGTTTTCTGCTGTTTATTCATGATTGCAGGGTATAAAATTGAACGCATTACCTTTCTTACTGTTGGCTGGAGATTTTTATATGCAGCTGTAATACCTTTCAGTTCAGACCTCAGCGGGGAAAGCAGTGTTCCACTGCTCCATAACAAAGGTAAGTTCCTGAATCAGTTTTTGGTGGGCAAGCTTTTCAAGTAGTAGTTTAATGTTATCGGCTGTTGGTACTCTTCGACAGTTACGGAGATCCATGATTTCCAGCAGCTCTTCACTGTCCACACTCTCAAAATCTGAACGACAAGATACAAACTCCATTTGATCTGACTCTGTAGCATACCTCAGGAAGCTGTTAACAAGGGGACTCTTTATACAGCCAAGTACTGCTTGTTCCAATATTACTGGGATAAGTTTTATAGGCAGGTACTTCTGTTTTTGCCAGCTGAAGGCAATGATTCGCCCAGTGCTTTCCCATTGTTGCTGTCCAAAATCGTGATGCACCTTAAAGTTATTGCCCAGTGTGCGCTGTTCATAAAAGTATTGCCAAAACTAGGAAAGGACATCTCTCAAAACTGCTCCATCATCAACAGCCATTTCTTGCCTTTCATCAGGAAGTACCACCTGAATAGATATGTTCTGGATGACACTTCGATCACAAAAATGTGAAATTACACTGACTGAAAGACACTGAACAAATCACCCATGTCAACAGCATTGAAAACTAGGTGATTATCACTGCTGCTGTTTGTCAGGACAGTGCTGGTTCCAACATATTTGACATCAACACTGTCTGGGGCTTTGGATTTAGTCAGTGGAGTGCTAACTTGAGATTGAGTGGGGAAATGTAAAGCTTGTTGGGCATTTCCACTGGGGTTGTCTGGTTCTGAGTCACAGCCACTGTCCTTCCTTTTGATTGTTAGGTAAAAACACAAAAGAGGAAGTTTTGTCTGCTCATAAAGTGCTCCAACAGTAATACATTCATCAAGTTAATTTTATAATTTACTGGATGAATTCACTTAGATAAAGTAAACTGGGAGAGACACTACATCAAAATACATGACTAAGTAAAAAAATAAACCCTAATTAAATGAACTGATAAAACACCTAATAAAGAGCACAGGACAATGGCAGGATAAAGTAAAGCCTACACTGGCAAAGATTTAATAAATACAAGCTCAAAAGAATAACAAAAACTAAACACCTACAGATCATAACAAAACTGAGGCAAATGACTTGACCATTTTACTCTTGTCTATGTAATATCAATTACAATCTAATGGAACAGATAGTGAGATCAGAGATCCACTAGTCTATGCATACAACTAGTTGTGGGCAGTGTTTTAACCTACTATTAGCTGGTGTTTGTATTTATGCCACAAAAGTATTATACATATTAACTTAATGCATTATTGGAGTGCATTAACCTACTTCATCTCATACTTAAAAACGAACTATTTCACAGACTACTACGACCCAGTTAGTCATCCTTCTTTCACAAGGTTAAAACAGCCTTGACGGCTAGCCTGTGGCTAGCCTACGGCTAACATAGCTATGGTACAAGCAGCCATTGTACACACACCACATGCTCAACAAGGATATTGTAACCGATTTACAACTAAAGACTCAAAACCGAAACCATCCAGCAGTCTATTTCTGATATTTACATTTCATTCATTAACATTTGTATGATTTGGTAAGCTAGCCTGCAGGCATCTCCGTGGCGACACAAAAATAGCCGCACTATAACCCAAGCACAAGAAGGCAAACTGAGGCAATGGCTCTATTGTCAGATAAGACCCTTAAAGTAATTAGTGCAATAACATCAGGCAGACTTAATAATGCTTAAAAGGATTAAGAAGCATGACTGTAAAACAGTTCCATCATGCACGCTGTTCCTCTAAGGAGGCTTGTCTTCAACTGCTCCGGTATCTCATATATATGACTTTGTATCTCATAATTATGACTTTGAAAGTCGAAAAAAAAATGACTTTGTATCTCATAATTATGAAGTTGTATCTCATAACTATGACATTGTATCTCAATATAATGACTTTGAAAGTCATAATAATGACTTTGTGTCTTACAATTATGACTATGGATCTCATACTTTTAAGTGCCAGAAAAGGGCTTCCATAAGATCCTGACAGTAGAGACAGTTGAGACAGTAAATCCTTTCAGACCTGAGAAATTAATTGCGGTCTTCTGTCTGAGATCTCGGAGAGTATGCCATAGAGCTTGAAAACTTGGTTAATGAGGAGCCTGGAAGTTTCAGCAACAGATGGGGCTTGGAGATAGCAATAAGATGACAGGCTTTAAAGAAGCGATCGATAGTGGACAAAATAAAGGCTGGTTACAAAGTCCAATTCAATATGGGACCAGGGATGACTAAGGACAGACAAAGGCTGGAGTAAACCTGAAGAAGGTCCTTATAAACCTTTCTTTCTAGCACAGATGGTGCATGCAGAGACAAGTTCAACTACATCTTTATTAAGTGATGGCCACCAGAAATATCGAAGGAGGAACTATGGTTCTACTTGACCCATGATGGGCTGAAAATTTGGAGGCGTGTGCCCACTGGATTACCTGGGACCGGATGTTGGACGGAACATAGAGGCAACCAGGCAGTCCGCCTCCTGGGTCCGATTTGTCCTGTTGAGCTCTTTGGATCTGAATCTTCAGATCCCAGGAGTGAACCCCAACGACACAAGACTGAGACGATGTAAGCTGGTTCAGAGGATTTTTCTGCTGTGGAGAATTGTCTGGAAAGAGCATCTGGTTTCCTGTTCCTGGAGCCTGTGTATGGATACTGCCTGCCGACACACCCTGATGAAAAAAGTCCACCTACAGTGGCCTGGGAAAGCCGAGGGGAGGGGCTTCATCAGCACCGGTCCAAAACACCAAGATATCCTCAAAGCCAAAGACTGAAGTGACATATAATCATCCAATGCATTAAAACAATCTAGAAATATTCAGTAGCTGGACTTAGAACAGCAACAAGCGCAGAGGTAACTGGATGACTGTCTTAAACCCTGACAAGAAAACCTTCATTCAGTCGGTCTCGTGCAAACATTCATTAGGTCCTGCACACACTTTCATTCAGTTGCAGCGACTCTAGCTCACCTTAATTTGGTTTTGCATACAACTCATTCGGTTGTGCGCACTCTCACTCGGTCTTGCTCACTGTTTCCTCTGATCGGCAGCTTTTGGCCACGTTGGTGCTTCATATATAGTGTGAGGCGGGACGGAAAGAAGGGAGGTGGCAGGGAGGACAACAGCAAGAGAGGTCATGGAGCGGAGGGGCGCATTTTTGGTGGCGTGCCTCTGTTATTGATCATATTTACTCATGCTTTAACAGCTGTTAAATTCAAAAAAATGCAGATTATATAAATCCCCCTCTAGTGCAGCGCCCTATGCACTGCATATAGTGCATACCCAATTCTTGAACCACTGGTTAGGCCTAACGGTATGACAAGTTACTCAAAATGTCCAATGGGTGTTTTAAAGGCCGTTTTCCATTCATTGTGCTTAGTGAAAATAGTGGCTCCATGAACTGACTCAAAAGCTGATGATAATTTGTTTTTAATTGTGTTCTGGTTTAGGCCCCGATAATCAATTCAGGGTCTCAGTGTTCCGTCTTCCTTTTCTACAAAGAGAAACCCTGCACCAAAAGGTGAAGAGGATGGGCGGATAATACCTGCTTTTAAGGAGTCATTGACGTACTGCTCCATAGCCCCTTGTTTCGCGTCAGACATCCTGAAGAGACTCCCAGACGATAAGGGGGCGCCTTGAAGGTGATCTGTGAAACAGTCGAACAGGCGATGGGGAGGCAAAGACAGGACCAGGTCTTTACTAAATACTCTGGAGAGTTTTGCCTGACCTCTTTCTATGAGACTCACCATGACTCACCTATCAAAATCATGACAATTACACATTTCCTTGCATAAACACACCACAGACAAGCTCTCTTTCTGCAGAGGGAGCGAGATGTGACATAGTAACCTGCATGTGTGTGAATGTTAAAGGACATGCTGGGGTGAATCAGAATACTAAAGTAGAGAACAGAGGTGTATTCTTGTCATCATCATCATCATCATCACATAGGTTATCTGATTATACAATCAGGTAAAGGTGGGAGTTGGTAAGACCTACTTCACACCAGACTAAGTATGCCCTATGGTCTCAAGAACATCCAGTTCCCTGATCAAATACCACTGCACCACTGCAAATTTGGAAAGGAAAACCTTATTTTAGTGTGAAGGAACATAAGTTTTTTCCTCTTCCTTTTTTGCCATTCCATAGGAAGGGAATGCAGCAATTGCAGTACGATGTTTCCTCACAATCTGCAGAATACTCCTACAAAAATAGAAAGTTACTGTGCCTCAACCATCAGTTTGGGGATGCAGGTGATGGGTTTTCTGTAGAGAATGCAGTGCACAACAATTTTAACCTGGCGAAGCGCAACCTGCCTATATGTGCAATTTACAGGTGTGTACAATATTCACCAGATGGGAGTCCTATTCCATTGGGAATGTGGTGCATATTGACGCCCTTTGTGCAAGATGCCTAAGTATGCTGGAGTTTTGTTTGTTTGTGCTGCCAACAGGTTTATGAATCACCCTGATCTCACCATGAAGTTGTATGCACTATCAAAGCTGTCTTGCTCAGACACAGTGCCAGTCCAAGACCTGGCTTTCCCTTTTTTTTCCCTAACCTTGTAAACCTGGTGCTGAGTTGCACCATTTCCATCATGGGCTTTGCTCAAGATTTGAGGACCAGCAATCAGTTACATGCCTTGTGCAGTACCTTTAAAAATCGATATATTAAAAAATCTAGTGTACCCTCTACACCATTTGATTTAAGAAATAACAAATAAAGACCAAAAAAAGTTAATACAGCAGTGGAGCAACATTTCCATATTGTTTTCTTCCAGTTTAGCCATTTACATTGTCACTGTGTGGTGCTTTGGACAATGTAGTCCCCCTGAAAAAGAAGGTATATATTCATAGGAGACTAGTTGGTTTGATTCAGGGCTGCATACTTTAAAGCACAATGTTAGAAAATTGAAAAGAAAATGGCGCTCTACACACCTAGAGGACTCCTACTTAATCTGGAAAAATAGTCTACTGTTATATAAAAAGACATTTTGCCAAGCTAGAACATCTTATTTCTCATCATTAATAGAAGAGAATAAGAACAATCCTAGGTTTCTCTTTAGTACAGTTACTAAACTTATGCAGAGTCAGAGCTCTGTTGAGTCATCCATTCCCCCAGCTCTCAGCAGTCATGACTTTATGGCATTCTTTTTAAATAAAATCGATTCTATTAAAAATAAAATCATTGGCATACTCCCGAACATGATTACTTCATCCTCACTGCATTGGAGAAATGGATCTGTGTTTAGACTGTTTTGATCCAGTGGAGCTTCCTGAGTTATCAAATATAGCTTAATCTAAACCTTTAACTTGTATGTTAGACCCAATCCCAACCAAATTATTTAAGGAAGTGTTCCCTTTGATTACCAGCCCCATTCTAAATATGATTAATCTATCCTTAATAAATGGATATTTACCACAGGCTTTCAAAGTAGCTGTAATTAAACCTTAACTTAAGAACCCTTCGCTTGATCAAAATGATTTACTAAGATACAGACCAATATTGTGTGAATTGGCGCCATATAAATACACTGAATTGAATTGAATTATTTCCAATCTTCCGTTTAATCTAAAATTCTTGAGAAAATAGTTGCTAATTAAGTGTGTGAGCATTTAGACAGAAATGATCTGTTTGAAGAGTTTCAGTCAGATTTCAGAGCTCATCATAGCAATAAAACAGCACTAGTGAAAGTCACTAATGATGTTCCCCTGGTCTCAGATAATGGTGTTGTGTCTGTACTTGTCCTGTTAGATCTCAGTGCTGCATTTGATACAGTCGATCACAATATTCTCTCAGAAAGGCTGGAACTATTGTAGGGATTCGGAGAATTCACTTCGAATTCAATTCATTTCAAAAACACTTTATTAATCCCAAATGGAAATTAAATGTTGTTGTAGCTCATTATGTAGGTTTCTTTAAAGAGCCATTGTAGATGTTGATGGCTGTGGGCAGCAAGGATTTCCTGTAGCGCTCTGCCTTACAGCAGATCTGAAGAAGCCTCTGACTGAAGACACTCTCATGAAGAGGATGTTCAGGGTTTTCCATAATGTTCTTCATTTTATGAAGAATCCTTCTTTGCACAATGATCTCCAGAGGTTCCAGAGGAGTCCCCAGAACAGAACCAGCCTTCTTTGTTAGCTTGTTGAGCTTTTTTAAGTCCCTGGCTCTGATGCTGCCACCCCACCAGTTGATGGCAGAAGAGATCACACTCTCCACAACAGACTTATAGAAGATATGCAGCATCTTGCTGCAAACAACGAAGGACCTATGCTTCCTCAAGAAGTACAGTCTCCTCTGTACCTTCTTGTAGACGGCTGTTGTATCTCCACTCCAGTCTGTTGTCCAGGTGAACACCGAGGTATTTATACTCCTCCACCACCTCCACTTCTTCTCCCATGATGGAAATAGTTTTTGACTTATTCCTGTTTCTCTTAAAATCTACAATAGTCCCCTTTGTTTTAGTCATGGTCAAGATGAGATGATTGCTTCTACACCATGCCACAAAGCGGTCCACCCACTTCCTGTACTCATCTTGTTGTCCATCTCTGATCCACCCCACAACTGCAGAATCATCCGAGTATTTCTGCAGGCGACAGGAGTCTGTTTTGTACTGGAAGTCTGACATGTACAGGGTGAAAAGGAATGGTGAGAGTACAGTCCCCTGTGGTGCTCCTGTGCTGCTGACTACTTGGTTAGACACACAACCCTTCGGTCTCACAAACTGTGGTCTGTTTGTCAGGTATTCTTTGATCCAGGAGATTGTTGAGGCCTCCACCTGAGTCTTCTGGAGTTTCTGACAAAGCAAATCAGGTTGGATTGTGTTAAACGCACTGGAGAAATCAAAGAACATGATCCTCACAGTGCTGTTGGCTTTGTCCAGATGACAGTGGGTTTGTTGAAGCAGATGTATGATGGCATCTTCAACTCCAACTCCACAGTGCTAAGCAAACTGAAGGGGCTCCTGATAGTTTATTGTTTGCTTACTCAGGTGGGTCCAACAGGAGTCTCTCTAGGACCTTCATGATGTGGGATGTCAGGGCAACAGGTTTATAGTCATTGAGGACTGATGGGTGAGTTTTATTTCGTACCGGAACAAGACAGGAGGTCTTCCAAAACATTGGAGCCTTCATCTGGGCCAGGCTAAGATTGAAAAGGTGCTGCAGAATCCCACAGAGCTGCTTTGCCCAGCCCTTCAGGACTCTAGGGCTGACACGATCTGGACCTGCAGCCTTATTCCAATTCAGTCTCTCCAGTTGCATCTTCACCTGACTTCTTGAGACACACAGGTGGAAGGTGGAGGCAAAGGGAGCATTAGCATCTTCTTATTTGGTTGAAGGCAAACATGTAGAAGCAGAAGGGCCCATGGCTGACATGGAAGAAAAGACATTTGAGGTGTTACTGGAGAGCTGTGGGTCCTGTGGGTCAAAGGAGGGTGGGATGTCTTTTTGGCTGTGAGCAGGAGAGGAGGATGCTGAGCTTTTTTCTGAACTGAACCTATTGAAGAATGTGTTCAGTTCATTGGCTCTGTCCAGAAATCCATCGGTCTGATCTTCTTTCTGCGTGAAGCCTGTGATCTTTTTCATTCCTGACCACACATCACTGATATTGTTTTGCTGGAGCTTGCTCTCCAGCTTCTTCTTGTACACCTCCTTGCTGTCTCTTATCTTGACTTTGAGTTGCTTCTGTATATTCCTCAACAATTCTCTGTCTCCCTCTCTGAAGGCTCTTTTTTTCTTGTTAAGCAGTTTCTTCAGGTCACTGGTGATCCAGGCTTTGTTATTGGGGAAGCATATCACGGTTCTGGTGGGGATGATGTTATCCACACAAAAGTTTATATAGTCGGTTACACACTCAGTCATGGCATTGATGTCCTTTCCATCTGGTTGGCACAGTGCATCACAGTCTGTAGCCTCAAAGCAACCTTGCAGTGCTTCATAAGCTTCCTGTGACCATTTTCTCACAGTCCTCTTTATTACAGGTTGTCTCTGAACAAGGGGCTTATATTTCGAGCAGAGTAAATCAAGATTGTGATCTGATTTGCCATGCTCAGTATGCGGGATTGCTGCAAAGTCAATGCCAGCAACTGTCCACTGTCGCTACATGCTCATCCTGGAGGACTGAATGCTTCAAGTCACTGACTTGATACAATCTGCTGGATTTCCTTAGATAGAAAAAACCTTTTAACCAACTGGATCTGACTGCACTGTTTTATAATTAGGATAAATTTGAATGTATTGACCTGACTTGAAATCAGTATGATTTGATTGAACTTTTTAAACTGCCTTTAGACGACATGTTGTGAATTGGAGCTACATAAATAAAACTGAATTGAATTAAATTGAATGTTTGAAGAGAACATTCAGAATGTAAGAATGGAGAACCTTGCCTGGAGGCCAACAATGGCGAACTTTGCTCGGAGGCGTGGAGGACCCTTGGAGATCCTTGCCTGGAGGCGTAGAGGCAGAGTCTGTGGTGCGAGGACGAAGCAGCGGCAGGCAGGAAGGAAATGTCAGCCAGACCCTCTGCGACAGGAGCTAAGGCATCAGCAGGTCTCTCGGAGGCAGGACTGGAGGTGTCTGCAGGACCCTCGGAGGCCAGAGCAGATGCAGAGGCGCAAGAGTGATACTCGTTAACAGAAGCAGAAGCACCAGACAGATCCTGCTGGATCCACCCATAGTGTTCATAGGAGATCTTCTGTCACAAAGCGTGGAATTGATGGTCCAAAGTGCAAACAGTAACTCAAGGGCCACATGTTGAGTAAAAGGTTCAATAAAGAAATGTCTAAAATCTACAGGGAACACTTGAAGAAGATAGCTGAATCTTGAGGCAGAAGAGCAAAGACATAAAGTAGGGTAACTGGAGATCTCAGCAAAGAAACAATGAAAACCATCCATTTTCTATACCCGCTTCCTTACATACAGGGTCACAAGGGAGCTGGTGCCTATCTTCAGCGGTCTACGGGCAAGAGGCAGGGAACACCAGCCAGGTTGCCAGTCCATCTCTGGGCAACACAAAGACATACAACAATTCACACCCAAGGGCAATGTAGAGTGACGAAGTAACCTAACAGTCATGTTTTTGGACTGTGGGAGGAAGCCGGAGTACCCGTAGAGAACTCACAAATGCACGTGGAGAACATGCAAACTCCATGCCAAAAGAACCCGGAACCTTCTTGCTGCAAGGCAACAGAGCCATCAACTGCACCACCATGCAGCCCTCAATGGAAACCAAACTCTAGGGCGAGCAGGGAAAGCAGGTGAGGGCAATCAGGTAAGAATGAGCAATAGCTAAGGAGAATTAAGAAAGGGAGCTAAGAGAGAAACATAATTAGCTGGGGAAGACAGCGAGGAACAATGGGAAAAAATCTCACATAATACAGTAAAACAAAGCAGAAGAATAAAATATGAACTAAGCACAAAGAAATTAACTGATAAGGCAACATCTAATAAAATAAACAAGAAATAAGGAAACTGAGCTTCTTCTGAGTAGTCAGCGCACAGTCAATTGCATGCAGCATTGTATGAACAGAATAGGACAAAACAACATAATGAAATCAAGGCAGTCTTTAGGTTATGTTATTTGATGCAATTTTTTGTCCCTAAGGACATGATATGTTTTAACGGAAATCCTCCGTCTTTATCAGAGGTATCACTAGATGTTACGTGATATGTCAAAATCTGCCATTGTTTTTACACGTCACGTACTATAGTGACACCTCTGATGAAGAAGGAAGTTTTCTGTTGAAAGATGTCAGATGTCCTTCGGGACAAAAACATGTGTGTCTAACAAAATAATCAAAAGACTATGTTGTATACATGTACAATGGACTTCATTGCAATGAATTCAAGGCAGTTCAGCATTATTCTGAAGTTGCTACAGTCTAAAATAAACATAATTTGATTTTAAACATTGTAGAAATGTGTTTTTGAGTTAATCACTTATGTTTTGGTGGAGTAGGGTAGGGAGGATGGTCAACAATAGAGCACATCGGTTAAGAGGAACATTATGTTTGTGTACTCTCTACTTGCATTTGCTTTCTTTTAGGAATGTTTTTACTTGTACATTACATTTGACATCATGGCTTTTTTAAGTATTTAAAATAAATGGACATACTGTTGCTGTTCAATATTGTTCAGTATTATAATTTTTAATTAAATGGCTATCCAGAACAAAACAATAAAGAAAAACAAGAGTCAGGCCTAGCCCACTGCTTCTCACGGAGGCTCATCCAGTATTGACAATAACTTAATTTTCTGGTTTCCCAATGCATCCTCACACCTCATTAAAGCGAAGTAGTCCCACCCTGGTGGTGGGACACAAACCCCATCTAAGTGTTCGAATTTGCCCAGAGGCAGGTGAGCCCCACAATGCAGGTGAGCCCCAGTGTGTGGCTCATCCACAGGGTTCTGTAGCATGGGTTTCATTCATCACTGGGCTGACAAATTCCTGCTGTCTGCCAGAGGCACGCACCCACAAACATGTCAACAGCAGGCTGCTGTCCACCCACACAGCAGCATGCGGTCAGATTCAACATCCTGTTCTCTGCATAAACTGAATCTGCTCTGTTCACCAGCTAGAGGTGAAGAATTCAAGACTTCCATATTGGTTGTTTTTTTTAAAGGTTCATGTTTTAGCTTTTTTCTTTCTTCAGATGCCCAATTAAAAACATTTATTTATTGGTAAAGGGTAAATGGCCTGTATTTATATAGTGCTTTATCAAGTCTGACAACTCCAAATCACTTAGTTATTGATTAAATATTTCTCTTAACCAACAACAGAGTTGTTGAAAACTTGATTTATTCAACAGATTTGAACTTACATGTTGTTAGCTTGACTTAAATCCTGAAATGCATCAAGAGGGGGCTGAATTGTGTGCATTTTCAATTAAAGCTGCACAGGAGTGGAATTCTGTTCCATTGAACATCAGAGAACTAATGTTCATCAATAATAAGAAATGCCACATTAACCCCTTTGGTAGCGCTTTATTCAGTGTCTATTGCACTTGACTCTAATCTTTTGTGAATATTTATATTTTAATTCTTGCTTGTATATATATAGCTGACCTTTTATATGGCTGTCTTTTCTGTCCAGGGGCTGCAGATAGAAAATAGCCTTTTTGCTAACTCTGGTGCATTTACAGCAATGCCATTGGTGTACAAAGTCCCTGTCTAAAACTGAAATTGCAGATATTTTCACAATTTTAAATGGGGCATAGCATGCAAAATCCACAGTTTTAGCCCTTAAATGTATTTTGTTGTGTACTTAAAGACTGTAGGAGTGCAGAAAAGTTTAATTTAGTCTCTCCAGGTGCTGCATAGATATCTTTATATTCTACTTGCGTCATAGTTTTCAGTCCTTTCAGTTTTCTCTATCCTATGTTACATTTTTTAACTGTTAAGTCACAGTATTTGCTGTGGAACAGCTAATACTGGTCATGGACCTCTGGGTGACCAATTCGCGTATGCGCCATTGTTATTTCTCGCTGCGATTTTGTAGTCCAAGCTCAAATACACCAAAGCTGCAAGAAGATAACTCTAAATGTTCAATTTTTAGGTAAATGTTTGGTTGTTAGGTGTATTAACCCACACACTTCTGTACACCATCCCCCAGCATCAAAGTGCCTGGTTAAATTTTATTTTCATGGAAATGTACTGACATGAGTGGGGAATTTTCTATATTCCCGCTTTAAGAACAAGTGCTTCAGCAACATCTGTCAGTATCAAGAAGGATTTTTTCTGTGCTACTATCTCTGTTATCAAACTACACAAATGGCTGAATGGGTTAAAGTTGAACGCTGTTTGACCTGGAGGGAGGCGGGGTGTGAAGTGCCTTAGTAGCCTTTAAAGAGATTGCACCAAAACTAATTGCTCTCAGACGCACCTCAGAACAGCGTTAAACGAGGGGTCGGGGGAGGTAGAATAATGAGGAATACAGACCAAAGCATTGCAGTTCCACTTTATATACACCACAGCTAAATGATTTAAGTGTGAAAAGGATGGATTTGAAAGCATGATATGTCCTATTTAATTATAAAGTGGAGTAAAAAAGAAAATGAAAAGAAGTATACAATGTACTGTACAGGACAACTTTACAGTAACATATGGGAAGAAACTTGTGCCATCAGAAACTGAATTTGAATTGCTCTGATTGAATTTGTATTTGTGTAATTTGAAATGAAATGCATTGGTTTGAAAATGAATTTCACTAAACTGAAACAGAATATAATGGTTTAAAACTGAATTTGTTTGCTTTGAAAATTGCTTTGCTTTGTATTGAAAATTCAATTTGATTACTTTCACTTTCAGGTCTGAAATTCAACTTCAGTTCCAAAATTCATTTTTTTGTGTCTTGAAGCCACAGATCCAACACAGATTTACTG
Source organism: Girardinichthys multiradiatus (assembly GCF_021462225.1). Taxonomy (NCBI): domain Eukaryota; kingdom Metazoa; phylum Chordata; class Actinopteri; order Cyprinodontiformes; family Goodeidae; genus Girardinichthys; species Girardinichthys multiradiatus. The sequence continues at coordinate 3,300,841 of NC_061817.1, read as the reverse complement.
ATTCATGGATGTCATTCACTATTGCTGTGTCCAAATTTAAGACTGCATCCTTTGACGGACACATTTGTAGGCCGATAACGTCCTGGATGAGGCGACGAATGCTGTCCAATCTCCAAGGTTTCAATAAATGCGTCCTTCTTAACCCCAGATTTGAAGGATGGGTCCGGTGTATCTTCCGTGTCACACCCTATCCCATGATTCATTGTGGTTCGAAGTAGATTGTTCAAACGGAAGTAGCAAGGGCCGGAGGAGAGAGAAAAGTTGTGATTAAAATTGTTTACAATGTTTTTAAATGAGAATGTAGTTGTGTACACCTAATATATCTGATCAGTTTATCAAGATATCGCTTAATTGGACAAATGCGCCAATATTTCCGTCTGCTGCCCCATGAGCCGGCTCGCCTTGCCAGCTGTCAGCTGACCGGGTGGTTGAGGTGCGCTAAACCCCGAGAGAACAGTTGACTCCCGGCACATTGTTTTCAAACTCCTGCTGGGTTTCCCCAATGGGTGGAAGTTAAACAGATATAATTCAGTCAGATGAAATCTAATATTAATGTTTTTGGTTTATTTAGTCAGTCAGTCATTTTCTACCACTTATTGGGTCGCAGGGGAGCTGGTGCCCATCTCCAGCAGTCTATGTGCAGGAGGTGGGGTATACCCTGGACAGGTCGCCAGTCCATCGCGGGGCCACAAACAAACAACCAAGCACACACTCATTCATACACCTAAGGGCAATTTAGAATGACCAATTAACCTAACAGGCATGTCTTTGGACTGTGGGAGGAAGCCAGTGAGAACCCATGCATGCATGGGGAGAACATGCAAACTCCATGCAGAAAGACCCCTGGCCAGGAATTCAACCCAGGACCTTCTTGCTGCAAGGCAACAGTGCTATAAACTGCGCCACCATGCAGCCCTTTCATTTACTATAATAATAATAATAATTATCATTAATAATATGCTCTGCAAATAAAACTGATTTAAACTTTGTTCCTAAGTTAATATGTTAGTGTTTAAGTTGTTGAAAGCTTTACAAATAAATTAAACAAATGGTATTTGTCATCAATGTATTTTATCTAGTGTTAGATTTTTATATCTATGAACACAAAAAATATGTTCAACATTTTAAATGGCTGAATAATGAACAAGATCATAAAACAATAACATTTTAAAACAAAACAGTATTATAAGCCATCAGCAAAATGTCAAAGGGTAAATAAAAACCGTGTAGTTATTTACAGTAGAGACAGCATTATTAACCTTCAGGCTCCATTTGTTCAGCTTCATAGCTCTGCGCTTCACGGTAACACGGTTGCTAGGTAACAGACATTACGCTGAGGTAAGGGCAAGAGAAACGCAGACCGACGTAACACCGGCGGCACACTATGCTAATCTGGCATGTTTAGCTAATGCCTGCAGGTAGCATAAGTGTTACTATTTGACCATCATTTGTTTACATGACAGTTCTTGTAGATGTTCATTTGACTTGGTGATTGACATCCGCTAAGCTCATGTATGGTGCAGAGCTCAGGCTCAACATGCCGTAAAGGAAGTTTAATCTGATGTGAAACGTAAATTGATGAATCTGTGTTTGATTAATCTGTGGCTATACTAAAGGACCCGGATGTGCGACACAAAAAACTGAATTTTGGAACTGAAATTGAATTACAGACCTGAAAGTGAAAGTAGTCAAAATTAATTTTTAATACAACGAAATACATTTTAAAAGCAAATGAATTCAGTTTCAAACCATAAAATTTTGTTTCAGTTTAGTGAAATTCATTTTCAAACCAATGCATCAATTTCAAATTACACAAATAGAAATTCAGTCAGAGCAATTCAAATTCAGTTTCTGATGGCACAAGTTTCTTCCCATAGTAACAACAGTACGTAGAAATTGCTCAAAAGCAGAGCTATATACAGTCCCTTGCAAATGTATTCATAATCTTTGGCGTTTTACCTATTTATAAAGTCACTAATTAGTGAAATGAAGCCCACATGTGTGTAGTCTGAGTGTCACATGATCTGTCTGTATAAACACACCTTTTCTGAAAGGCCCCAAAGGCTGCAACACCTCTAAGCAAGATGCATCACACTATGACCAATGAGCACTCAAAACAAGTCAGGGACAAAGTTATTGAGAAGTACAAGTGAGGGTGGGGTTTAAAAAAATATATACAAGCACATAGTTTAATGGTTTGGTTTAGCTTCCTGACCCACATACAGAACCACTTACAGGACATGGTAGTAGATTTAAAGGATTTATTTAAAAAGTCCTTCAGATTGCTGTTGTGACATATATATGAGGTGGGCCGCTGCGGTTCTGGTATGGGCATAGGCGTATTTAGAAGAGGAAGTTGAAAGAATATTGCTGGGAGATATAGCAAAAATGGAAATGGCCTACTTCTGGAGGATGGAGCTACTGGACAAGCTGAGGGGGGCAACAAGGGATCTTGGTGATATATTTGAATTGGAAATCCTTTTGAAGAAGGTTTGTATTGCAGGTGGTTTCCACAAAGCATAAGTGAGACTGAACCAAGCATGACAATGGGATGAGCAACCGGTGGAGAGTGGGTAGACAGGTGAGATCAAGAGGTACGGTGGAGCTTGCTGCAGACAACCGTGGTTAGAATGGGTTTCGAAGGAGATTTGACATTTAATGGATTGCAGAGGAAGTACGGGTTTGGCGTGGGCACAATCACATTGAAAAAACCTGGAGACATAAGGAGCACAGAAGTGAGTGGCTATATATCCTGCAGCTCTTTAAATCTCCAGCAATCTGATCAGGAATATTCAGAGTAGGTGTGTTACCTGCCACACCTCAACGACTGGACAACACAGATTTGACTAGAGAAACATGAAACACTGGGTGAGTCCTGCGACTGGTAGGGATTTTAAGTCGAACAGAAGTGGAGCTCCCCTCCTTGAACCGTCACCTTAACGTGGTGGAGGGGTTTGAGTGCTCAAATGATCCTAGAGGCTATGTTGTCTGGGGCCTAAATGCCCCTGGTAGGGTCTCCCATGGCAAACAGGTTCTAGGTGATGGGTCAGACAAAGAATGGTTCAAGAACCCCTCATGAAAAACACAATATCGAGGCACGTGACGTCGCCCGGTACGGCGGAGCCGGGGTCCCACCCTGGAGCCAGGCCTGGGGTGGGGACTCGTCGGAGAGCGCCTGGTGGCCGGGTTGCTCCTCGCGGGACCCGGCCGGGCCAAGCCCGAACGAGAGACGCGAGGCCATCCCCCAGTGGGCCCACCACCTGCAGGGGGAACCGTGAGGGACCGGTGCAAAGAGGATTGGGTGGCGGACGAAGGTGGAGACCTCAACGGCCCGATCCCCGGATGCTTAGGCTGGCTCTAGGGACGTGGAATGTCACCTCGCTGGGGGGGAAGGAGCCTGAGCTTGTGCGGGAGGTCAAGAGATATCGACTAGAAATAGTCGATAGCTCTGGAACCCTTCTCCTTGAGAGGGGTTGGACTCTCTTCTACTCTGGAGTGGCCCACGGGGAGAGGCGGCGGGCTGGTGTGGGTTTGCTTGTTGCCCCCCACCTCAGCCGTCTCGTGTTGGGGTTTACCCCAGTGGATGAGAGGGTTGTATCCCTGCGCCTTCGGGTTGGGGAGAAGTCTCTGACTATCATTTCAGCATACGGGCCGAGTGGTAGTGCAGAGTACCCTGCCTTCTTGGCGTCCCTGTCGGGGGTGCTGGATAGTGCCCCTCCCGGGGACTCCATTATTCTGCTGGGGGACTTCAACGCCCACGTGGGGAACGACAGTGACACCTGGAGAGGCGTGATTGGGAGGAATGGCCTCCCCGATCTGAATCCGAGTGGTGTTTTGTTATTGGACTTCTGTGCTAGTCACGGATTGTCCATAACGAACACCATGTTCAAACATAAGGGTGTCCATCAGTGCACTTGGCACCAGGACACCCTAGGCAGGAGGTCGATGATCGACTTTGTTGTCGTATCATCAGACCTTCGGCCGCATGTTTTGGATACTCGGGTGAAGAGAGGGGCTGAGCTGTCCACTGATCATCACCTGGTGGTGAGTTGGATCCGCTGGAGGAGGAGAAAGCCGGACAGACTCGGCAGGCCCAAGCGCATAGTGAGGGTCTGCTGGGAACGCCTGGCGGAGCCCTCGGCCAGGGATGTATTCAACTCCCACCTCCGGGAGAGCTTCGACCAGATCCCGGGGGATGTTGGAGACATAGAGTCCGAGTGGACCATGTTCTCTGCATCTATTGTCGATGCTGCTGCCCATAGCTGCGGCCGTAAGGTCTGCGGTGCCTGTCGTGGCGGCAATCCCAGAACCCGGTGGTGGACACCGGCAGTAAGGGATGCAGTTAAGCTGAAGAAGGAGTCCTATCGGCTGTGGTTGGCTTGTGGGACTCCTGAGGCGGCTGACGGGTACCGTGAGGCCAAGCGTGCTGCGGCCCGGGCTGTGGCAGAGGCAAAAACTCGGGCCTGGGAAGAGTTCGGTGAGGCCATGGAGAAGGACTACCGGTTGGCCTCGAAGCGATTCTGGCAAACCGTCCGGCGCCTCAGGAGGGGGAAGCAGTGTTTTGCCAACACTGTTTATAGTGGGGGCGGGAGACTGCTGACCTCGACTGAGGACATTATCGGGCGGTGGAAGGAGTACTTCGAGGATCTCCTCAATCCTGCCATCACGCATTCCGTGGTGGAAACAGAGGCTGGGGACTCGGGGTTGGACTCTTTCATCACCCAGGCTGAAGTCACCGAGGTGGTTAAAAAGCTCCGCGGTGGCAAGGCTTCGGGGGTGGATGAGATCCGCCCTGAGTACCTCAAGTGTCTGGATGTTGTAGGGCTGTCATGGTTGACACGCCTCTTCAACATTGCGTGGCGGTCGGGGACAGTGCCTCTGGACTGGCAGACTGGGGTGGTGGTCCCCCTTTATAAGAAGGGGGACCGGAGGGTGTGTTCCAACTACAGGGGGATCACACTCCTCAGCCTCCCTGGTAAGGCCTACGCCAGGGTATTGGAGAGGAGAGTCCGACCGATAGTCGAACCTCGGCTTCAGGAGGAACAGTGTGGTTTTCGTCCCAGCCGTGGAACACTGGACCAGCTCTATACCCTCTACAGGGTGCTCGAGGGTTCATGGGAGTTTGCCCAACCGGTTCACATGTGTTTTGTGGACCTGGAGAAGGCATTCGACTGTGTCCCTCGTGATGCCCAGTGGGGGGTGCTCCAGGAGTATGGAATCGGGGGCCCTTTATTAGGGGCCATCCGGTCCCTGTACGAGCGGAGCAGGAGTTTGGTCCGCATTGCCGGCACTAAGTCGGACCTGTTCCCAGTGCATGTTGGACTCCGGCAGGGCTGCCCTTTGTCGCCGGTCCTGTTCATAACTTTTATGGACAGGATTTCTAGATGCAGCCAAGGGCCGGAGGGGGTCTGGTTTGGGGACCAGTGGATTTCGTCTCTTCTTTTTGCGGATGACGTGGTCCTGCTGGCCCCCTCTAGCCAAGACCTACAGCATGTGCTGTGGCGGTTCGCAGCCGAGTGTGAAGCGGCTGGGATGAGGATCAGCTCCTCCAAGTCCGAGGCCATGGTACTCGACCGGAAAATGGTGGCTTGTCCTCTTCAGGTTGGAGGGGAGTTCCTGCCTCAAGTGGAGGAGTTTAAGTATCTCGGGGTCTTGTTCACGAGTGAGGGAAGAATGGAGCGGGAGATCGACAGACGGATCGGTGCAGCTGCCACAGTAATGGGGGCGCTGTGCCGGTCCATTGTGGTGAAGAGAGAGCTGAGCCAAAAAGCAAAGCTCTCAATTTACCGGTCGGTCTACGTTCCTACCCTCACCTATGGGCATGAACTTTGGGTCATGACCGAAAGAACGAGATCACGGATACAAGCGGCTGAAATGAGCTTCCTCCGTAGGGTGGCCGGGCACTCCCTTAGAGATAGGGTGAGGAGCTCGGCCATCCGGGAGGAGCTCGGAGTAGAGCCGCTGCTCCTCCACATTGAGAGGAGCCAGTTGAGGTGGCTCGGGCATCTATACCGCCTGGACGCCTTCCTCGGGAGGTGTTCCAGGCACGTCCCACCGGGAGGAGGCCCAGGGGACGGCCCAGGACACGCTGGAGGGACTATGTCTCTCGGCTGGCCTGGGAACGCCTTGGGCTCCCCCTGGAGGAGCTGGAGGAGGTGTCTGGAGAGAGGGACGTCTGGGCGTCTCTGCTGAGTCTGCTGCCCCCGCGACCCGGTCCTGGATAAGCGGAAGACGACGAACGAACGAACGAGAAGTGGAGCTGAGAATGGATAAAATTTTAAAAGGCACGATAAATCTGGGCAATATCTTATTTGGAGTCGAGATGGATATTCATGGTAGATTGCCAAACCTTCTTTCCGGGATAGTACTGAGGAGCAGATGATCTTTTCCAATTAGTCCATCAGTGGTTCTGTTCAGCGGATCGATTGAGGGCTTGGATAGTGTTGTTCCAAACGTTTATGCAACAGTGGAGGTGGTGTTGGCAAGAAGTTACTGATATATTTAGTTTGTTGTGGTAGCTGTTAGGTGCGTACTCGATCGACGATAGCTGTAAACTCCAAGTACATGGGTCAGGTGAACAAGAGTAAAGTGGCCTCATGCTTTTGATGCAAACATTCAGTTTGGCCATTAGTTTGAGGATATAAACTGGAGCAAAGAGCGACTTTGGCTCCAAAGCAGAACAGAACTCCTTCCAGATCCTGAAAATGAACTGGGAACCGCAGTCAGACAGGATCTTAAGGGGAATGCCATAGAGCCGGAAAACATGTTTCACAAGGATTTGAGTTGTCTGCAGAGCTGACGGAAGCTTCCTAAGAGGACTAAGATGGCAAGCTTTGTAAAAACGATCAAAAATGGCATGTATGGTTGTGAAACCCTCAGATGGGGATAAGCCTGTGCCAAAATCCAGGGCAATGTGGGATCAGGGGCATTTGGGAATGGCCAGAGGTTGGAGTAAATCACTGGGTGGTTTATGTCAAGATGTATTTCTGGCACAAGCATGACAGGCTAGAACATAGTCTTTTACATCTTTTTTTAGTGACAGCCAGCAATAGGAGCGCAGAATCAAGACAATAGTAAGGCTTACGTCAGGGTAGCGTGAAAACCTAGTTGTATGAGCCCAGTGAAGAAGGCGGGACCGAACTGAAGTGGGCACATAGGTTTAATTATACTATACCGGGATCTGGGTACTGAGCTAAGAGAACCTGAGCTCCCACAACACATGAATTTGGTAATGGTATCTACAGGAACTTCAAGATCTGCTGAGAAATCTAGGGGAGTACTGCTTCCGTATGAGTATCAGAGGCATTAACAGGAATTGCTTGGATGGTTCAGGTTGGATGAAAAGAGGAGCATTGGCGAATTTCTCCTTAAGCTCTCAAAATGATCTCTCCAATTAGGTATCCAGAAAAACCTTTCTTGGAAGATGTAAGGGAAGGGGGAGGACCAGGCTGTAGTTTTGAAAAAGTCTCGTGTAAAAGTTAGCGAATCCCAATAAATAATGTAACTGCTTCTGAGACAATGATGTTGGCCAATCAAGGACAGCTTAAATCTTTACTGGGTCGCTCTTTACCTGCCCACTCTCTAGAACCAGGAAGGTGACTGAGGGAGCATGAAATTCAGACTTTAACAAACAAACAGTTCTTAATGATTTGTTGGAAAACAACCCAAACAAGAATCTTGTGTTCTTTAATGGTTTTAGAAACAATGAGGATATCATCAAGATATACAAAAGCAAACTGCTTGAGGAAGTCTTGCAAGAGATTCTTGACTAGAGATTGGGAAACTGTGGGGTCACTGGTCATCCCACAAGGTATGAACAAACACTCAAAATGCCCTAAAAAGCCATCACAAAGATGGAATAAAAGAAAGGAATAACACCTGTCAGTGCGGTGCAGAGTGGCAGTGACACTGCACATACCTGTGACCGGTTGGTTGGAGCAGTGTGTCACATATTTAACAGTTCGATGTGAAGACCTTTGTCCGCTGAGTAGTTAATTGTGTGAAAAAAAACGTAGAAACTGAGCTTTGAATGAACATGTTCAGCAAATGTTGGCAGAGTCAAGTATGCCCGGCTATGTTCTGCCCATTATTAAAGTTTTTGTTAAATGTGCTGAGTAGCATTATAATTCAAGGTAACTGGTTGGCTAATCAGTCTCATATTGGTGAACAACTTGTCAAATGCATTTACTATCATTATTATTATCATTATTATTATTTTATTCTTATATTGCATATGTTTAGGCCTGGCTTGGCTAGGGCACATAACATTTGCCATGTGGGTCTCATCTGTGATTTCTCAAAGTAAACTGATGATTCTTTTTGTTTTGTTTTCTTTTTTGAAAGATGCGCATCATTTCTTGCTTTTGAGTGCTTTTGTTCTCCTTTGTTGGTGAGGTCTGGAGCAAATACAGGAGCTGATATCAGGCCACTAATTCTCACTATACTTATTATTCTGTGTAGAAAGTGGGGTAGACGATATCATATAAGGGTTAAAAAGATAACAGAGCTTTTGGAAAACTGCATCCAAACCTGGATCTGCGTTTTCTCCTTCTGCATAAAACTATGAAAAATCTAAACTAATAAAGAGTTCATACTTCACTAAATTAGGTCTTAGAAAAATGTATATTTTTTATGTACAAGGAAAATTGCTCTGATCATCAACATGGCATTAAAATATTTCTTCTATAGAGCTGAGGCTAAACAGTTAATAATTACATTAAATTGACAGAATGTCATATTACATGTATATGTATATATATGTATATATATATATATATATACACATATATATATATATATATATATATATATATATATACATATATACGCACACACATACATACTGGTACTTGCAGTTTTCACTACATACCTACTAAATGCTTTATATTCATTTTTAGTCGCCACAAACAGAGAACAGGTAGCAGGAAATCAGTGCCATGCCGATGTTAGGCAGCAGTTAATAGGGAAGTACCAGTCCAACAGACTGGGTTGGCTAACCTTAGCAGCTAGACCAGACTGTAAGTGACGTTCCTCTGCTCCAAAAGAACATTTCAAAGTAGATTCCCTCTAAATAAACTGACTGCACAGATGAAGTTTTCAGGTCTACTTTCTCGCTTAAAATATCTTAAAACTAATTTTTGTGACAAGTTAATGCTATATAACTGATGAGATTGTACACTTACCTCCACTGTTACTGCAGCTGGTGGTGCAATCCCTTGCTGCACACAGACCACCACCAGCCCTCCCCCAGAAAGCCCCAGGCTTTCTACAAACAATGGTAAAGAGAGTTATGTCCAAGCATAAGTGGCATCTCTGGCATCCCATACAGAATGTTGATAAATCCGCTGGCACCACTCACGTCACTATCACTGTCTCAGACTTGCAATTAAGGATCGGTCCTTAGATACTTGCCTCTGACTGCAGTTAAAGTCTTACTAAAGCTTTTTCAGCAATTTGCAATGTGCTGAAATGTTTTGCAGCAACTCAAAATGTTACTCAGTATTGGATCTCCTCCCAGATCCTGACCAGCTCCTGGACACCAGCAACCTGCTGGTGACCTAAACATGATGACCCTGAGATGTTCAGTTGGATTTAAGACTGGAGAGTGTGGAGGCCAGTCAATGGAATCAATTTCTTCATCCTAGAATCCTTCTAGAATTGTGCCACTCAAGGGGGCAGCAGGTTGGAGTAGCTCTGTTACTTTTCAGTCTGATTGATTCTTTTTTGGGAACTCAATGTCCTCTTGAGGTGGATACAGTTGTTTTTTTTTTTGTTTTTTTGGACGACTGTCCACTCCGTTGTCAGATGCTGTGCAGCTGGGAGGATTTTTCCTAATACTTTTCTACTTTTGGACATTTGTTATGATGCATTGCCATGGCAACGGGGTTGTTTCTTACAACCGGGAGCAGCTGATTAATATCTCAAACAAGCTCAAATAATACTTCACCTACAACCCCAAATCCCTGATGAGTTCAAAAGACAGCATGGATGCAGAGCAGGAGCAAAGAGAAGAGAGAGAAGGAGGACATTCAAACCATCTCTTCCATCGATTATGATGGGCAATGTGAGATCGTTGGGAAACAAGTTAGATGAACTCCCAGCCCTACAAAGAACCCAGCCAGAGTACCGGAAATGCATGTGTTTTACTGAGACAGGGCTGCAGGATCATATCCCAGACTGCAGCATCTCTCTGCCAGGCTATTGGTGTAATCCTGGACATGTTACTGTGAAGTGTCATCGCTGCAGTCCAGATATTAAACTGTTAGCAGTACGTTTTCGTCCATATTATTTACCCAGAGAGTTCACCATGTCAACAGTAAAAGTTCCACTTTCTGCTGTTGCCAACACTGCATGTGATGCCATCAGCTCAGTTGTTGCTAAGCTACAGACACAACAGCCTAATGCATTTGTGGCAATATATGGTGATTTTAACCATGCTTTGCTCTCTGCTACACTTCCAACATTTCAACAGTTGCTCTACCAGAGAAAACAAAACGTTGGATTTGTTTTATGCAAATGTCAAGGACTCATACATCTGTACAGTAAGACTTTCTCTAGGTAAATCAGATCACAATCTTGTTTTTCTCTGCTTGAAATATAAGCCCCTTGTTCAGAGACACCCTGTAATAAACACTATGAGAAAATGGTCACAGGAAGCTGAAGAAGCCCTGTGAGGTTGCTTTGAGGCCACAGACTGGGACCCACTGTGCCAGCCACATGGAGAGGACATCAATGCCATGACTGAGTGTGTAAGCGACTACCTAAACTTTTGTGTGACTTTAAGTTGCTTCTGTAAACACCTCAATAATTCTCTGTCTCCCTCTCTGAAGGCTCTTTTTTTCTTGTTAAGCAGGTCCTTCAGGTCACTGGTGATCCAAGGTTTGTTATTGGGGAAGCATCTCACGGTTCTGGTGGGGATGATGTTATCCACACAGAAGTTTATATAGTCGGTTACACACTCAGTCATGGCATTGATGTCCTCCCCATGAGGCTGGCACAATGCGTCCCAGTCTGTAGCCTCAAAGCAACCTTGCAGAGCTTCTTCAGCTTCCTGTGACCATTTTCTCACAGTCCTCTTTATTACAGGTTGCCTCTGAACAAGGGGCTTATATTTCAAGCAGAGAAAAACAAGATTGTGATCTGATTTGCCTAGAGGAGGTATTGCTGTAGAGATGTATGAGTCCTTGACATTTGCATAAAACAAATCCAATGTTTTGTTTTCTCTGGTAGAGCAGCTGACAAACTGTTGAAACGTTGGAAATGTAGCAGAGAGTGAAGCATGGTTAAAATCACCAGAAATTGCCACAAAAGCATTGGGGTTTTGTGTCTGTAGCTTAGCAACAACTGAGCTGATGGCATCACATGCAGTGTCGGCAACAGCGGAAGGTGGAACGTAAACTGTTGCCAAAATAACACTGGTGAACTCTCTGGGTAAATAATATGGATGAAAACTTACTGCCAACAGTTCAATATCTGGACTGCAGAGTTGACACTTCACAGTAACATGTCCTGGATGACACCATCTGTTGTTCACAAATACTGCCAGTCCACCTCCTTTACATTTGCCGCTCCTCTTTAAGTCTCTGTCTGCTCGTATGGTTAAAAAGCCCGGCAGAGAGACGCTGGAGTCGGGGATATGATCCTGCAGCCATGTCTCAGTAAAACACATGATACTGCATGCCCGGTACTCTGGCTGGGTCCTTTTTAGGGCTTGGAGTTCATCCAACTTGTTTCCCAACGATCTCACATTGCCCATCATAATCGACGGAAGAGATGGTTTGAACTTCCTCCTTCTCTCTCTTCTCTTAGCTCCTGCTCTGCATCCACGGCGTCTACTTTTCAACTCATCAGGGATTTGGGGTTGTAGTTGAAGTATTATTTGAGCTTTTGAGATATTAATCAGCTGCTCCCGGTTGTAAGAAACAACCCCGTTGCCATGGCAATGCATCATACCAAATGTCCAAAAATAGAAAGTATCAAGAAAAATCCTCCAAGCTGCACAGCATCCGACACCAGAGTGGACAGTAGTCCAAAAAAAATCAACTGTATCCACCACAAGAGGAATAGTTCCCAAAAAAGAATAATTCAGAATCAAAAGTAACAGAGCTACTCCAACCTGCTGCCACCTTGAGCGGCGCAATTATTTACTCATTCGGAATAGAATGTATACAGAAGCAACTTAAAAACAAGATAAGAGACAGCAAGGAGGTGTACAAGAAGAAGCCGGAGAGCATGCTCCAGCAAAACAATATCAGAGATGTGTGGTCAGGGATAAAGAAGATCACAGGCTTCAAGCAGAAGGATGATCAGACCGATGGAGGTCTGGACAGAGCCAATGAACTGAACACATTTTTCAATAGGTTCAGTTCAGAAACAAGCTCAGCATCCCCCTTTCCTGTTCACAGCCAAAAAGACATCCCACCCTCCTTTTACCCACAGCTTTTCTGTCACACCTCAAAACTTTTATCTTCAACTTCAGCCATGTACCCTTTTGCTTCTACATTTTTGCCTTCAACCAAATCAGAAGATGCTGATGCTCCCTTTGCCTCCCCCTTCCACCTGTGTGTCTCCAGAAGTCAGGTGAAGATGCAACTGGAGAGACTAAATAGGAATAAGGCTGCAGGTCCATATTGTGTTAGCCCTAGAGTCCTTAAGGGCTGGGCAAAGCAGCTCTGTGGGATTCTGCAGCACCTTTTCAATCTTAGCCTGGCCCAGATGAAGGCTCCAATGTTTTGGAAGACCTCCTGTCTTGTTCCAGTACCAAAGAAAACTCACCCATCAGTCCTGACATCCCACATCATGAAGGTCCTAGAGAGACTCCTGTTGGCCCACCTGAGTAAGCAAACAATAAACTATCAGAAGCCTCTTCAGTTTGCTTATCACTGTGGCGTTGGAGTTGAAGATGCCATCATACATCTGTATGATGGCATCTGGACAAAGCCACCAGCTCTGTGAGGATCATGTTATTTGATTTCTCCAGTGTATTGAACACAATCCAACCTGATTTGCTTTGTCAGAAACTCCAGAAGACTCAAGTTGAGGCCTCAACAATCTCCTGGATCAAAGACTACCTGACAAACAGACCACAGTTTGAGAGACTGAAGGGTTGTGTGTCTAACCAGGTTGTCAGCAGCACAGGAGCACCACAGGGGACTGTACTCTCACCATTCCTTTTCACCCTGTACATGTCAGACTTCCAGTACAAGACAGACTCCTGTCACCAGCAGAAATACTCGGATGATTCTGCAGTCGTGGGGTGGATCAGAGATGGACAAAAAGATGAATACAGGAAGGTGGTGGGCCGCTCTGTGGCATGGTGTGGAAACAATCATCTCATCTTGAATGTTACTAAAACAAAGGAGATGATTGTAGATTTTAAGAGAAATAGGAATAAGTCAAAAACTATTTCTATCATGGGAGAAGAAGTGGAGGTGGTGGAGGAGTATGTTCACCTGGACAACAGACTGGAGTGGAGATGCAACTGTGAAGCCACCTACAAGAAGGGACAGAGCAGACTGTACTTTCTTGAGGAAGCTTAGGTCCTTCGGTGTTTGCAGCAAGATGCTGCATATCTTCTATAAGTCTGATGTGGAGAGTGTGATCTCTTCTGCCATCATCTACTGGGGAAGCAGCATCAGAGCCAGGGACTTAAAAAAGCTCAACAAGCTGATAAAAAAGGCTGGCTCTGTTCTGGGGACTCCTCTGGAACCTCTGGAAATCATTGTGCAAACAAGGATTCTTCATAAAATGAAGAACATTATGGAGAATGCTGAGCATCCTCTTCATGAGACTGTTGTCTTCGGTAAGAGGTTTCTTCAGATGTGCTGTAAGACGGAGCACTGCAAGAGATCCTTCCTGCCCACAGCCATCAGCATCTACAACAGCTCTTTGAAGAAACCTACACAATGAGCTACAACCACATTTAATTTCCTTTTTGGATTGATAAAGTATTTATGAACTGAATTGAATTGTCAAATGTCTGCCAGGGCCCAGGGCCCAGAAAGGGCAACAGCAAATCCTACCTGTGATGGTACCCGGAGCTCTCTCCTACCAGAGAAGAACTCATGAACATCAGGGCTACTACACCAGAGGAGTTATTTCCAACTTTTCTGCCTACTGCTCTGGAATTTTTGGACATTCTGGTCAAAGGTGCGCTCACCTTTGTTCACGCGGTGAAACGCCGGAAGAGAGGGAAATGGGCTGAGGTGCTGGTACGACTTCGCCAGCGTGGACTACGAACACCGTTACCTGGAATATTTCTCTCTAACGTGCGCTCACTTCCCAACAAAGTTGACGAACTACAACTGCTGTTGGGGAAAAACAGGGACTTTTATTCATCGGCAGTTTTGTGCTTCACGGAGACGTGGCTGTGTGGATTAATACCGGACTCTGCGCTGCAGCTGGCAGGATTCCAGCTCTACAGAGCGGACAGAGACACGGAACTCTCCGGCAAAGCAAAAGGTGGAGGAATCTGTTTTTACCTCAACAGTGGTTGGTGCAACGACGTGACGGTGATTCAGCAGCACTGTTCTCCAGACCTGGAAGCCTTCATCATAAACTGTAAGCCTTTCTATTCCCCCCGTGAGTTCGCTTCGTTCATCCTGGTCGGTGTTTACATCCCGCCGCAAGCTAACGTGCAGGTCGCACAGCGCATGCTCGCCGACCAGATACTGAGTGTGGAGCAGACCAACCCGGACTCCTTAGTAATTGTCGTTGGTGACTTTAACAAAGGTAATCTGACCCACGAACTCCCCAAATATAGACAGTTTATAAAATGTCCGACCAGAGAGGACAACATTCTGGATCACTGTTACACCACCATCAGAGACGCTTATCACGCCGTCCCACGTGCTGCACTGGGCCAATCCGACCACATCATGGTCCACCTGATTCCTGCATACAGGCAGAAACTAAAGCTCTGCAAACCTGTTGTGAGGACGACAAGGAAGTGGATCAGTGAGGCTGTGGAGAATCTCCAGGCGTGTTTAGGCTGTACAGACTGGGATGTGTTCAGGACTACTACCAACAGTCTGGACGAGTACACAGAGGCTGTGACTTCCTACATCAGCTTCTGTGAGGACAGCTGTGTACCATCATGCATCAGGGTGAGTTACAACAACGACAAACCCTGGTTCACAGCTAAACTCAGAAGGTTAAGACTGGATAAGGAAGAGGCCTTCAGGAGTGGGGACAAAGACATATACAGAGAGGCAAAGTACAAGTTTGGCAAGGCAGTGAAAGAGGCCAAACGACTGTACTCTGAGAAGCTCCAAAACCAGTTCTCAGCCAACAACTCTGCGTCTGTCTGGAAAGGGCTCAAGCAAATCACCATCTACAAGCCGAAAGCCCCCCACTCCATCAACGACCGACGCCTCGCCAACGACCTGAACGAGTTCTACTGCCGCTTTGAAAGACAAAGGGACAGTCCTGCAACCATCCCCCACGACGCCCCCCAACAGTTGCAGCCACAATCCACCACCTCCCCAACCTCAAGAGGGGCCTTGGCACCTCCAACCCCCACCCTGAAGTTCCCCCCCACCAGCCCCCTACCCACGCCGAGGACGGCTCTTTCCATCCAGGAGAGGGACGTACACAAACTCTTCAGGAGAAAGAACCCCCGGAAAGCTGCTGGTCAGGATTCTGTCTCACCAGCCAGCCTGAAGCACTGCGCTGATCAGCTGTCTCCAGTCTTCACAGACATTTTTAACACCTCACTGGAGACATGTCATGTGCCAGCCTGCTTCAAGTCCTCCACCATCGTCCCTGTTCCCAAGAAGCCAAGGACCACAGGGCTTAATGACTTCAGACCCGTCGCCCTGACCTCTGTGGTGATGAAGACCTTTGAGCGCCTTGTGCTCTCACACCTAAAAGACATCAGCGACCCCCTCCTGGACCCCCTGCAGTTTGCCTACAGAGCCAACAGGTCTGTAGACGATGCAGTCAACCTAGCCCTTCACTTCATCCTCCGGCACCTGGACTCCACAGGAACCTATGCCAGGATCCTGTTTGTGGATTTCAGCTCTGCCTTCAACACCATCATCCCAGTTCTGCTACAGGAGAAGCTCTCCCAGCTAAGTGTGCCCGACTCCACCTGCAGGTGGATCACTGACTTCCTGTCTGACAGGAAGCAGCGCGTGAGGTTGGGGAAGCACGTCTCTGACTCCCTGACCATCAGCACCGGTTCCCCCCAAGGCTGTGTTCTCTCTCCTCTGCTCTTCTCCCTGTACACCAACAGCTGCACCTCCAGTCACCAGTCTGTCAAGCTTCTGAAGTTTGCGGACGACACCGCCCTGATCGGACTCATCTCTGATGGTGACGAGTCCGCGTACAGATGGGAGGTGGACCATCTGTTGGACTGGTGCAGCCAGAACAACCTTGAGCTCAACGCTCTAAAGACAGTGGAGATGGTTGTGGACTTCAGGCAGAACCCAGCCCCACCTGCCCCCATCACCCTCTGTGACTCCACAATTGACACTGTGGAATCTTTCCGCTTCCTGGGAACCATCATCTCCCAGGATCTCAAGTGGGAGCCAAACATCAGCTCCCTCATCAAGAAAGCCCAGCAGAGGATGTTCTTCCTGCGGCAGCTGAAGAAATTCAACCTGCCAAAGACTATGATGGTGCACTTCTACACAGCCATCATTGAGTCCATCCTCACCTCCTCCATCACCATCTGGTACGCTGCTGCTACAGCCAAGGATAAGGGCAGGCTGCAGCGTGTCATTCGGTCTGCTGAGAAGGTGATTGGCTGCAGTCTACTGTCGCTCCAGGAACTGTACACCTCCAGGACCCTGAAGCGGGCAGGGAAGATTCTGGCTGATCCCTCCCACCCCAGTCACAGACTCTTTGAGACTCTCCCCTCTGGCAGGAGGCTGCGGTCCATCCGGACCAAAACCTCACGCCACAAGAACAGTTTTTCCCATCTGCCACCAGCCTTGTTAACAAAGCCCGGAACCACCCTGACACTCCCCCCCCCCCCCCCCCCCCCCCCCCCCCTTTTTTTTTTGCTGACAGGACACTTGTAACCTGTGCATTACATTAACGCTCAGCTTGGACTCCTGCTTTACTTGCACTGCCATACTTGCACAATGATCACCTGCACTGTTGTATTGCTCTTGCATCTTATACTGCTCTATACTTACTCTCACTCACTTAAAACTGTGCACATATATTTATATTATATTGTAGATATGTTTATACTGTTTAATTTGTATTGTATTGCACCGACTACGCCAAAACAAATTCCTTGTATGTCCAAAAACGTACTTGGCAATAAAGCTTTTCTGATTCTGATAAGGTTATTATAGTGGGGGATTTTAACATTCATGTTTACACTGAAAGTGATAGCCTAAATATAGCCTTTAATGCTTTCTTAGACTCAATTGGCTTTGCGCAAAACATTAACAAACCTATCCACTATTGTCTTCATTCTCTGGACTTTGTGCTGACATATGGCATCGAGTGTGAAGACATAACAATATTTTCTCATAACCCTGTCCTGTCTGACCATTTTTTAATAACCTTTGAGTTTAATTAAACCGGGTACTCCACACCTGAAAGAAAATTTCATCATAGTAGATCATTATTGTCGGGGTGCGACATTTTGGACTCTATTTTGGTTTTGTGTTTGCTTTGCTTTTCAGTTGGGTCTCTTTATTCTTTGGGCTTAGTAGTGTTGTTGTTTTATTCCTTCAGTTAATTTGATGTTAGTTTTGTTCTCTCTCCTGGCTCCTAGTGTTTGTAGTTTCTCTCCCGTCGCTCATAGTTCTTTTAGTTGTTGTTTTCTTATTTATGACTTAGAATGGTTTTCTCATTATTATTATTATTAGCATTATTAGTATTATTAGTAGTATTATTGTTATCATAGTTCTCTAGCTTAGTTCCCCTAGTTTACCTCCATTCTTCCAGTCCCTCCTTATAGGTTAGCTTTTGTTATTGTTTACATTTATTCTAGTTCTTGCTTTCTCTGCATCCTTCCCAGTTAGTTCAATCAATGTTTGTTTAGGTTTGTTCACTTTTGTAATCAGGGTTCTTTATGGGTTCTTTGTTAATTCTTATGTTGCCAGTGTCTTAGATCTTAGGTTGTGGTGTTTCTTCCGTTCCCTTTAGTTCATGGTTATTCTAGATTCTTATGCTTCATTTGGTTATTTATCTTTGTCTATAGTTTTGCTTAGGTCTGTGTCTCTGTATTGTTTATTAGTCCCTTCTCTTATGCTTTAGTCTTTGTATTAGTTTCACCTGTTCCTTCAGCCTCCCTGCTTCCATGTCACACCTGTTCCTAGTTCTTTTGATTATCTGCCCATTGTTACCCTCTGTATATAAGTTGGTCTAGTTTCATTGTTCTTCCTCCCATTCACTATCCCTAATTAAGTTCTGTTGTGCTACGTTCCTGCAGAGAGAACTCATGTAAGTTTTGGACTCGACACGTTATTACCTGCAGTGATTTTTGCTACGTTTCTGGAATTATTTGAATAAAGATGAAGCCTTACTATAACATGCTGCTGCCCAGCTCTTGTCTGCGCATTGGTCCACTTAAGCCACAGAATGTGACAATTATCAGACAATGCTGTAACAACCTTTAAAGAATCTGTTCCACTTTTAATTTCCTCATTATCACAGAAAAACACAGTGGAGGGCAATAATTTTGTTTCTTCGCCTTCACAAATTGATTTTCTTGTTCATAGTGTTACTTCATCGTTGTGTGATGCATTAGACAATGTAGCCCCCTTGAAAAGGAAGGTAATTATTCATAGGAGGCTGGGTCCCTGGTTTAATTCAGAGCTGCATACTTTAAAGCACAATGTTAGAAAACTGGAGAAAAAATGGCGCTGTACACACCTAGAGGATTCCTGCTTAATCTGGAAAAATAGCCTACTGTTGTCTAAAAACACACTTCGCCAAGCCAGAACACCTTCTTTCTCATCATTAATAGTAGAGAACAAGAATAATCCTAGGTTTCTCTTTAGTACAGTTGCTAAACTTACACAGAGTCATAGCGTCATAGCTCTGTTGAGCTATCCATTCCAGCAGTCATGACTTTATGGGATTCTTCTTAAATAAAATTGATTCTATTAAAAATAAAATCTTTGACATACTCCCGAAGATGATTACTTCATCCTCAGCAAGTGAGACAACATTGGAAGTAACTGTAGAACTTGATCTGTGTTTGGACTGTTTTGATCCTGTGGGGCTTCCTGGGTTATCAAAAAAAGTAGCTTCGTCTAAACCTTCAAATTGTATTTTAGACTCAATTCCAACCAAATTATTTAAGGAAGTCTTCCCTCTGATTAACAGCCCCATTTTAGATATGATTAATCTATTCTTAGTAAATGGATATGTACCACAAGCTTTTAAGGTAGCTTTAATTAAACCTTTACTGAAGAAACCTTCACTTGATCGAGATGACTTGAAAAATTACAGACCTATATCCACTCTTCCTTTCTTATCTAAAATTCTTGAGAAAATAGTTGTTAATCAAATGTGTTAGCATTTACACAGCAATGGCCTGTTTGAAGAGTTTCAGTCAGGTTTCAGAGCTCATCATAACAATGAAACAGCGAAAGTGAAATGATGTTCTCCTGGTCTCAGATAATGTTGTTCTCAGTGCTGCATTTGATACAGTCGATCATAATATTCTCTTAGAAAGGCTGGAACTATTGTAGGGATCAGGGGAACAGCGATAGGCTGATTTAAATCTTATTTGTCTGACAGATACCATTTTGTTCATGTAAATGATAAATCATCTTTAAACTCCAGGTTTAATTGTGGAGTACCACAGGGTTTAGTACTTGGGCCAATTCTCTTTACTATATATATGCTTCCAATAGGTAAGATTATCAGGCAGCATAGGATACATTTTCACTGTTACGCTGATGATACTCAGCTTTACTTATCCATAAATCCTGATGAGCCCAACCAGTTAGATAGACTACAAACACGTCTTGAAGACATAAAAACTTGGATGACTTTAAATTTTCTGCATCTAAATTCAGACAAGACAGAAGTTGTCGTCTTTGGACCGGAGTCTTTAAAAAAGAAACTGCTTAGTCAATCACTTAACCTGGATGGCATTAAATTGACCTCCGGTAATAATGTAAAAGACCTTGGTGTTATTTTTGACCAGGACATGTCATTTATATCCAATGTTAAAAGGGTTTCTAGGATTTCCTTCTTTCACCTCCAGAACATTGCGAAAATGAGAAATATCCTATCCAGGAGTGACGCTGAAATACTAGTCCATGCATTTGTTTCTTCAAGGCTGGACTATTGTAATTTTTTACTATCAGGATGTCCACAAAATGCAGTTAAAAGCCTTCAGCTGATTCAAAATGCTGCAGCAGGAGTTCTAATAAAAATTAAAAAGAGAGATCATATTTATCCTATTTTAGCTTCCCTTCATTGGCTCCCTGTTAAATCAAGAACAGAATTTAAAATTATCCTCCTCACATATATCGGTCGTGGCAGATGGTCAATCACACTGAGCCTGGTTCTGCTGGACGTTTCTTCCTGTTAAAAGGGAGATTTCCTCTCCACTGTCGGTACATGCATGCTCAGTATGAGGGATTACTGCAAAGTCAACGCCAGTGACTGTCCGCTGTCGCTACATGCTCATCCAGGAGGAGTGACTGCTACAAGTAACTGACTGGATGCAATCTGCTGGGTGCGACCACTTCTCTTTTCTAATGGTTATAATCAGTCTGACAGAGAGAGGTACCCCCAATCCTTGTGGTTTTTAGTGTAATAATGGTCAGCAATGGGCTCCACATGGATACACTTTATCAGTGTATTATTTTACTTAGTACCCCTAACACATAGCCCATTCTAAAATGGCCAAACTCCAACGCCAGTAGTTTAATCTAACCTCCCCAACAACCCTATACCATTCTAAACCCTTTGTGAAGGGCCTTGAGATGACATGTGTTGTAAATTGGCACTGTATAAATAAAACTGAATTGAATTGAATCATTCAGGAACTGCCTGGATACTCTTGCCACATGAGGCATTGTCATGCACCAGGAGAAATCCAGGACCCACTCCACAGTGAAGCATCTAACAATGGGTTAGAATTTCATCTCGATACCTAATGGCTGTCAGGGTGCCATTGTTCATCCTGTACAGGTCTGTGCATCCCTTCCTGGATATGCCTTCCAGGTCCAACACTGGCCCACCACCCAACCAATCATACTGAACGATGTTGCATGCAGCATAACATTCACCACAGCTTCTCTGGACCCTTTCATATCTGTCACATGAGCTCAGAGTGAACCTGCTCTAATCTGTGAAAATAACAGGGCACCAGTGACGAACCTGTCAATTCCAGCGTTCTTTGAAAATGCAATTCAAGCTCCATGGTGCCGGGTAGTGGGCACAGGGTCTACTAGAGGACGTTGGGCTCTCAGACTACCCTCATGAAGTCTATTTCTAATGGTTTGGTCAGAGACATTCACACCAGTGGCCCCTAGAGGTCACTTTTAGAGCTCTGTCAGTACTCATCCTGTTCCTCCTTGTACAAAGGAGCACATACCAGACCTGTGGATTGGTTAAGGACCTCAGTCAGCCCGGTCCATCACCCTTTAGTGCACCTGTTGTCAATTTCATTGACATCAGAACAGCTGACACTAATTAACAAACCCTTCTACTACTTAACTTACCAGATCAATATACCGAATGTTTGACTTGATATTATATTCTGATGAAAAAGTCCTCCTTTAATTTTTCTTAGCAGCAAATATTACGTTTAACCCGTAATATGAGGTTTTGAGTTTGTTTGTGGGTTTGGAGCCCTCGGGTGGTGGGGAGTCTTAACAGGGGAATGGTGGTTGGGTCGGGGTGCATGGATCACTGGGCCTTCTAGCCTGACCTGCTACTGCTCAGGTTGATGCCTTGCCACTCATCTCCTATTAGCTAACGCATGCAACATAACACAATAGTTGGGCCTTATGGAGTGGGTTGATGACACAATTTTGTTAACAAGTTAGTTGCTAAGATAACGTGCAAAACTGTCATGATGTGAGTTTGGGTAGGACCGAAGTGCAGAGGAAGGACACCAGGAGCCAGACAAATGCAAGTACTTCTTCTACATGAACCAGGCAGGAAATCAGGAGCAAGTAAAACCAGAATCATGCCAGGACACACAATAAAGATACAGAGATCAGATACAGGGTAGCGTAACGAAACAGTGGGGAACTGAGGCAACAAAGTAACATATATACAAACAGAAATGCAGAGAGAACCAATCACCAACAAGACCAAACTGAGGACCAGACCAATTAACACGATAACACAGAAAGGAGGTCAACAAAGGCTAAACTGAGTTTAAATGAACAAAAACAAACTAATACACAGACAGATCCTGACAAAAATGTGTACCATTTCATAAGATGCTAACCAAAAAATGGTAATTATTACCAGTCAGTATATTGTGTTGGGGTAAAGATGGGTGTTTCTGGTTGTGGTTAGCAAATCCTTCATATGCAGCCATGTAAATGGCTGGATTACAAAACCATCTGTTTGCATTTATGCTGTTGTCAGTGAGCAGGTGATCAGTCCAGTCTTATGTTCTTTCCACTCCTTCATGCACAACCCTGTAAACACCCCAGCAGAAGCTCTTGTGGAAAACAAAATGTGAACCAGAGAGTGCACACTGACAGAACAGCTGTTGCACAGAGTTCATCTCTAATTTGCTGCCTCTCTTTTTGTGCATGAGGCTAATGTGTGCCAATTTTCTAAATTAAGAATAAATCACTGTGGAAGTTCTAATATTTGTTATGCACCTGTTTTAATGTACATATGCGTGGAGCATACAAACATCTCAATGCTTACATTTACAGCACATTTAATTACTTCTACCAAGGCTATTCAAAATGCTTTGACCATGATTTTAGATTTGGTAATATTAACACAAGTGTTGTGGAAGACCTCCTGTCTTGTTCACCTTCCTTTGTGCACCAAAAGGAAACTCACCCATCAGTCCTCAATGACTACAGACCTGTTGCCCTGACATCCCACATCATGAAGGTTATAGAGAGACTCATGTGGGCCCACCCGAGTAAGCAAATAATAAACTATCAGGACCCCCTTCGGTTTGCTTATTGCTGTGGAGTTGCAGTTAAAGATGCCATCATACACTTGCTTCAACAAACCCACTGTCTCACCATTCCTTTTCACTATGTACACCTCAGACTTCAAGTACAAAACAGACTTCTCTGTCATCTGTTGAAATACTCAGATGACTCTGCAGTTGTGGGGTGGATCAGAGATGGACAAGACGCTGACGCTGACTTTGTGGCATGGTGTGGAAACAATCATCTCATCTTGAATATGAATAAAACAAAGGAGGTGTGCCAAAATCCTGACTGAAAAGGGGGACAGTAACAAGACAACCACAATAAATTGACAGAGCCCTTGTAAAAGTGAAAAAGGTTGTATTTAATCTAAAAACAAGTCTTATAAGGCTGCACAACATATGGGGGAGAAAGGGATCTTTAAGTTGTGCCAAATCAAAGAAAGACACAAAATAAAAAAATAACAATAAATAGTGCCTAATTGACATCTATTCTAAAATGAAAACTAGGAAAGACAAAACCCTAATTACATTAGATGCGGCGGCAACAGCCTACTTACCTTGTGGATCTTACTGCAAGGAACCTATGTGTGAAAAATCTACAGGGTACCCCAGACTTACTTAGTCCTCCAACTAACAACACGTTTTAGGCAGGTGTGAAAAAATGCTTTAAACAAACACTGCTTTCAGAAATATAAATGATGATTATTTATTTCTATCAATTTAAAAAATACTAAGTGAACAAACCCAAACATACAGCCAAAGTCATTAAGAACTATCTTCAGCATAAAGAAGAACAAGAATTACTGGAAATGATGGTATGATCCCCACACAGCGCTGATCTCAACATCATCTAGTGTGTCTGGAATTACATGAAAAGACAGAAGGATGTGAGAAAACCTACATTCACAGAAGATCTGTGGTTAGTTCTCCAAGATGTTTGGAACAACCTACCTGCCGAGTTCCTTCAAAAACTGTGTGCAAGTGTACCTAGAAGAATTGATGCTATTTTGAAGGCAAAGGGTGGTCACACCAAATATTGATTTGATTTAGATTTCTCTTTTGGTCATTCACTGCATATTGTTGATTGACAAAAATAAATGATTAACACTTCCATTTTTGAAAGCATTGTTTGTTTACAGCATCTTTTCACACCTGGCTAAAACCTTTACACAGTACTGATTGTGAAAAGTATTGGGTCCTCCCTCAATATCATTGATGCCAGGAGTTCCAAAAACATTAACAGCCACAGGTATATAAAATCCAGTATCTAGGCATGCAGATATCTACTATACAACCTTTGTAAAAGAATGAGTAGCTCTCACCTGTGCAATAAGTCCAGTTATGACAGTTCCTCAATAATAAATATTCGACAGTGAACTATTTGTGGTGTTATAAGAAAGTGGAAGCAACTGGGATATACAGCAACTCAGTCACAAAGTGGTAGGCAGCGTAAAGCCACAGAGAGGGGTCAATGTATGCCAGGGGGTGGGCAACTCACCAATAGACTGCTGGAGATCGGCACCAGCTCCCCTGTGACCCACCATGGAAGAAGCGGTAGAAAATGACTGACTGACTGATTCTGGTTTGTTGGACCAAGGACACTTTTAAAACTTGCAGGTCACCAGCCCTCAAGGACTGGTGTTCCCCACCCCTGGCGTATGCCGAGGCACATAGTGTCCAAAGATCATCCACTTTTTTAATGTGGACTTCAAATTACCTTAAGAAATGTGTGTAGAGAACTTCTCAGGTTGCCGATGCTCTGACATTTCCATGGCACAGCAACTGCATCTTAGCCTTGCATCCCCAAGTGCAAAGTAAATGACAGATGTAGTGGTGTAAAGCATGGCACTAGAACAGGGGAGACAAGTTCTCTGGAGTGATGAATCATCCCACTGTGTCTGGCATTCCAGTGGACGAGTCTGGGTTTGACAGTGAACAGCTGTAGAACAGCAGTTACGTGACTGCTTTTGTCATGCTGGCCTTGGCTGCCTTAGTTCAGTGAAAGAAACGTAACGGTGCAGCATATCAAGACATTTCGACAATTTTATGCCCCGACTATGTGGGAAAGGTTTGTGGATGGCCCCTTCATTTTCAAAATGATCTTCAGAAAATGACTGATAAAGTTTTATGTGGAAGAACTTGATTTGTATTTGCAAAGGCTGACATCATAATACACCTTGTGGACTAAGAATGGTATGTCATTAAAGTTCATATATGTGTAAAGTGTTTCAGGCGCAGTTGATAGCAGTGTTGCCTTGCAGCAAGAAGGTTCTAGGTTCGACTCCTGGCCGGGGGTCTTTCTGCGTGGAGTTTGCATGTTCTCGCTGTGCATGCGTGGGTTCTCACCGGGTACTCTGGCTTCCTCCCACTGTCCAAAAACATGACTGTTAGGTAAATTGGTCTCTCTAATTTGCCTTTAGGTGTAAATGAGTGCGTGTATTGTTGTTTGTCCTGTAAGTCTCTGTGTTGCCCTGCGAAGGATTGGCAAACTGTCCAGGTTGTACCCTGCCTCTCACCTGTAGACTGCTGGAGATAGGCACAAGCCCCCCTCCCCCCCCCGTGACCCACTATGGAATAAGCAGTATAGAAGATGAATGAATGAATGAATAGACAAAACTTTACGAAGTGGTTAATTTGCTAAACTCAATTTTTTATAGCCAAAATAAAATGTGACACACTAAAGGCGTGAACTGCTCCTGCTAGCAACAGATAGTTTTATCCATAACTGTGACTGTCATTGGCTGTCTAATGCATTATGGCCAACTGTCCAAAATCAAGTTCTCATTTGTGATTGGTCCTGGTAAGGTCTTCTCTCCTGGAAGCTGTAGGATTGAGACTACAGTGGAGCTTTGAGACTCAAAAACAGTTAACCAGTTAGAACAACTAACAGTAAATGGCCTGGGGTCAGGAATCAAGCCAGGAACAGCTGTGTGCACATGGGTCACCAACTGTACCACTGATCCACCTGGAGCTCAAACTCACAACAAAGTTTTGATTAAAAATAAAACCTTTAATCAGCTTGGATAATGGTTTGAACATTTATTCCGACTCGGAGAGATTTCTCTTTACGTATTGTTAGTTTTTTGGTTTTTTTTCTTATTTACTTTAATAAATCATTATTAAGAGTATTCACCTTGTGGATACTCTTAATATAATCCTTGAATATGTCTAATTAATTGCAAGCAAATTGTATTTTTGATAAATGTATAAAAAATCTTCACATTGTTCCTTTAAATTATGCAATAACGGCCTCATTCATTACCTTATTCATTACCCACCTCAGGTAATGAATTTATCATTTACTCTCTTCTCTCATCCCTCTTTGCAAGTTCATGGCATTGTTTTTATTTTTTGCGTACTCTTGGCTTCCTTTACTATAGAAAAAGTCAGTTTTTTGTTCTGTTTATTTCATTTCTAAAAAATATAAAAACACAAAAAGTTGGATTATAGGTAGGAGAGGATAAAAGATAACAGTCGTTTGAACATGAGGATGTCAATTTAAAGCTAAAGCATTTTCTAGCTGAAGGATAAACAACCCAACAATGGCTTAGAGGGTAAGAGATGTGTAAAGAGGATAGTACAGAATCAGAGAGAAAAGGCCAAGCAGGAAAAAAAAGCTCATGGAAAATAATCAAAAGTGACAGCTCATTTAACAGACTTGATCCAAGAAAGCCCAAGGATAGTTAGACTAATCACAAATCCAAACTGCTTGAATGATCAACCTGAAGGGACTGTAGTGGAGGAAGAACACTACAAGCAGCTTAATAACCTAGAGCTAAACACAATGTATTCATTAAGGTCATTAAGAATTTTCAGACAGTGAACTGGGTTTTATTGTTGTTCTAAAAACAGAACTGAAGAAAAGTCATTGACTGTCTCTGCAATCTGCAGAAAAAGTTTGTGTCACATAATTTCACATGATTCTTTCACTTTTTTAGCATTGTACTTTTTTAACCAGTAATCATTGTTCCTAGGTATTCTATACTTTGCATGTTATTCCAACCTGTTCCAACATCTAAAAATGGCTCTTTTACAGTAGAGGGCTTTCTTACTACCTTCTGCAGTTTTCTGATTGGCATTTGATCAGCAATATATTATATATATATCAGCAATATATTAGTAGTGTGAATTTACACCTCCTGGCATGAAATCCTGTGAAATGGAAATAAGTGATTGTACACAAGCAGTGTGGTGAACTGGTATTCTGTGTAGGCTTATTTTTTCAATTAAGACCCATAGAAAACAAAATATCTAAAACATAACTTTTTGGATCTTTGATCTAAAGCATGTAATAATGTTCCTCAAATATTTTTAAATATAAACCAGAGTTTGTTTAAACATGAATAAACTGTGCATGCATGCCTGATGAATTTCCAAAGCCTGCTAGACCTTAGTTCCTACTCAGGGATTGATTGGGAGAACCAACTATTGGTGGAATTTTTCATAATTTTAAAGCTAAAACTAATTAAATAAAAGAAACATACATTTATCATTTCAAATTAACATTAGTGGTGGGAAAGGAATCCAAGGATTCATTAGCAACCATTGCCCATTCTTAATATTAAAAGCACTCATTTACAGTCGGATCCTTTCAAGTCTTGACTCCAGACAGTACTGTTACCATGGCAACTAGGTGTATGGTAATGCAGACACATGCAGATAAATTGATTGGAATCTGGTTTAACTGCAATATTTAAGGGTGTAAACTAAACATATTATATTGTTATTATTAATTTTATTTTTGTAATTTTTTTTATTGGAAAGGACAGCTGATTGGGTAAGCCATATTGCATCAATTCCTGTTTTCGATGTTTCGCACCGTGTTCAGTAATGTTTCAGACTCTCTTAACTTGATCTAAATTCTCTTTATTATGTCATGTCTGAGTTATTCCAACATGGAATGTTAAACATTGCTTCTCTTTATGTGTGGGAGCCTTTAATTTTTCACTCGTCTAGTGCCTGCTTCACCACTATGCATTTTTGCTCTACACATAATATATATTATGTAAAAAATCTAGAATTCATCACATTCCAACACACATCAAAGACAGCAATAAGAGAAAAAACATGAGATGTACTTTATTTTACAACATAAAGGAAGGAGCAGTAAAAAAAATAACAATGGAATAAGAGCACATTTAAGTGTCAGAGCACAGAACACAACTTTTGGCCCTATTGCCTGTATGCAGCTGCTTTCCTGCTGCATGATTAGATCAGATTCTATATTTTAGAAATGAACTGTTAGGCATTACAGTAAACATGAAGGCTGTCTGTCTAAAAAGAAAATGTTGATTTCTTAGTAAGTGCCCAGATTTCAAACCTTACAAACCAGTAATGGTTTGTAAAGTCATGGCAGAATAGGAAAGAAAAAAATATGTACTGTAAGTGGAGCTCCACTGCATTGAAAACAGAAAGAAAATTTCAAAGAAGGCTCATATTCTTGATGAGCTGATTGCACAGAAGTTTTGAGGTCTACTTTTTTGCTTAAAAACATCCTAAAACTACTTTCGTGACAAATAAATGGCATAAAAACTATTCATATGTCCACTTACCTGCGCCATTACTGCAGCTGGTGGTGCCATGCAGCTGGTGGTGCAGCTGGTGGTGCGGAGTAGGACTCAGAATTGTTGTCTGAGTGCCAAGAAGAAGCTCTTGATAACACCATAGAAGACTGCTTTTACATCTGCTGAACTATAACAATGTTACTGTAAAGTACACGGTACTAATGAATGCAAGATGTATTTATTGGAAACCGCAGCTCAATATAGAGTATATCTGTATATCTGTGTATCTGTAAACACCTGAATCCAAACACCTGTGGGTGTATGTGTGAGTGCACTTGTGTACAGGTCCTTCTCAAAATATTAGCATATTGTGATAAAGTTCATTATTTTCCATAATGTCATGATGAAAAATTAACATTCATATATTTTAGATTCATTGCACACTAACTGAAATATTTCAGATCTTTTATGGTCTTAATACAGATGATTGTGGCATACAGCTCATGAAAACCCAAAATTCCTATCTCACAAAATTAGCATATCATTAAAAGGGTCTCTAAACGAGCTATGAACCTAATCATCTGAATCAACGAGTTAACTCTAAACACCTGCAAAAGATTCCTGAGGCCTTTAAAACTCCCAGCCTGGTTCATCACTCAAAACCCCAATCATGGGTAAGACTGCCGACCTGACTGCTGTCCAGAAGGCCACTATTGACACCCTCAAGCAAGAGGGTAAGACACAGAAAGAAATTTCTGAACGAATAGGCTGTTCCCAGAGTGCTGTATCAAGGCACCTCAGTGGGAAGTCTGTGGGAAGGAAAAAGTGTGGCAGAAAACGCTGCACAACGAGAAGAGGTGACCGGACCTTTAGGAAGATTGTGGAGAAGGGCCGATTCCAGACCTTGGGGGACCTGTGGAAGCAGTGGACTGAGTCTGGAGTAGAAACATCCAGAGCCACTGTGCACAGGCGTGTGCAGGAAATGGGCTACAGGTGCCGCATTCCCCAGGTCAAGCCACTTTTGAACCAGAAACAGCGGCAGAAGCGCCTGACCTGGGCTACAGAGAAGCAGCACTGGACTGTTGCTCAGTGGTCCAAAGTACTTTTTTCGGATGAAAGCAAATTCTGCATGTCATTCGGAAATCAAGGTGCCAGAGTCTGGAGGAAGACTGGGGAGAAGGAAATGCCAAAATGCCAGAAGTCCAGTGTCAAGTACCCACAGTCAGTGATGGTCTGGGGTGCCGTGTCAGCTGCTGGTGTTGGTCCACTGTGTTTTATCAAGGGCAGGGTCAATGCAGCTAGCTATCAGGAGATTTTGGAGCACTTCATGCTTCCATCTGCTGAAAAGCTTTATGGAGATGAAGATTTCATTTTTCAGCACGACCTGGCACCAGCTCACAGTGCCAAAACCACTGGTAAATGGTTTACTTACCATGGTATCACTGTGCTCAATTGGCCTGCCAACTCTCCTGACCTGAACCCCATAGAGAATCTGTGGGATATTGTGAAGAGAACGTTGAGAGACTCAAGACCCAACACTCTGGATGATCTAAAGGCCGCTATCGAAGCATCCTGGGCCTCCATAAGACCTCAGCAGTGCCACAGGCTGATTGCCTCCATGCCACGCCGCATTGAAGCAGTCATTTCTGCCAAAGGATTCCCGACCAAGTATTGAGTGCATAACTGTACATGATTATTTGAAGGTTGACGGTTTTTGTATTAAAAACACTTTTCTTTTATTGGTCGGATGAAATATGCTAATTTTGTGAGATAGGAATTTTGGGTTTTCATGAGCTGTATGCCACAATCATCTGTATTAAGACAATAAAAGACCTGAAATATTTCAGTTAGTGTGCAATGAATCTAAAATATATGAAGGTTCAATTTTCATCATTACATTATGGAAAATGATTAAATGTATCACAATATGCTAATATTTTGAGAAGGACCTGTATATAAGGTTTCTTCAAAGAATATTCAATAGTGGGTGTGAGGAGTCACAGACCTGCCCCAGGACGAAACAGTCCCAACCCCCCAATGTAATCCGATCTCAGCCCTATGAACCCCAACATGAATTTTCCCACTATCCACAAGGGAGCTCTATCCCTTAAAAGTCGATGAAGATACTTCCATACAGTGCAAGCTCCACATGCAGCCGCTGCCCCAAGCACCACCACTGCAATGTCAGCCCAAGGAGAACCACCAACCAGCTCAGCTCGACCGTCATTGCCACACATCCTAGGAAGGGGCGAACCCCACCCCTGCCCCACCTCCCCCCCATGTTTTTGTCTGAATACAAAAACATGACACTCCTTTTAGATTTTTATCTGTAGAGAAATCCTTTCACTTCACAGTTATGCACTCACTGGTCTATGTCATAAAATACCAGTAAAATAAAATGAAAATTGAGGTTATTACACAACACAATGGCAACTGCTAAATTAGCATTATAAAGGAAACAGTCCATCTTGTATACATTTTCTATCATATACCTCAGTATTTCATTCAATCTAATCCATCTATATTATTAGAATATATTCATATAATAGTTTATTTACTGTGTATTTGAAGTTGAAATTAATAAACTGCCTTGCCATGACAGTTGTTGTGAATTGTTTTTGGAGTAAATGATTCTGAACAAACTTTGAAAAATTCAATGACTAACTCAGTCCTTGTTTTTGGGGGGTACAATAGAAATGTGGATGGAATTAAGCGTATGCATTGTTTCAAACCTATGGGTTTGTATATGCATTGTTTTCTTGGTTTAAGCTTCAACCTCTTTTTAGTAGATAATCTAGCTAGAAGGGAGAGCTCAGGTAATTCGACCCACCAATGATGTTATCAGCTGCAAGAACAGGAAGGGGAGGGAGAAGAGAAAAAAGTTAAATAAAAGCAGTGCACAAGTTACATCCAATTGATGCACTGGGATGCATTATCAGTGATGTAAATTATAGAAAGTCAGACTTCAAAGAGATACCAGATTAATCCAAAAATATGATGCCAATAATCTGTCAGAGTGATGCAACAATATTGGAAACACAAATGGAGCACATCTTCACATTAAAGCAGGTCTCACGTTAGAAAACTTTATACAGCTGTAAGTGACACAGTATGTTGAGCATTGAAAACACAGTACAGATTGACTTGATGTCTGCTCTCCAAGAAATTGCATTAGTGCGCATTACATTTCACCTCTATGCTCAGACACAGCATAGATTGACACCTAGGGTTGATAACAAGTGAAAAGGAAAAGAGGCCTGCAAACCTACACTAAATGTGTGTGAGGTGTTAACCTAATCTTTCTGTTAAGGTGATTAAAAAAAGTCTACAGGTCATTTACTTTCCACTGTGACACACATGCACCTCCAACCCCACCACATACCACTCCCCACACACACACAAAGTCACGGATCCTATTGTGCTAAGGCATGTCAGAGCAACAGCTTTTGCTCAGATGCCATTTGCACTTCAAAGCTGTATTAACTTATATATTAATTATGTGTATTTTTAAGATATTCAGAGTACATTTCACATTATGTCAACCCAATGTTTCTTTTCAAATATTGTCATCCAGGTTCAGCTGGTAAAGGTACGGTAGAAACATGAAAATATAAAGGTAACGCACCACTGTTTATCATGATCAGAAATAATTCACACAATCTTGCTGCACAGTCATACCCACAGTCATACTGTGTTGCTAAGGCAACACAGTGATGGAGAAACCGCAGACTCATGTCAGGGTCACCTAGAGTGTAAAAAGAAAGAGGAGGGATGGATGTGTGCGGGAAAATCTTGCTGAGCATATCTGTCAGTACCTATTTGGAGTCTTGCCAAAGATCTACCCAGGAGTGTTTGGTCACTGTTAGCCCTTATCATCAGTTTTTACCTAAGAGGGTTTGTCAACCTGACAATGTACCACAAACACAAACTAAACTACACAAACACAAACAATACTACTCTGAATGTAACACAGTAGCAGGGAAATAGATGGGGGAGAGGTAAAAATACTGATCATCCTTGGCGCTCATATACAGGGGTTGGACAATGAAACTGAAACACCTGTCATTTTAGTGTGGGAGGTTTCATGGCTAAATTGGACCAGCCTGGTAGCCAGTCTTCATTGATTGCACATTGCACCAGTAAGAGCAGAGTGTGAAGGTTCAATTAGCAGGGTAAGAGCACAGTTTTGCTCAAAATATTGAAATGCACAAAATATTATGGGTGACATACCAGAGTTCAAAAGAGGAAAAATTGTTGGTGCATGTCTTGCTGGCGCATCTGTGACCACGACAGCAAGTCTTTGTGATGTATCAAGAGCCACAGTATCCAGGGTAATGTCAGCATACCACCAAGATGGACGAACCACATCCAACAGGATTAACTGTGGATGCAAGAGGAAGCTGTCTGAAAGGGATGTTCGGGTGCCAACCCGGATTGTATCCAAAAAACATAAAACCACGGCTGCCCAAATCACGGCAGAATTAAATGTGCACCTCAACTCTCCTGTTTCCACCAGAACTGTCTGTCGGGAGCTCCACAGGGTCAATATACACGGCAGGGCTGCTATAGCCAAACATTTGGTCACTCATGCCAATGCCAAACGTCGGTTTCAATGGTGCAAGGAGCGCAAATCTTGGGCTGTGGACAATGTGAAACATGTATTGTTCTCTGATGAGTCCGCCTTTACTGTTTTACCCACATCCGGGAGAGTTACGGTGTGGAGAAGCCCCAAAGAAGTGTACCACCCAGACTGTTGCATGCCCAGAGTGAAGCATGGGGGTGGATCAGTGATGGTTTGGGCTGCCATATCATGGCATTCCCTTGGCCCAATACTTGTGCTAGATGGGCGTGTCACTGCCAAGGACTACCGAACCATTCTTGAGGACCATGTGCATCCAATGATTCAAACATTGTATCCTGAAGGCGGTGCCGTGTATCAGGATGACAATGCACCAATACACACAGCAAGAATGGTGAAAGATTGGTTTGATGAACATGAAAGTGAAGTTGAACATCTCCCATGCCCTGCACAGTCACCAGATCTAAATATTATTGAGCCACTTTGGGGTGTTTTGGAGGAGCGAGTCAGGAAACGTTTTCCTCCACCAGTATCACGTAGTGACCTGGCCACTATCCTGCAAGAAGAATGGCTTAAAATCCCTCTGACCACTGTGCAGGACTTGTATGTTTCATTCCCAAGATGAATTGACACTGTATTGGCTGCAAAAGGAGGCCCTA
Source organism: Girardinichthys multiradiatus (assembly GCF_021462225.1). Lineage (NCBI taxonomy): Eukaryota > Metazoa > Chordata > Actinopteri > Cyprinodontiformes > Goodeidae > Girardinichthys > Girardinichthys multiradiatus. The sequence continues at coordinate 3,267,034 of NC_061817.1, read as the reverse complement.
CACCATACTAATAAATTATTGTGGTCTAAAACCAGGTCTTTCAGTTTCATTGTCCAACCCCTGTAGTGTCACATTGTTAGCTTTAAATTAGATCTATCTGCTCACTGTAATCTGTCACCAGCTACAAAAGAGTTGGTAATGCTAAGCGCAATGGACGGAGACAGTTTGCAAGAAACTGCCCAAACATACACACACAAGCACACAATGAGAGAAGAAATGTGCACTGTGTTGCCACCCACTGGAGGCTTGGGATAAAAGCAACATCTTTGTAAGCTCTGTTCTGCATGGGGAGAAAAAGATAAAACTATTAATAGGCAGTGCATTCCTTGTGTGACATTACTGAATTATCCCACTACAGGTTTTAATTCTTATAGTTCTTGTACGTTTGCAAGTACGATTGAGCTCATCTTTTTTTCTTATTATTTTTCCTATATTATTAAAGGAACCATCATTTCCTTTAACAAAGTTAATTAATTCATGTAATTATATTTAAAGAACTAGATCTAGATATAACATTTCAACCCTTAGGATAAACATTTATATTTTTCTGGTAACTTTATTCATCAAGCTGTCAAAGTATTGATTTACTCTCCCTTTTTCTATAAATCACGCAAAAGGGATTTTAGTATAAGTTAGAATATAATTGATAGGCCACATTTTTATATATATTTTTTTATCTATGGTGATATTTTATGTTCTGTTAAAAGATAAACAGGAGTTCTGATTGCAAAAAGTAAACAAAGATGGTTAAAAAGCCCAAAATATTACTTTGCCACTAGAAATTACTTTATTCAGTGTCTATGGTTTAAAATCTACTACATTCACAGCTAAAATTAACAAAAAATATTAACTGCAGATGCAGTGAATATGCTTCCAGTCGCAAATGCTTAGCACCCCTGATTTACAAAACTACACCCCAGTGGTTAAGAGTAAATACCAAAAATACTACATTTCCACAAGGCACATATTCTATGGGAGTGAGGTTTGGTGTCTGGGGTTAAAAAAGGGCTCAGAAAACTTCTGTGGTTCCTACAATCTACTCCTTCAGTGAAAACAAGCCTTATGTAGACACTGCTTTATTGTTTGAGCTGTTCAATTGCTATTTAAACAAATAGCAAATGAGCCAATCATGCAATTTCTACCAATGCATTTGGGCACCTAGATGTGGTAAAGGTAACTTACTGAAGTCTGTGAACATCAGAATGGGAAAGAAAGATGATTTAGGTGACTTTGTTGGTGCCCGACAGGTTAGTCTTGGTATTTCAAAATACCATTGTATTCCACACTTGTTACAACCATGTGTGGACCATCTCTGAAAACACAACACATCACAATTTGAGGCAGGTGTGCTACAGCAGCAAAGGACTAGACAAACCAATATTGTCTGCTGCAACAGGAAACCAAGATTACAAACTATGGAAAATATTAGATTGAAGAAAAATTGCCTGTTTGTCGATTTCAGATGTATCATTTAGATGATAGGGTGTCAGGACGTGAACAACGGACGAACCCAGAATGCAGACTAGCAGGCAGCATGACGGTAGGTGAAAAACAATTTAATAAAAAACAAAAACTCACTCACAGATGGTGACCGCAAAAACAGACATGGGCAGGTTGGCAAGACAGGCTTGGCATGATGAAAACGCAAGACTTGAGCATGATTTGAAAAGATGTTTCCCCGACGACTAACTGAACAGGTGTGATTAAATGGAGCATGGTACAGGTGGAACACAAAACTGATTAACATGGTGCAGGTGAACCAAATAAACTTAATTGACAGAACAAAACGTGACTGGAGAAACAAAAACAGAGTTCCGGCGGGCGACCAGGAGGTCGTCCCCAGCAGGCACAGAGTTCCGGCGGGCGACCAGGAGGTTGTCCCCAGCAGGCACAGAGTTCCGGCGGGCGACCAGGAGGTCGTCCCCAGCAGGCACAGAGTTCCAGCGGGCGACCAAGAGGTCGTCCCCAGCGACCTGGTGAACCCTCAGAGGCTGAAGCAGAGCCTGACAAACCCTCAGAGGCTGAAGCAGAGCCTGGCGAACCCTCAGAGGCTGAAGCAGAGCCTGGCAAACCCTCAGAGGCTGAAGCAGAGCCTGGCGAACCCTCAGAGGCTGAAGCAGAGCCTGGCAAACCCTCAGAGGCTGAAGCAGAGCCAGGCAAACCCTCAGAGGCTGAAGCAGAGCCAGACGAACCCTCAGAGGCTTAAGCAGAGCCAGGCGAACCCTCGTCTCTGGGTTCAAAGGCCAGAACGAGGACAAACTGTTCCTTGAACCCCTCATGAACAGGGTTCAATGGCGGCACTTCCTCCTCGAACCCCTCGTCGCAGGGTTCAGAAGCCAGAACAAGGACAAAACGTTCCTTGAACCCTTCAGGAACAGGGTCCGGCGTCGATCCCTCCTCGAACCCCTCGTCGCAGGGCTCAGAGGCCAGAACGAGGACCAGTTCCTCACTGAACCCCTGCAGACTAGGAACAGGAGCTGAGGCGTCGGCGGGACCCTCAGTGACTTGAGCAGGAGCTGAGGCGTCGGCAGGACCCTCAGTGACGTGAGCAGGAGCTGAGGCGTCGGCAGGACCCCCAGTGACGTGAGCAGGAGCTGAGGCTTCGGCAGGTCCCCCAGTGACGTGAGCAGGAGCTGAGGCGTCGGCAGGACCCCCAGTGACTTGAGCAGGAGCTGAGGCGTCGGCAGGACCCCCAGTGACTTGAGCAGGAGCTGAGGCGTCGGCCGGACCCCAGTGGCGTGAGCAGGAGCTGAGGCGTCAGCCGGACCCCCAGGGGCATGAGCAGGAGCTGAGGCGTCGGCAGGACCCCCAGTGACTTGAGCAGGAGCTGAGGCGTCGGCAGGACCCCCAGTGACTTGATCTGTCAGGACGTGAACAACGGACCCAGAATGCAGACTAGCAGGCAGCATGACGGTGAAAAACAATTTAATAAAAAACAAAAACTCACTCACAGATGGTGACCGCATAAACAGACATGGGCAGGTTGGCAAGACAGGCTTGGCATGATGAAAACGCAAGACTTGAGCATGATTTGAAAAGATGTTTCCCCGACGACTAACTGAACAGGTGTGATTAAATGGAGCATGGTATAGGTGGAACACAAAACTGATTAACATGGTGCAGGTGAACCGAATAAACTTAATTGACAGAACAAAACGTGACTGGAGCAAAACATGGCTTGAACAGAACGCAAATCCAAGGAAACAAACTAATAGAAACATAACTAGAAAAACATGAAACGAAAGCATAACCAGATCCAAAAACTTAACTTGACCGCACATGAACTAGAAGACAAAAACTAAAGCATGACTAGGAAAATAATAAACAGAAACATGATTAAAGACTGGAGCAGTGAAAAACATAAGGAAAAAACCAGAAACCAAAAACCAAACAACCCCAAATCATAACATAACGAATTAGCCATAAACAACATGAAAACATAGATCCAATCTGCATGGTATCAATGAATCAGGCTGATGGTTGTGTAATGGTGTCATAAATATTTGACTGAGCATTGTTTATATTCCATGGCATACCTCCATTGCTGTGACCATTTCTACATTTATATGATCACAGTGTACCCATCTTCTATTATTAAGTAAACTTTATTTATATTGCATATTTTACAAATAAAAATCATAATCCTTTACAGTAAGATACAAACAATATAAAGAGAACAAAAAGCAAATTCAGAAAAATATGATTTTGTAAACATGAATAAGTCTTCAGCTACCTTAATTGAACATGCGTTCACTGAACTCCGATGGTCCTGCACAGTTACCAGATCTCCATGCAACAGACCACCTTTGGGATGTGGTGGAACAGGAGAGTAATGTGTACCTAGTAAAGGGGCCAATGAGTGTATACAGTAGAATGTGAATAAAAAAAAGTCTCCAGAAACTGTTTCTGGAATACAATTTTCCAAATGCTGACACACACCTGTGGTTCATATACAGTAACAAGAAGAAACCTAATAGGTGGGCATGTGCAATCAGACACAGGAGGCATGAAAAACTGCCAACATTTATTTAAAGGCCTATTCAAAGCTAATCATTACACTGATAACATTTTCTTTGGTAAGTTTTCATTCTTTTCTTTCTAAGGTTACTTGAGCTTGTTAACCTCTCACACACAAAGCACTTCAATCCCAAACAACAGTGGCTTTGTGTTTGCCCTACATTCTCTCTTTCTGTCAACACCTGCTTTAAAAATACTTATGATGAAGTAATATTTGCCTTCAATCATTTGTGTGTTTGGATAAGAGGGAGAGACCATTCCACATTACACTGTTTGACTAAGGCTTTTCAAGCTTGTGTGTGCAAGTGTAAGTTTGTTTGCTCCTTTTACATGTGTTTTCGTTGGCAGCAGCCAATAGCATCAGATTCTAGTTAAGCTGATGTAAAAGGCTCCTTCGTCAGCCAAAGTTAAACCCAGAACAGGCAAACGTCAAGCACAGTCATTCACAGACTTGTCAGTGTCACTGTATTACAGGCAGGGTGTCGTCCCTTAAAAACTGATGGGATCCTCTTTTATAAATAGAAATAAGTTCAGATTTTCAGGATTAGGTATATGTAAGCAAAGCACCAATATAAATTTATGAAATAAGGGAAGTATGATGCCAAAACAATGTGAAATCCTAGCATTTTGTTTTACCTGACAAACTTGAAGAGCTTGATGGGCAGCTCTTTGTAGTGATAAATGGACAATATACTCAGCAGCAAATGGTTTTTGTATGGTGGTAGAATTGTCAGACAGACTTCAGTTCGTTTATGCAGAAAAACGTTTCTCTTGAATTGTCTCTGAGCATGCTGGCTTGTCAGGCTGTTGCAGACAAATGTTTAGTAGGTTGTTTTCTGTGGGATCCTGGGGGAATTTATATATATATATATATATATATATATATATATATATATATATATATATATATATATATATATATATATATATATATATATATACAGTACAGACCAAACGTTTGGACACACCTTCTCATTCAAAGAGTTTTCTTTATTTTCATGACTATGAATATTGTAGCTTCACACTGAAGGCATCAAAACTATGAATTAACACATGTGGAATTATATCCTGAACAAAAAAGTGTGAAACAACTGAAAATATGTCTTATATTCTAGGTTCTTCAAAGTAGCCACCTTTTGCTTTGAATACTGCTCCGCACACTCTTGGCATTCTGTTGATGAGCTTCAAGAGGTAGTCACCTGAAGTGGCTCTCCTTCTTGGTCAAATAGCCCTAACACAGCCTGGAGGTGTGTTTGGGATCATTGTCCTGTTGAAAAATAAATGATGGTCCAACTAAACGCAAACCGGATAGAATAGCATGCTGCTGCAAGATGCTGTGGTAGCCATGCTGGTTCAGTATGCCTTAAATTTTGAATAAATCCCCAACAGTGTCACCAGCAAAGCACCCCCACACCATCACACCTCCTCCTCCATGCTTCATGGTGGGAACCAGGCATGTAGAGTCCATCCGTTCACCTCTTCTGCGCCGCACAAAGACACGGTGGTTGGAACCAAAGACCTCAAACTTGGACTCATCAGACCAAAGCACAGATTTCCACTGGTCTAATGTCCATTCCTTGTGTTCTTTAGCCCAAACAAGTCTCCTCTGCCGGTTGCCTGTCCTCAGCAGTGGTTTCCTAGCAGCGTTTATACCATGAAGGCCTGATTCACACAGTCTCCTCTTAACAGTTGTTCTAGAGATGTGTCTGCTGCTAGAACTCTGTGTGGCATTGACCTGTTCCCTAATATGAGCTGCTGTTAACCTGCGATTTCTGAGGCTGGTGACTCGGATTAACTTATCGTCCGCAGTAGAGGTGACTCTTGGTCTTCCTTTCCTGGGGCGGTCCTCAGGTGAGCCAGTTTCTTTGTAGCGCTTGATGGTTTTTGCGACTGCACTTGGGGACACTTTCAAAGTTTTCCCAATTGTTCGGACTGACTGACCTTCATTTCTTAAAGTAATGATGGACACTCGTTTTTCTTTACTTAGCTGCTTTTTTCTTGCCATAATACAAATTCTAACAGTCAATTCAGTAGGACTATCAGCTGTGTACTGTATCCACCTACTGCACAACACAACGGATGGTCCCAACCACAATTATAAGGCTTGAAATCCCACTTATTAAACCTGACAAGGTACACCTGTGAAAACCATTTCAGGGGACTACCTCTTGAAGTTCATCAACAGAATGCCAAGAGTGTGCAGAGCAGTAATCAAAGCAAAAGGTGGCTACTTTGAAGAACCTAGAATATAAGACATATTTGCAGTTGTTTCACACTTTCTTTTTCAGTATATACAGTACATATATATATATATATATATATATATATATATATGTACTGTATATACTATATATATATATATATATATATATATATATATATATATATATACAGTATCCCTGGATAAGTACAAGCGGGTGTGGGAAGCCACAGAGCTATAAGACTGAACGCTAGCTTGCTATAGTGGTCATTTACAAAATAAGCCCATCGTAAAATGATTTAGTGGTTGAAGATATTAGTTATTGTAATATGTATGCTGTATGTATTTCAGGTGGCCGTCTTGTTGCAAATTTATTGCTGCAAACCGTGTGTGAGAGAGAGTGTTTAACCAAGCTTCTCAGTGTTACTGTTCCCAGTTTCACAAAAACACAGTGGATACAGAACGTCAGGATGTCCGAAGAAATGTTTAGCTTCCTGTTCAACAAACTGAATCCAGCAGCGGAGCAACAAAATATGACTTTCAGTTAATGTGTGACCTTAAGGAAGAGAGGGGCCAGGGAGTCAGCATCACAACTGTGTGCAGGTGTGTATAGACGTCTTGTGCTGTTGAAGATATAAAAATATCCCTGCTGAATTCCTAGCCCTGAGCTCAAACATGTATCATTTTATCTGATCATGAACTTTGACAATAAACTATTTTAAAAATGTCTCTACTTTTGTTTTGTACGTATTACAGAGACTTTATGATACATGAAAAAGAATCACTTTTGGTTGAATATTTTTGTTTAACAGAATTATGAACCATGAAATTGTTGGTTAAAAGAAATTAAATTCCATAACACCAGCCTACTATCAGGAAATAGATACTAGTATGGCACAGAATTCCTTAATATAAAATGGTGTCGATTCCAGGGCTTCTATTTTCTTTAAAGCTTGCTGTTATGAGTTTTTACAAATGGTGGGTCTGATGTCTATGATGGAGTCGCTTGACTGAAGCAACCAGTGACACAGCCGACTACCAAATTAGTAACCAACAGTTTTCTAAAGTCACATTTTCAGTCTGACTCGGCTCGTTTGGAAACCAAGCAATTGTTACCAATGGAAAACCCTAATAATCGAGTAGAGACAAGCCGAACTGCACTGAGTAGGTACTAGTGGAAAAAGGCCATTAGTAGTTTAAATGTTTCACTGGGACTCCCAGCTAACTGCCATTCTAACATTTCTGCTCTACAAAAATCAAACAACTTAAGGGAGAATTATTGTAACAAATTCTACATCATTGCCAATCTTAATAAATCGTAAATAAACAGAAATCATACAAGAAATTTTCCCTCAAGACTTGAGAAATTTAAAACACCAGTCCTCCTCTTCACAGTTAATAGAAGCTTTTTTTTTATTTTGTTGAGTTATTATGTTTGATTCAATGTTCTGGCCCAAAGGCTTGAAATTATACAGTATTTCACAGACACTCACTCCCCCAAATCACTGACACAGTGATATTTTTGTAGACGTATGACCCTTTTTTGCTTCATATATCATCTTACAAGTGCCAGAGGGTTCCCATCCTAGCCAAGATTACAGATAACTCTTAGACCACACTGCCCCAAGTGGCTGTATCTCTCTGTCTCGTGGGTGGGTGGGTGTGGCGGTGGGAGGGAGGAAGAGGATAAGAGAGCATCACAAATTGTACCCAGTCTGTTACCTCTAATTCTACAAAATGAAACAGATGTTCCTCTTAATATTAAACACTGGGTAAATTCTATCCTAAACAGGGACACTTCAACTATATTCTAACATCATTCACACTGCAGTGACCCCTGGAGTTTAACCTAAGCAAAGACTGCACATTTTGTCCCACACACACACACACACACACACATGAAGAGTCATCAGATTTACCACGATGTTGTTTTTTTTCTTTCCTAGAAAATATTCAAACCAATCACAAAAAAACAGACATGCTTAATGTTCCACCATTCATTGGGTTTTGTAATTCATTGGTTTGTGTGGGAACTGTCTGGTTGTGGTCATGATTCATTTAGAGATTTTGTTACTATTTTGGGTTAATCCTGAACTCTTTGGCTGAGGGTAGACTAGTTATTCTAAAACTGACTTGGGTCATCTCTCAGAACTTTGGAATTGGGTGGGACCATGTTAGTTTAGGAATAAATGATTTGCTGCTTTTTCACATTTGATTGATTATCTCTAAGTCTGCAAACTCTGTTTCACTTGTATATATATATATATATATATATATTTATTACACATAAAGTGAAATATTTCAAGCCTTTATTTCTTGCAATTTTTATTATTGTGGCAAACAACAATGAAAACACAAAAGTCAGTGTCTTAGATTGTAACAATCATACATAGGATAAAAAAGAAATTATATGTCAGACTTCTGAAAAGCGCCTTCATTTCGATGCGCCCAATACTTGGTTGGGCCTCCTGATGTATGAATCACTGCATTAATACGGCGTGGCATGGAGATCAGCCTGTGGCACTGTTGAGGTGTAATAGAAGCCAAGGTTACTTTGTTAGCGGCCTTCGGGTCATCTGCATAGTTGGTTCTGATGTCTCCTCTTGACAATACTCCATAGATGTTAACCCTAACCCTAGCCTTAAAATATTTTACTCAATGCATAATAAATCTTCATAATGTACAAGTTTCAACACCTGAGATGAGTGACAAAAAATATTTAACTTTTTCATGATATTCTAATTTTATTAAAGAAAGTTTTTTCTTTAATAAGGAGTTTTACGAGTGTTTGGATTCTGGTTGCAGTGTTGTTATTCTGTCCTAACATTCCTTGTGAATTCTCCTCACCACCTGGAAAACGTTAAAGACCTCAGAAGCATATGATTATGAACACCAGGGAGGATCTGAACCCACGCCAGCATTAGGGAAAACATGCAACCTCCACATAAAAGTGCCAAAGGCTCAATATTAGCTATGGGGAAAAAAAACCTGTGCAGTCCTAAATGACAACTGAAATAACCTCAGAATGATCTTACTGTGGCCCGCAATTGACCACATAATGACATAACAAGATGGAATTACTTTTACAAATGCTTCTTCTCATCTGTGTAAGATAATTCCCAATACGTCTGATCTACAGTAAAATTAAGAGAGGTTATTTCAAGCCTCGGGGAAGACTAATCAAAGAGCAATGTGATCAGGCTGTGTGTGTAAATGGGCGTTCTTTGATCTAAGTCAATGAACTTTCTGGATTTCCTTTCTCTACCTCCATTGACATTTGACCTTCTGTACCTTGTCTCATGACTGTCTATCTTACAATTTGGATCAAAGTCATGTCATACCTTCATCTTTCAGGGTGATCAGACGTTAGCCAGGTGGCCAGTGAATGAATATTCACATTGTCGGACAGGATGTGTTGTGTTTTGTTGTGTTGATTTGATGGATCAGAGAAGGAATGGGGGTTGCAATAGTCAATAACACTTTGAAAATTTACAGTTCTGACTAAGATGTTGCCATGGTGACAATGCAGAGTTATGACCAGCAATGTTTCACGTTTTCAAGGATTTTATTGTCTATCTTGGTTTGGAATAGAGGATATATAAAATATGCATACAGTGCATGCACATCTAAAAATAAAAAAATGGACATGTACCTTTTCTGAAGGTTAAACAACACCAAACAACAAAAAATCTCATCATTCTCTCTCTGAATCTCTCTCTCTCACACCTACATACACAAATAAGCAGAGAGACATGAACACCTAGTGTGTATGTCCATGAATGTGTTATTTTTCTTGTCTGTGTGTGCTATGGTTGAGTGTGATTATATTGCTGTATTTACATAAATGTGGCATGAATGCTTAGAAGTATTAGCCAACAGGGTGTTGTCTGTTAGAACGGATTATGTGTTTCCATGGCATCACTGTGTAAGGCGTGTCACATTGATATCATCACACGATGCCCTTCCCACCTGCATACGCCCCAACTCGCTATGACTACCTGACACTACCAGTGGGATCACCAGACATTATTAGTTGGCAATCTTTCTGTCCTTAGGTCACTGCACCTAAGGCTCCTCCCACTCATTGCCCCACCTGGAGATGTCTTTGAGTGGATTCTAGTCTGACCAAATACTGCCCCCTTGTGCCAATTCTCCTGTTATTCCACTTTTTGCTTTTTTCATTGCTGTTCAAATCTTTTTTCCTGCTTTGAAAGACCCCACAGATTTTGTTTTCCTTTTTTAATATTCTCTTGAGCTCTATCTTCCTGTCTGCCAGTGTTACAAATGAAGGTATTCATTTTTCTTCTCTTTTTCCAACCTGGTAATTCTTCCTCAGCATATTTAGAAACAATCTTTTCCTGGCTATTCACCTAATCTTTAGCTTTTAATTCTGTTCTCATGGATTTCCCTCTTCTGGCAAAGGTCCCAGGAAGGTGAGAGTTCAGTAGGAGTTCACCGTCTCCTCCCTTCAGCCAATGACTTATCACTTCCTATTCAGACCAGACAGAGATGGTCTATGTACATGCCTGGGTGCACGTACGTTGAAGTGAAGTCTAAACTGGAACTACTAGAAGGGGAACAACTCTTACAAATCATTACAGAACCAGGACATCAATAATTTAAAATGAACATACTTGATATGCCCCATTTTTATTTTCATTATAAATAAAAAAAATTAAAAACTACTAGTAGTAAAACGTAACTATTTATTAAGGAATAAAATCAAAATTTTAACTTACTAAAGATTTGAATGACTGACTTAAAGATAACAAATATAGGATAAATTAGGAGATGAAACGTTTTGATGGAGTAACATTTAAAGAACATTTATATGACTAGTTTTCAGTTCTGACAAGCACTCAAACATCTATCACTGATAAATGTGGGAAGCTCAAGTGATGCTGTTGAAATTACAGTGGGATAGTTATCAGTAAAATCATATAAATTTATTGATGCATTATTTTACAAACAGTGTGTAGGTAGACAACATGGTAGCTACATACTTGCTATCAGAAATAAGACTGGAGTTACAAGGACAAATACATTTTGAAGACCAGTCTCAGTGGTGTAATTCAGTTAGAAAATAAAAAAATAAATAAACCTTGCATTTTTAGGAATGAATCTGATATGAAAAAAATGAACTGGACTAAATTAGATGATATACAACAAACTACTGCATTTACGAAATACATGAAATAATTAATATGATAAACACCAAAGTTTTTTCTAAATCCAATCTACATCTAAAAAAATAAAACAAAAAATGGTACCAATTATAGTTATTATTCCAAATGACACTTTTTTTGTCACTGACATTTTTACTGCCAAAATCTGTTTAGAAGCATCCCTGCCACTCTTTGTTAATCCAATTAATTGTTGCGTTTTCGTAATTTCCAAATTTATATATTTAAATCAGCTTTTGACCTTTACTTATTTTTATGGTATATATTTGGTTCCTGCTTAGCATTGTAGAAACATTCATTCATTCATTTAATGACACAAACATTTGAACATGTAGCCACCTGCTTTTGTTGTTTTGAACCCTAAAACTCTTTGGACCTGGACATGGGGATATGAGTTACCTACCTTCCAGCTATGTTTTTTATCTGACATTGAAACAATGTGTAAAATATTGACCATGAATGAGGCAGGTGTGTTATGGTATTAATTGTAATTTGGAGCAACATGAACAAAAACCTATGCTCTTGTCAGTGTGGACATTAAGGACGCCTTTTGCACTTTTGATGAACCAGCTGTCGGTTCAAGTTCAGTTCACGGGTTCACTGCATGTTGACACAAAAAAAACATTTGCTTGGGTGCGAAAGGATGGAAGACTGTCCTGCTGTTGACAAGTGCTCACAAACTCCGATTACTAAGGTATGCTGAAATGATGCTACCAGAATTATGGGGGGATAATTTTTATATTTTTGGAATTGACCAAACTCCTTGTAGGAGGACAACATGTTTTCAGAAATAAGACTGGGCTTACAAATAGAAATAACACAAAAGGCCCATCTCAGGGGAGTAAATAAAAAACAAACAAACAAAAAACCTCAATTTTAAAAAATTTCAATTGAAAAATGTAGTAGATTGAATTAAAACAAATAGAAATATATTAAGTAATTTACATTAAATACAAAAAAATTTATGAGATGAAATTTGGAGAAACAATATGAAAACAGAGAGAAAATAAAAAGATTGTGGCAATAACACCTATGATATAAACTAATATCATTTGTGTTATTAAACTACTTTTGAGGTAAGGCCAAAGACACATTAAATGTAGTTTTTATGTGATCTACATTTTATCTATTTTATCATGGGACATTATCAGTACCATTAAAAAACTGCAAAAAAACAAAACTAAAAGTAAAAATGAAAGGAACTGTTCTGATATTTTGTAATCACTCTAAGTTAGAAAAATTACAATCTTTACAAATGTAAAATTTGTAACAAACATAATTTTATTTTAAATTTATTTTAATTCAGTGGCCCCTGATTAAAGATCTACAAACTATTTTAAATACAGTAATATTCGGTAAATTGTTCTTCATAAGCAAAAATATTAATCTTCCTGCAACAGCATATTTTTGTTTGGAGCCTTATATAAGCTTGTTGTGACTGTAGCAGAATACAGTCCGGATTTGAAAAAATATATATTCTTAAAATAAAAATATCAAATTTATAGGAATTTATACTGCACAATGTAAAACTGCTTTAATACATATTCACTTTTCAATTGACATATTTTCAGTGTATGTACATATTTAGAATTTTATTGTATTTCACATTTTTATTTTGAATTTTATAATTGCATTTTGTATTTTATAATCTCTCTTTATAATCTCTTAAAAAGTTCTGGTCATTCAATTTATTTCCTACTTTTAATGATTTATTGGCTTTACACATATATATATATATATATATATATGTAGTGCACAATGCATACTTTCATGTGGTGGAATAATGTGGCAAAACAGTGGAAAAAGGACAAAGTTAAAAAACATAATTACAACACCATTTTGGTGATCCTTATTTGTACCTATTTTAATAAATTTAGGTGATGTTGATAAACATGATTTTGTTTTTAAACATCTAAGTTTTCTTTATTCAACACATTTGAACATTTTACATGTGCCATCAAAAGAGCCAAATAGCAGATAAATAATCAATAATAAAAACTAATTTCATTTTGTCGCCACAACACTTTTCATAAATAGGTCAATTTAACATCCAATTTAATATTTGCGGTTTACCCAGATGACTTGTAAATGATCACTAATTTATTTGCGTGTGAGAATGTGTGTATGTGTTCATGCACCAGCATTTTTTCTTTGTCCAATCATTTAGCATTCTCAAAGCGGATTGCTGAATAAATTTAGTCATGAGCTCAGAGCACCTGAATCCAGTTTCTGTGCTGCTGACAAAGAGAGAGGCAAAAAGATTGAGATGAAAACAAATGAAGGTGTCAAAAACAGGAAGAGAAAGAGGAAGGTGAAAAACAACAAAAAAGGCCAGATGAAGGATGTACAGAGCAGGGAGAATGAGAGAGAGGGGGTTAAACACAGTTCAGGGGTTCAATTTCTGCTCACAGATGTGCATTCACAAACACTTGCATGTTCTCCAGTTTATCAGGTAACTGCCGCACACAAATCTGTGTCTGAGTCTGCGTCTGTATGTGTGTGCTGTGTGCATTCTTAAACCTCAGGAGGCTGCTGTATCTATGATAGTGAACTTTATTCTCATAATGAGACAAGTGTGCAAATGTGCACGTAAGTGTGTGTGGGTTAGCGGGTGGGGGTGGCTGTATATACAACAGCACAATAGAAGCTCTATCTATTGGCGTCACTTGGTTACAAATTCGGTCACACACACTGTATGGTAATGTGAACTTTGTTTCACCCAAAAACGAAGCATTTGACCTGACCATGTACTCCGCTTCACTTCTCATTCCCTTCTCTTTCATCTTCATCCCCTGTTCCCCCTGTTCATGTTAGTTCTTCCTCATTCAGTGTCCTGTATTGAATGACGACGTTGTTTAGATAGAAAGCAAACCCAACACCTCCAGATGGATTCTTTTTTCAATCAAAGCAAAATCAAGAGTATTCAAAAACAGGTTTGATATTTAAACCTTCAGGGAAAGTGTGATCTCTGTCACAGATAAAATTTAACCTCTGTTTCCATGGTGACACGGATCAAGTCATAATTCCCAAATTCATCTGGAGATGACATTAAGGTATTTTACTGACATTATTCTGTAGTATATTCTTAATCATGTACAATGCTAATTTAAAACAATGTTATGCAAAATACAAATAAGATAATACACATACAGTACAGTAGGTAAGTGATTGTTACAGTCATACAGTACAATTGATATTACACATGATGATACAGATTTTAAACTAATATCTGATCTTTGGCTAGTTGTTGTGCTAATGCTTGATTTTGCTGGAAAAATCATTTAGATGACGGGGTCCCCAACTAAAATAGCAGGAGGTCTACTACCTCCATCAACACACTTTGGGTTTCAAACATTTTAAATCAACTGACATAAATATTTTCTTTCATTGTTATTTAACATTTAATTACCAATAGAGTTTTTGTTTTTTAACTACTGATCAATTATTCATATGACCATAAAATCATCTGCTGAAGATGAGTGCAGAAAAGTGCAATCCAAATATGAATATTATCACACTTTGAATGGCACAGTTGAGCTGGGTTTGTACACCTTGGTATAACAATTCTGCTTAACCTGTTGTGCCTGTGGCAGGCATGGCAATTTCCTTAAACTTTACCTTAAGTTGTTGTCCTTTTCTATCTAAATGTGTGCTGTAAGAAACTATGTTATCACCCATGTAGCTCATACTCTCCTCTCAGTTCATTTATTCTCCTTGTCCTACTAGATGGTCAAAAGGGGAACTATTACGCAAAATTCACTTTAGATCGTTTTGATATTTCCATTTGGGCCTCTAATGCTTCTACAAACAGTCCAAACGTAAACACAAAAAAACATTCAGCCATTGTTTGGCTCTAAACAAATGTTTTATATTTTCTAGAAAACGTGCCATTTCAAAAACTGTGCAATTGTGACGTCACAATTACGCTGGCACCTAGCAACATTATCTGAGTCCCGCCCCTGACCACCAAAGCTCCACCCACTTGATTTTCAGTAGAGGATCACGTCTCATTGGCCGGTTTTACCTTACACAAGCTTTACAATGGCTACCCTCAAAGGCAGATGTTCTGTTGTTGGCTGCAAAGACCCACATGTGTCCATGTACATGCTCCTGATGTCGGATAACAGGTATTTGTGGCTTCATTTGCGTGGTGTATTAGACAATGCAGCCACCTCGAAAAAGGTAATTATTCATAGGAGGCTGGCTCCGTGGTTTATTTCAGAGCTGCGTACTTTAAAGAACAATGTTAGAAAATTGCCCTGTCCAGGGTGTACCCTGCCTCTCGCCCATAGACTGCTGGAGATAGGCACCAGCTCCCCCGTGACCCACTATGGAATAAGCGGTAGAAAATGACTGACCGACTGTTAGAAAATTGGAGAGAAAATGATGCCCTACTGTAGGAAAAATAGCCTACTGTTGTATAAAAAGACACTTCATCAAGCCAGAACAGCTTATTTCTCATCATTAATAGAAGAGAACAAGAATAATCATAGGTTTCTCTTTAGTACGATTGCTAAACTTACACTGAGTCATAGCTTTGTTGAGTCATCCATTCCCTTGGCTCTCAGCAGTCATGACTTTATGGCATTCTTTTTAAATAAAATTGATTCTATTTAAAAATATAATCTTTGACATACTCCCGAAGATGATTACTTCACCCTCAGTAAGTGAGACAGCATTGGAAGTAACTGTAGAACCTGATGTGCTGTTTTGATCCTGTGGAGCTTCCTGAGTTATCAGAAATATAAGGCTCTTCTAAACCTTCAACTTGTATGTTAGACCCAATCCCAACCAAATTATTCAAGGAAGTGTTCCCTCTGATTACAACCCCCATTTTAGATATGATTAATCTATCCTTAGTAAATGGATATGTACCACAGGCTTTTAAGGTAGCTGTAATTAAACCTTTACTTAAGAAACCTTCACTTGATCGAGATGACTTGAAAAATTACAGACCTATATCCAATCTTCCGTTCTTATCTACAATTCTTGAGAAAATAGTTGCTAATCAAATGTGTTAGCATTTACACAGCAATGACCTGTTTGAAGAGTTTCAGTCAGGTTTCAGAGCTCATCATAGCACTGAAACAGCTCTGCTTAAAGTCAATAATGATATTCTTATGGCCTCAGAAAATTGACTTGTGTCTGTACTTGTCCTGTTAGATCTCAGTGCTGCATTTGATACAGTTGATGACAATATTCTCTTAGTAAGGCTGGAATATGCTGTAGGGATCACGGGATTAAATCTTATTTGTCTGACAGATTCCAATTTGTTCATGTAAATGATAAATCATCTTTAAACTCTAGGGTTAATTGTGGAATACCACAAGGTTCAGTACTTGGGCCAATTCTCTTCACTATATATATATATATATGCTTCCAATAGGTAAAATTATCAGGCAGCATAGAATAAATTTTAACTGTTACGCTGATGATACTCAGCTTTACTTATCCATAAATACTGATGAGCCCAACCAGTTAGACAGACTACAAGCATGTCTTGAAGACATAAATTGACATCCGGTAATAATGTAAAAAACCTTGGTGTTATTTTTGACCAGGACATGTCATTTAAATCCCATATTAAACAGGTTTCTAGGATTTCATTTTTTTTCAACTCCAGAACATTGCCAAAATTAGAAATATCCTATCCTGAAGTGATGCTGAAAAACTAGTCCATGCATTTGTTACTTGTTGGGACCCACAGCTATGAGTTACAACAGGAAATGCGGTACAGACATTTCTGGAACTTTCAAAATAAATTGCATTAACCTACTTCCGGCACAACTTAGGAATTGGGGGTAACAACGAACTTCCCATGATGCCACTGTCCACATAAAACCCCCACTTCCCCCACAAGTCTTTCTCTACCATCCGGACTCTGTGCGAGGCTGGACGCTAATGTCTCTTTGCTGTCAAACAGGCATAAACTCTTCAAACTGGATCCAAGGGTGTCATAAGATCACGCGCTCATATGCACAAGTTAAATATTGATGAATTACTGTTGAAAGAATCCAGTATTCATTCATAAAAGGGAGATTAAGGTATAAGCCTTGCTTTACATTCTCTCTGAGGTCTGCAGAAGCAAACTGTGTTCCAGAGTTCCCTGCAGAGACGCTGTCTCTACGAAGCAGAGTGGAGTGGTTTTTCCCCGGTCTGAAAGGACGACAATAGGAGCTGCCTCCCGTGGTAACGTGCAGTGTGGTCAGCGGGCAGAACGAGACACCCAGTCACTGTTCCGGAGGTTAGCTGGAAGCTAACCCTTTGTTCACAATGGACCATTCTTCAAACGTTGTCGTCGCCCGGACAACTTCTAAGCACGGTTCATGAGAATAGGTTTTGGGAAGAGAAATAGAGAAAGATTTAGATTGAAATGATCTAAACATTTTTCATTTTATTCAATTCAATTCAATTCAATTCAAAAATACTTTATTAATCCCAAAGGGAAATTAAATGTTGTTATAGCTCATATTATGAAGGTTTCCTGAAAGAGCCGTTGTAGATGCTGATGGCTGTGGGCAGGAAGGATCTCCTGTAGTGCTCCGCCTTACAGCAGATCTGAAGAAGTCTCTGACTGAAGACACTGTTGTTGTAGGACAGTCTCATGAAGAGGATGCTCAGGGTTCTCCATAATGTTCTTCATTTTATGAAGAATCCGTCTTTCCACAATGATCTCCAGAGGTTCCAGAAGAGTCCCCAGAACAGAGCCAGCCTTTTTTATCAGCTTGTTGAGCTTTTTTAAGTCCCTGGCTCTGATGCTGCTTCCCCAGCAGATGATGGCAGAAGAGATCACACTCTCCACAACAGACTTATAAAAGATATACAGCATCTTGCTGCAAACACCAAAGGACCTAAGCTTCCTCAAGAAGTACAGTCTGCTCTGTCCCTTCTTGTAGATGTATTCACAGTTGCATCTCCACTCTAGTCTGTTGTCCAGGTGAACACCAAGGTATTTATACCCCTCCACCACCTCCACTTCTTCTCCCATAATAGAAATAGTTTTTGACTTGTTCCTGTTTCTCTTAAAATCTACAATCATCTCCTTTGTTTTAGTCATGTTCAAAATGAGATGATTGTTTCCACACCATGCCACAAAGCGGTCCACAAAGTATTTCTGCAGATGACAGTAGTCTGTCTTGTACTGGAAGTCTGAGGTGTACGAGGTGAAAAGGAATGGTGAGAGTACAGTCCCCTGTGGTGCTCCTGCGCTGCTGACTACATGGTTAGACTCACAACCCATCAGTCTCACAAACTGTGGTCTGTTTGTCAGGTAGTCTTTGATCCAGGAGATTGTTGAGGCCTCCACCTGAGCCTTCTGGAGTTTCTGACAAAGCAAATCAGGTTGGACTGTTTTAAATGCACTGGAGAAATCAAAGAACATGATCCTCACAGTGCTACTGGCTTTGTCCAGATGACAGTGGGTTTGTTGAAGCAGGTGTATGATGGCATCTTCAACTCCAACTCCACAGTGATAAGCAAACTGAAGGGGGTCCTGATGGTTTACTGTTTGCTTACTCAGGTGGGCCAACAGGAGGCTCTCTAGGACCTTCATGATGTGAGATGTCAGGGCAACAGGTCTATAGTCATTGAGGACTGATGGGTGAGTTTTCTTTGGTACCGGAACAAGACAGGAGGTCTTCCACAACACTGGAACCTTCGTCTGGGCCAGGCTAACGTTGAAGAGGTGCTGGAGAATCCCACAGAGCTGCTCTGCACAGGCCGTCAGAACTCTAGGTCTGACATGATCTGGACCTGCAGCCTTATTCCTATTCAGTCTCTCCAGTTGTCTCTTCACCTGACTTCTTGAGACACACAGGTGGAAGGGGGAAGCAAAGGAAGTATCAGCATCTTCTGATATGGTTGAAGGCAAACATGTAAAAGCAGAAGGGTCTAGGGCTGAGGTGGAAGATAAAAAATGTGAGGTGTTACTGGACAGCTGTGGGTCCTGTGGGTCAAAGGAAGATGGAATGTCTGTTTGGCTGTGAGCAGGAGAGGAGGATGCGAAGCTTGTTTCTGAACTGAACCTATTGAAAAAATGTGTTCAGTTCATTGGCTCTGTCCAGACCTCCAACGGTCTGATCATCCTTCTGCTTGAAGCCTGTTATCTTCATCCCTGTCCACACATCTCTGATATTGTTTTGCTGGAGCTTGCTCTCCAGCTTCTTCTTGTACACCTCCTTTCTGTCTCTTATCTTGACTTTAAGTTGCTTCTGTATAATCCTCAATAATTATCTGTCTCCCTGCCTGAAGGCTCTTTTTTTCTTGTTAAGCAGGTCCTTCAGGTCACTGGTGATCCAAGGTTTGTTATTGGGGAAGCATCTCACGGTTCTGGTGGGGATGATGTTATCCACACAGAAGTTTATATAGTCGGTTACACATTCAATCATGGCATTGCTGTCCTCTTCATGTGGCTGGCACAGTGCGTCCCAGTCTGTAGCCTCAAAGCAACCTTGCAGAGCTTCTTCAGATTCCTGTGACCATTTTCTCACAGTCCTCTTTATTTCAGGTTGCCTCTGAACAAGAGGCTTGTATTTCGAGCAGAGAAAAACAAGATTGTGATCTGATTTGCCAAGAGGAGGTCTTGCCGTAGAGATGTATGAGCCCTTGACATTTCCTTAAAACAAATCCAATGTTTTGTTTTCTTGGGTAGAGCAGCTGACAAACTGTTGAAACATTGGAAGTGTAGCAGAGAGTGAAGCATGGTTAAAATCACCAGAAATTGCCACAAAAGCATTGGGGTTTTGTGTCTGTAGCTTAGCAACAACTGAGCTGATGGCATCACATGCAGTGTCGGCAACAGCGGAAGGTGGAACGTAAACTGTTGCCAAAATAACACTGGTGAACTCTCTGGGTAAATAATATGGACGAAAACGTACTGCCAACAGTTCAATATCTGGACTGCAGAGATGACACTTCACAGTAACATGTCCTGGATTACACCATCTGTTGTGCACAAGTACTGCCAGTCCACCTCCTTTACATTTGCCGCTCCTCTTTAAATCTCTGTCTGCTCGTATGGTTAAAAAGCCCGGC
The DNA here is from genome assembly GCF_021462225.1 of Girardinichthys multiradiatus. Lineage (NCBI taxonomy): Eukaryota > Metazoa > Chordata > Actinopteri > Cyprinodontiformes > Goodeidae > Girardinichthys > Girardinichthys multiradiatus. Next base: position 3,246,601 of record NC_061817.1, on the reverse strand, counting down.
AGAGAGACGCTGGAGTCGGGGATTTGATCCTGCAGCCATGTCTCAGTAAAACACATGATACTGCATGCCCGGTACTCTGGCTGGGTCCTTTGTAGGGCTTGGAGTTTATCCAACTTGTTTCCCAACGATCTCACATTGCCCATCAAAATCGACGGAAGAGATGGTTTGAACTTCCTCCTTCTCTCTCTTCTCTTAGCTCCTGCTCTGCATCCACGGCGTCTCCTTTTGAACTCATCAAGGAGTTGGGGTTGTAGCTGAAGTATTATTTGAGCTTTTGAGATATTAATCAGCTGCTCCCGGTTGTAAGAAACAACCCCGTTGCCATGGCAATGCCTCATAACAAATGTCCAAAAATAGAGTATTAAGTATTAAGAAAAATCCTCAAAGCTGCACAGCATCCAACACTGGAGTGGACAGTCATGGGGAATAGTTCACAAGAGGAATAGTTCCCAAAAAAGAATAAATCAGAATCAAAAGTAACAGAGCTACTCCAACCTGCTGCCACCTTGAGCGGCGCAATTCTAGAATCAAAATATGAAATTTGGTTTTGTTTGTGTGTTTTTAAAACTTTATTTAAAGGGTGATTTTAAACACAGGAGATTGATCATAACGCGCCATCCGCGCTTATGCATTTTAACGCTTTTATTGACGGTATTTTTAAAGGTGTGTGTTTGATTCTGGTGCTAAGCTATCAGCTTCCTTTGTTAGCTTCAACTGCTAACAGGTAAGGACACGTGCTTGCTGCCAAATAATATTTACCCAGAAAGGTTTAGTTTTCAATCCAGTAAATAATGTGTCCCTAACATCATTTAACTAAATTTGATAACTAAGTATACACCATTAAGCCCCATTTCTCCAGAAAGATTTGGCTCTTTTCCAAAATATTCCCTTAAATATTTTACCATTTCCTTTAATAATATTTCTTTAAATATTCTTTCAATAAATAAAGGCAGCTAATGAGACACCATTGAGAATTAGTCATCCAGAAGGTTGGGTTTATTCAGCAGATCATTCTTTAAAACATTTTATTAAAATAATATTTTATCTGATCTTGCATTGTGAAGGGTTGTCTAAAGGTATGCTGATTTTTTCCTAAGTTAGATCCAAGACTAACTTAACTTCAGTTCCAGATTCTTCAAGATAATCCTTGGTTCTCAAACATAAATATTGCATGGTAATGTTGCATCACTCTTTTAGTCATGGTTTTCAATCATCTTTAATCAACTTGTTGATATTGTACATAGCCCATGAGTCTTCATTATTCTTTAATTCTGCTTGGTAGTTTAGTTGGATTGTTTTAGCATAGTAAAGAGTTTGTTGATTGCAATATGTTTGACTTTGAGTTGACTTATTTTTCTTAATAAATTCTTGTATTTTAAGAAATTGTGTGAATTCATTCCATGTGTGTGCAGAGTTTTTGCTGTTCAATAATGTCAGAGCTCGTCTCACACCTTTCTATTTTGTCCTAATACCATCATCTTACTGGGCTGGTATTCACAGGACAACCCTTAACAGACCGAAATATTATTTGATAAAATATTAAAATATTAATATTAAATATTAAATAATATTCTCAGATTCATAATCCTTACATTATGGCGTCCCTGCTGGTGGACCTTATTATGAACAGCTTGCACTGTACATAAATGAGAATGAATAAACCACAACTGCACATTATTGATGCACCAAGTGATTAGCTTAAAACCAGCTGTCACTGGTCACAATAGGACTCAAAACATCAGAGTTCTAACATCAGATGTCATTGATTATATTTAAGAGAACATTATAACTCGTGACATTCCAGGAGTTCACAATTTTAGACTTTCGGCAAATTAATAACTCCAATATCTCCGTGCTAGTAACAATCAACTCTGCTACATAGGCAAAATTTTAGATGTTCTAACTCAGTCTGGTTTCTTCTGTGTAAGCAATAACTTGAGACTTGGTTTAACTTCAGTTAACCTCACTGTCCAGACAGTTGTTGCACATCTGTATCCAGAGGCTGCGTTTTGTGTAAGACCACAATCTGAAACTGAATTAACTTTGCAGTTAATTTTAGTATCTGACCTAATTTTGATGCATGTATCCATTCAGGAACTTTATAGTTTGTTTTATGTTTTGAAAGAACAGGATTTATTGCCAGATTAAATCCCAAATTTAATCTAATCCACCCTGCCATAAAGGGGGGTGTATCAAAATCCAAATTCCAATTATTACCCTTAGGAGGTGTAGCAATTTTCTTTTTCCTTTGCATTTTAAACAAAATTCCCTTAAAGGTTAAGAGTAGCATCTAATTACTAGTTCTCCCAAAGAAAGGTGAAAAATTAATGCTAAAATCACTAAATATCCTTAGAGAAAGTAGTAGCATAGTAACACTTGGAGCATAGTGTTGTCACAAGTCACAGGTTTAATGATCAATTTGTGCGCCCGTTTTACAATCATACAAATGTTTGCAGTATATGTATAGTCAAATATAAATATATAGCATTTGTTAGATGTTGTTGCTTTTAGCAATTTCTCAAAACTTTGCTGTTGTTTTGTAGTGTCTGCCAGAATGATGGAATCAAACTCCATGATGAATTCAGCAGACCTGGAGATGCAAAAAGTTGCTCATCCATTTGTCTCCAGATGAGCGGGATGTTTTAAATCAGTTTGACCTTGCTGCATGTGATGAGAGGATTCAGGAGTTGGTAAACGTCATTAAGTGTTCGACTAGAGATGCTCTGATTTCAGATGTTCTTTGTCAGCTTACCTTGTTGTTCCGGCAGAAATCACAACTGGAAGCTAAAAGATATTTTCAGTTACAGACTGAACATTAGATGGCCATTGAAAGAGAGATGTTGCATCGCCTTACTGGGCTGGTATTCACAGGAAAACCCTTAACAGACCGAAATATTATTTGATAAAATATTAAAATATTAATATTAAATAATATTCTCAGATTCATAATCACAACATACTTCAAGGCTGGACTATTGTAATTCTTTACTATCAGGATGTCCACAAAATGCAGTTAAAAGCCTTCAGCTGAAAATGCTGCAGCAAGAGTTCTGATGAAAATTAAAAAGAGAGATCATATTTCTCCTATTTTAGCTTCCCTTCACTGGCTCCCTGTTAAATCCAGAATGGAATTTAAAATTATCCTCCTCACATATAAAGCCCTTAATGATCTAGCTCCATCATACATCAGAGATCTGATTGTTCCATATATTCCTAACAGAGCACTTCGTTCTTAGACTGCGGGTTTACTGGTGGTTCCTAGAGTCTCTAGAAGTATAATGGGAGGCAGATCCTTTTAGTTATCAGGCTCTTCTACTGTGGAACCAGCTCCCAGTTTTAGTCCGTGAGGCAGACACCCTGTCTACTTTTAAGGCTATGCTTAAAACTTTCCTTTTTAATAAAGCTTATAGTTAGAGTGGCTTAGGTTATCCTGAGTTATCTCTGTAGTTATGCTGCTATAGGCTTAGGCTGCTGGAGGACTTAATGACTACTTTAACTCTCTTTGCTACATTCTCATACTACTCTCCAATTTTACATTATTTGCTGTCGTTTCAGCTTTTAACTTTATGTTCTCTCTCTTTTCTCTTCCTAGAAGCTACACCTGGTCTGACTCTGTCTACCTGTGATACCTTCCTCGAGGGGGGCATAGTCCAAGCTTCTGCTGGCAACAACTTAATGCTCACCCTCTACCGATGATCCCCTTGGCCCTGTCTTTCAGTGTTTAAGCCTTTCTCTCTCCTAGACATAGCAACTGACTGAACTTTTACTGTAACTAATTATATGTGCCCCCTTTCAGACTCTAATCTTGAAAACTCGCTCAGAGTTTATCTATTCTTTCTTTATAGATGAAACGTCTAAAGGACCTACATCCATTAACATCTACTTTTCTTTCCCATAGAAAATGTACTCCTGGATCAGTGCTCTTTGTGTGTCTCTGCTCTGTTCTCTCAAACCCCCAGTCGGTCGTGACAGATGGTCGCTCACACTGAGCCTGGTTCTGCTGGAGGTTTCTCCCTGTTAAAAGGGAGTTCTTCCTCTCCACTGTCGCTACATGCATGCTAAGTATGAGGGATTGCTTCAAAGTCAATGCCAGTGACTGTCCACTGTTGCTACATGCTCATCCAGGAGGAGTGACTGCTACAAGTCACTGACTGTATGCAATCTGCTGGGTTTCCTTAGAAAGAAAAACTTTTTATCCAATTTGAATAAATAACTGAATCTTACTGCACTGGTTAGGGTTAATTGGAATGTATGTACCTGACTTTGTGAAGTGTCTGGAGACGACATGTGTTGTGATTTGGCGCTATATAAATAAGCTGAATTGAATTAAATTAAATTAAATTGAATTGAATTTTATTTTATTTTATTTTTGAAGGCAATGTTCCAGCCACATTGCCGAAGACAGTACAAGTTTCACTTCTAATTTCATTAGAATCACTTCACCACGGACTGCTTTGAGAAATCACATCAGTGCACGTCAGGTTTTGCAGAGAGACTTAGACTGAAGAAAAATTCAGTCTCTACTGTTTGTGGCAAATCTGCAGATGACAGAAATGTAAGTACTTATTGTTGTGTCTTAAGGGCAGAACATAGACGGGCGTACTGTGAGCAGCGTGGACTCCGCAGCGATTGTCTACGTCTTCATAGTTGAGCATACCAATTTCGTATATTTCTGGTGACAAATTCTTACATTTCCCACTCTTTCTGCCATGGTGTCATCGGACAGGGAGGCAGAACTAATTTGCCATGTAGCTTTGGAAAAACAAAAAGAAAAGAAGGTGGTGATAAAGGCCATTAAACCAGACTAGGGATTAAGAAGAGGAATACACCTCTCAGTGCAAGTCAGAGAGTGGCTGTGATGCTGTGTGTACTCGCAACCAGCTGCTCGGAGCAGTGTGTCACATATAAAACAGTTCAATGTGGAGACTTTTTCCTGCCAAGCAGTTTATTGTGTGGCACCACGTAGTCGTACATGGTCGCACAACTATGTTTTATCCATTATAAATTTCGGTTCTGTTTTCACGTGTACAAAGTAGTGGGCGTGGCCAGATACAGCTAATTTGCATAAACGTGACAGGGCCCTAAAACAACTCTTTCTGAAAGGATCTCAAAAAAGGGGAAACTGAAGACTTGAAATCTCATTTTCTAGAATGATTTTGTGCGAAAAAGGTAATTAACATGTTTTGTATAGCCCATAGACCTATCCCAAATGTTTAAAAGGAAGTATAAAAGGTCACCTTTAAAAAGCACATGTGGCTAAACTGTGGACTCAAACTACTTTTCTTGATTTTCTTCAGATCGGGACAGGATGTGCTGTGTTTTGAAATCTTTTTTCCTACTTCCTGTTGTTAGAGAAGTTCTATTAAAGTAATCTCTTGATTTGACAGGTTTTGCAGTAATCCGGGCTACTTTTTGGAAACTCAGGTTTCTAAAAATATGGTAAAACAAAGTTTGTTAATGATTTAAGGGTGGGCGATATCTTTTTTACATAGGGCGAGGTTGGTTTGGATACATTTGTTTTTCCTTCATAAATAAGGGTTTCATCAGGAAATTGTGTTTTATATTTAAAGGAGTTACCTTTACTGAAGATTAAAATTTGTGAGAAACAAAAATGAAAGACAGAAAAGTCTAATGGCTGCAAATTATCACAGCACTGGTAAATGTCCACTAAGCTGCCAACACCAAAGTTGAAGTTTTGTGCACTAAACAGTTTAAACATCTCATGTCTCAGAAAGTTTAATAGAAACTATAACTAAACTATAACTAGCTCATTAGCTACTGCCTAAGAGCAGGCTAAAGTAGCGCTGAAAATAGTTATTACAGGTTCCCTAAAATTGGCGGCACAAGTTAAATTTGTCCATAACAACATAAATTTACTCAATAATAAGAAAATGAGCTTGTTACACCCTATTTCCATTATTCCTGACAGTAAAAGTCTGTTGATGAGCTGATATTTGAGATTGTGCAGTGCCAGTTACTTCTAAGACTTAACTGGCTTTAGAAATAACTTTAATAATCTATATGCTAAACACCTAAATCAACCCTACTGAAACTGTGTGCACACATAGTCATATTCAATAAATTAGAATATGCATTTTGATGAGGTTCCTTTGTCAGAATAAAAGTACCTTTTGAAAATAATAACATTTAAGCAGGTATTAAACATACTTTTTATTACCCCATATTTATATTATATTGTAGATATGTTTATACTGTTTAATTTGTACTGTATTGCACCGACTACGCCAAAACAAATTCCTTGTATGTCCAAAAACGTACTTGGCAATAAAGCTTTTCTGATTCTGATTCTGATTCTGATTCTGATTTATATATTAGAAATGTTTGTTATTGGTCTCGTGTAATATTTCCAGTCTCTGCTTGTTTCATCTGAACAATAACTCACGCTTTACAATAAACTGGCTCTGATGCACACATAATGTTGGGGCATCTGTCTTTTGCTTTTAATATGGCTGTATTTACAAGTAAACTAATGAACCTCGATATGAAAGATCAGGTCAGAATGTTATCAGCATGGCAACTGATCACTTTTACCAGGGGTATGCTGACACAACACACCTTTGTTAAAAACAATTTACTTCCATGGAAGCACTATAATACTGACTCATTACAAGCAGCTGTATTGGTATTTTGAAACTGTTTCAGTGCAACTCTTGTAACCATTGACTGCATCATGTGATCTTGATCTATGAGTTCCACTTTATAAAGAAGTGATTATCAATCAACTTGAAATTCAAGTCTGCATGAAATCATAACAGACTTAAGAATCTAATTTTTATAAAGAGACCAACTTTTTTATACAACCCTTCCATAGCTCTAAAACATTTTTGCAGAATTTTATTCAATTCAATTCAATTCACTTCAAAAATACTTTATTAATCCCAAAGGGAAATTACAGGTCCTTCTCAAAATATTAGCATATTGTGATAAAGTTCATTATTTTCCATAATGTCATGATGAAAATTTAACATTCATATATTTTAGATTCATTGCACACTAACTGAAATATTTCAGGTCATTTATTGTCTTAATACAGATGATTTTGGCATACAGCTCATGAAAACCCAAAATTCCTATCTCACAAAATTAGCATATCATTAAAAGGGTCTCTAAACGAGCTATGAACCTAATCATCTGAATCAACGAGTTAACTCTAAACACCTGCAAAAGATTCCTGAGGCCTTTAAAACTCCCATCCTGGTTCATCACTCAAAACCTCAATCATGGGTAAGACTGCCGACCTGACTGCTGTCCAGAAGGCCACTATTGACACCCTCAAGCAAGAGGGTAAGACACAGAAAGAAATTTCTGAACGAATAGGCTGTTCCCAGAGTGCTGTATCAAGGCACCTCAGTGGGAAGTCTGTGGGAAGGAAAAAGTAAGGCAGAAAACGCTGCACAACGAGAAGAGGTGACCGGACCCTGAGGAAGATTGTGGAGAAGGGCCGATTCCAGACCTTGGGGGACCTGCGGAAGCAGTGGACTGAGTCTGGAGTAGAAACATCCAGAGCCACCGTGCACAGGCGTGTACAGGAAATGGGCTACAGGTGCCGCATTCCCCAGGTCAAGCCACTTTTGAACCAGAAACAGCGGCAAAAGCGCCTGACCTGGGCTACAGAGAAGCAGCACTGGACTGTTGCTCAGTGGTCCAAAGTACTTTTTTCGGATGAAAGCAAATTCTGCATGTCATTCGGAAATCAAGGTGCCAGAGTCTGGAGGAAGACTGGGGAGAAGGAAATGCCAAAATGCCAGAAGTCCAGTGTCAAGTACCCACAGTCAGTGATGGTCTGGGGTGCCGTGTCAGCTGCTGGTGTTGGTCCACTGTGTTTTATCAAGGGCAGGGTCAATGCAGCTAGCTATCAGGAGGTTTTGGAGCACTTCATGCTTCCATCTGCTGAAAAGCTTTATGGAGATGAAGATTTCATTTTTCAGCACGACCTGGCACCTGCTCACAGTGCCAAAACCACTGGTAAATGGTTTACTGACCATGGTATCACTGTGCTCAATTGGCCAGCCAACTCTCCTGACCTGAACTCCATAGAGAATCTGTGGGATATTGTGAAGAGAACGTTGAGAGACTCAAGACCCAACACTCTGGATGAGCTAAAGGCCACTATCGAAGCATCCTGGGCCTCCATAAGACCTCAGCAGTGCCACAGGCTGATTGCCTCCATGCCACGCCGCATTGAATCAGTCATTTCTGCAAAAGGGTTTCCAACCAAGTATTGAGTGCATAAATGTACATGATTATTTGAAGGTTGACGTTTTTTGTATTAAAAACACTTTTCTTTTATTGGTCGGATGAAATATGCTAATTTTGTGAGATAGGAATTTTGGGTTTTCATGAGCTGTATGCCAAAATCATCCGTATTAAGACAATAAAAGACCTGAAATATTTCAGTTAGTGTGCAATGAATCTAAAATATATGAATGTTACATTTTCATCATGACATTATGGAAAATAATGAACTTTATCACAATATGCTAATATTTTGAGAAGGACCTGTAAATGTTGTTATAGCTCATATTATGAAGGTTTCCTCAAAGAGCCGTTGTAGATGCTGATGGCTGTGGGCAGGAAGGATCTCCTGTAGCGCTCCGTGTTTTATGTTTAATTACAATTTTTTTTTATTGTTTTATCTATTCATTTCAATTTATTTGTTTGCCTATTTGTTAGTTCTTAGTGTCATTTATGTGTTACATAACTCATGACTTATTTGTAGAGGTAAAACAAGTAAAAATTTCAATACAAATTTTAAATTTAACTTTTAGAAGTTTGTCAGTAAAACAAAACAAAGGTCCCCATAATTAATCATACTGACTTACCCACTTTTTAATCAGAATGCACCAAAATATATTATTCCTGGTGGTTTAGAGACATAGACATCATTGCTAGTTTAAATTAACACTACTACACAGTGATCTTGCAATGATCTTTATTGATGACATCAATGTAAATAAATAAATCACAGATGCACATCCGTAACACACAGGTGCAAGGCAGACCATCATTATTTGTAAGTCGCATCCATATTTTCTGTTGTTTAATTTTTGTGTCAGCCTTCCTATTAAGCCATACAGGAGTATGTCCACACAAATTGGAAGTAAAACCAAAAGAAGAAATATATTTAACCAGAAAGAGAAGAAAGGACATTTTAAATTCATAACTCCTTCTGCAGTGTATGCTAATAATTTTTTAGAAACAAACACAAATCAAAATAAAGTTTAAATTTTTTTTAAATTCCTATGTAAATTCAAAATATATTTGTCAACAAACAGTTAAACCTTTGCACTGATGATGTTGCATGAATCCAGAGTTTATCTCTGTTATTACCACAAAGGTTGCTGTAAAGTCAAATGAGAAAATGATTAGAGTGAATCAGGACACATACACAGTGGGCTCTAAATTATGTTTCCCCATGCGCAGATGGTTTGTCTACATGTGCCTGAGTGAGTGTGTTTGTATGCTTGTGTCTTACTGATTTACAACCTCTGACATGTCAGGAGGAGAAGGAAATTAAAGTCTAAGACCAAGGACCATAAATCCACACAAGGACAAACATGCACAAACACACACACACACACACACACACATTCACGATGAGCGGCTGGTGCACTAATTAGCTCTGCCATGCTGAACACACTAATCACTATCGCCTCACTCTGTCTGCTAATTCAAAGATCAATTTCATTTTATGGATTCTTCATTAGAATTATAATTCATGCAAAACCCTGCCTCTCTGCCTTGAAATACAGATTTAACCACCTGTTATGGGATTGCTCATGTCAAAGGAGCGAGTCGTATATTAGTCTGTTATGGTTTGTCTTTATTTGCAATGGACCAACACATCAGATTTTACATTTTGTTTACATTCTTTGGAAATATTCTTTAATTAAGGTAGAATTTTAAAGTTCATAAAAATTTGTCCAAGTTAGCTGATTATATGTAACTAACCAGGATTCCAAACTACTCTGAATACATAAAAAAAAGGAAATGAGAGAAAAATGAATAGTTGTTTACTAAAAATACAAATAATGATGGGAAATAAAATAGGAATGGGAGAAATTTCATCAATAGCAGTTTTTTTTCCATGTAGTACAAGGACCCCCAATTAAAATAGCAGGAGTTCCACTCCCTCCCTCATCCAAAAAATTTGGGGTCCAAACATTTTAAATCAAGAGACAAAGATATTTTCTTTCATCTTCATTTAACATTTAATTAACACTAGAGGTTTTTTTTAACTACTGATCAATTATTCATGCCCATGAAATCATCTGCTGAACAGGAAAGAGCAATCCAATTTAAGTACCAATATTAAACATATTTTAAATGGCTCAGTCAAGCTGGGTCACTACATCTTGATATAATTCTGCTCTCCTTGTTGTGCTTGTGGCAGGCAGGGGAATTTGCTTAACCTTGTCCTTAAGTTCTTGTCCTTCTTTTCCATCTTAAGGTGTTTCTGCCACAGTTTCCATGCACTCTGTGATCATTTCCCAATCAGTGAAAGGCTTTTTGTGTTTTCCTGAAATCCACTGTACTCACAGGGAACACTCGTATGCTCACTGTTGTGCTGTAAGAGACCCTATGCTTCTGTCCATTCATCTTTGAATGTGCTATTTTCATAGTCCACTTTACGTATTTTGGATGAAGCCATCTTCTTTTACTCACTCATCTGTTCACCACCAACTCATTGTAATATCAGCAAGTGTGAGCTCCCAAGCTAGTAACTTAGCAACCCACATTGAACAACACGGATATCTTCTTCTTTGTCATTTTCTGGTGGTTGGCATACAATGATGTGATGCATTACTGCCACCAGCTGGCTTGGAGTGTGGACCAGAATAGAGTTGACCTACGTAGGTCTCCGTAGCACCTGTTCAAAAGTCCAACGCGGCAGCCGATAGAAATAAAATGTTTATATCTACAGGGGTTGGACAATGAAACTGAAACACCTGTCATTTTAGTTTGGGAGGTTTCATGGCTAAATTGGACCAGCCTGGTAACCAGTCTTCATTGATTGCACATTGGACCAGTAAACGCAGAGTGTGAAGGTTCAATTAGCAGGGTAAGAGCACAGTTTTGCTCAAAATATTGAAATGCACACAACATTATGGGTGACATACCAGAGTTCAAAAGAGGACAAATTGTTGGTGCACGTCTTGCTGGCGCATCTGTGACCAAGACAGCAAGTCTTTGTGATGTATCAAGAGCCATGGTATCCAGGGTAATGTCAGCATACCACCAAGAAGGACGAACCACATCCAACAGGATTAACTGTGGACGCAAGAGGAAGCTGTCTGAAAGGGATGTTTGGGTGCTAACCCAGATTGTATCCAAAAAACATAAAACCACGGCTGCCCAAATCATGGCAGAATTAAATGTGCACCTCAACTCTCCTGTTTCCACCAGAACTGTCCATCGGGAGCTCCACAGGGTCAATATACACGGCCGGGCTGCTATAGCCAAACCTTTGGTCACTCATGCCAATGCCAAATGTCAGTTTCAATGGTGTAAGGAGCGCAAATCAGGGCTGTGGAGAATGTGAAACATGTATTGTTCTCTGATGAGTCCACCTTTACTGTTTTCCCCACATCCGGGAGAATTGTGATGTGGAGAAGCCCCACAGAAGCGTACCATCCAGACTGTTGCATGCCCAGAGTGAAGCATGGGGGTGGATCAGTGATGGTTTGGGCTGCCATATCATGGCATTCCCTTGGCCCAATAATTGTGCTAGATGGGCGTGTCACTGCCAAGGACTACTGAACCATTCTTGAGGACCATGTGCATCCAATGGTTCAAACATTGTATCCTGAAGGCAGTGCCGTGTATCAGGATGACAATGCACCAATACACACAGCAAGACTGGTGAAAGATTGGTTTGATGAACATGAAAGTGAAGTTGAACATCTCCCATGGCCTGCACAGTCACCAGATCTAAATATTATTGAGTCACTTTGGAGTGTTTTGGAGGAGCGAGTCAGGAAAATGGATTGCCTCATTTTCTGTTGGAAAAGAGCAATTTATCTTTCTGCAATGAACTTTAAAGCCAACTTTTCGGTGTCACCATTTTCCCCTTAAGGATGTGTTAGGGCCAGCCATGGATGGAGAACAACATCTATACTACACAAAGAAAGAGATTGGCAAAAACTCTGAATCCCAGAATGTACAGCATTATTCTACTTTTAGGACAGCCAGAAAAGAGGAGTCATAGCTGGAATCTCCATGACATAGTACAAAACATTGGAGTGCACCCAGGTTTGCGCACATGAACGTTGGAGTGCCTTTTCAAATCTTGAATCCAAAGTTGAGTATGATCTGATGTTTGTGTTCTCTTGGTCGTAAACTGGTCAAAAGTTCAGTTATGATCTGCTGTATGTGTATTCAGCATTCTTATCACGGGGGTTATTCAGACAAGTTGAGTTAAATCTTTCTTTCTGAGCCAGAGGTTCCCCCAGGGAACGATGTCTCTAAACACAGAGAGTAAAGTGGCTTTCCCCTTCCACTGCCCAGAGAGAGGACAGTGTTCGAACTGCCAGAGTTGAACGCACACCTTCCTGAGTGCCGATCCAGGAAGCAGATGCTATTCCATGAGACTACTGACAGCAGTCAGCAGTCTTCTTTGTTCATCACCCACCACACAAGTCATTACGCTTTGGAACTCCTGTCCTCCTGTTCATCAGAATGGTTTACTTAAGAGGTGGTGTCTTGGCAGAGAAAATTAGTTTATGATTAAATCTAAACATTGTCTTTTCACTGTGTTTTGCTTTGTTTGTGGTGCTAAAAGCTAAACGATTTAAGTGCTAGCAGGCTACCTGCTTAGCTAATACTAATGGCCATTGAGCCTTATTTTGACTTCATTCCAAATACCTCAGGACCAACCTTGGTTCTTAAACATAAAAATCCACACAGAACTGTGGTATCATTGCATACTTTTATTTGTCATGGTTTAGTCCCTGTTCCTTTTTTTAATTTAATTTATAAGTTATCCACGTTCTTTTAGTTTGCTCAGTAGTTTTAGTTTAGCGTTCTTAGCCTAGTTAAATAGTTTGTTGATTGAAATATTTTAACTTGGAATGAATGATTTTATTTTGGAAAGTCATTGTTTGTGTTTATTCTATATATGAGTGCAGAGCTTGCTGTTCCAAAATGCCAGTTCTGTTACAGTGCCTTGCAAAAGTACTTGGCCCCCTTGAACTGGTCAACCTCTTGCCACATTTCAGGCTTCAAACATAAAGATATAAAATTCCAATTTTTGTGAAGAATCAAGAACAAGTGGGACACAATCGTGAAGTGGAGTGAAATTTATTGGATGTGTCAAACGTTTTTTACAAATAAAAAACTGAAAAGTGGGGCGTGCAATATTATTTGGCCCCCTTGCGTTAATACTTTGTAGGGCCACCCTTTGCTGCAATTACAGCTGCAAGTCGCTTGGGGTATGTCTCTATCAGCTTTGCACATTGAGAGACTGAAATTCTTGCCCATTCTTCCTTGCTAAACAGCTCGAGCTCAATGAGGTTGGATGGAGAGCGTTTGTAAACAGCGGTCTTCAGCTCTTTCCACAGATTCTTGATTGGATTCAGGTCTGGACTTTGACTTGGCCATTCCAACACCTGGATATGTTTATTTGTGAACCATTCCATTGTAGATTTGGCTTTATGTTTTGGATCATTGTCTTGTTGGAAGATAAATCTCTGTCCCAGTCTCAGGTCTCTTGCAGACTCCAACAGGTTTTCTTCCATAATGGTCCTGTATTTGGCCCCATCCATCTTCCCATCAATTTTGACCATCTTCCCTGTCCCTGCTGACGAAAAGCAGACCCAAACCATGATGCTGCCACCACCATGTTTGACAGTGGGGATGGTGTGTTCAGGGTGATGAGCTGTGTTGCTTTTACGCCAAACATATCGTTTTGCATTGTGGCCAAACAGTTCGATTTTGGTTTCATCTGACCAGAGCACCTTCTTCCACATGTTTGGTGTGTCTCCCAGGTGGCTTGTGGTAAACATTAAACAAGACTTTTTATGGATATCTTTGGGAAATGGTTTTCTTCTTGGCACTCTTCCATAAAGGCCAGATTTGTGCAGTGTATGACTGATTGTTGTCCTATGGACAGACTCTCCCACCTCAGCTGTAGATCTCTGCAGTTCATCCAGAGTGATCATGGGCCTCTTGGCTGCATCTCTGATCAGTCTTCTCCTTGTTCGAGATGAAAGTTTAGAGGGACGACCGGGTCTTGGTAGATTTGCAGTGGTCTGATACTCCTTCCATTTCAATATGATTGCTTGCACAGTGCTCCTTGGGATGTTTAAAGCTTGGGAAATCTTTTTGTATCCAAATCTGGCTTTAAACTTCTCCACAACAGTATCTTGGACCTGCCTGGTGTGTTCCTTGGTCTTCATGATGTTCTCTGCGCTTTGAACAGAACCCTGAGACTATCAGAGAGCAGGTGCATTTATACAGATACTTGATTACATACAGGTGGATTCTATTTATCATCAGTCATTTGGGACAACATTGGATCATTCAGAGATCCTCACTGAACTTCTGGAGTGAGTTTGCTGCACTGAAAGTAAAGGGGCCAAATAATATTGCACGCCCCACTTTTCAGTTTTTTTTTTGTTAAAGAAGTTTGACACATCCAATAAATTTCACTCCACTTCACGATTGTGTCCCACTTGTTCTTGATTCTTCACAAAAATTGGAATTTTATATCTTTATGTTTGAAGCCTGAAATGTGGCAAGAGGTTGACCAGTTCAAGGGGGCCGAGTACTTTTGCAAGGCACTGTATCTCCTCTTTCATCTATTGCTCTATAATACCACACCAAATTGGGTTGGTATTCACAGGACAACACCTGATGGAGTGAAAGTTAATGATTCCTGACCAGGGGGTGCCCTGATTTGTTAGTCTCAATAAAAGTTGTATATTCTAACTATATTATTAATTCTATTAATAGGTAATTGTTATTTATGATTATTAATAACTGCTAATAGTTAAACAAATCCCTGTTATCCAGCAGTAGTGCTCTGATTAGTTATTTTGTTGAAAAAATTTATATTCCAACTTTATTAATAATTTGTTAATAATTGTTAATTATTAATTACCGTTATTAATTGTTGCTAATAGCCAAACCAAATACATTATTGCACAACATATGGGTTAGAGGTCTAGTTTTAACATTTATTAATGTACATATAGAATTCTGAAAACACAAGTGCAGTACAAAACATTTACTGCACTTAAAGGGGACCTATCATGCAAAATTCACTTTTTGATAGTTTTTATTCTTCCATTTGGGTCTCTAATGCTTCTACAAACAATCCAAATGCAAAAAAAAAAAAACATTCAGCCGTTTTTTGGCTATAAATAAATGTTTTATTTGTTCTAGAAAACGCATGGTTTCAAAAGCTGTGTAATTGTGACCTCACAATTACACTGGCACCTAGCAACGTTACCTGGCTCCCGTCCCTGACTAGCAACTGAAGCGGAGCTTCACCCACTTAATTTTCAGTAGAGAATCACGTCTCGCCAGGTTTTACCTTACATGCGCTTTATAATGACTGTCCTCAAAGGCAGATGTTCTGTTGTTGGCTGCAAAGACCCACGTGTCCATGCACATGATCCCGATGCCGGATAACAGAGATTCGTGGCTTCATTTTATTTTTGAGGGACAGTACTAGACAGTAAAGAGTACCAGTAGAGAACCTTGTCACTGTTACTACCGAGAACAGCGCAAACATAGTTATCTTAATAGATTTATCTTTGGGGGGTGACTGGCTGTTATATTCTGTTTGTGTGTGGCATCTATTGAGATGATTTATCTGTTATTGTGATTGTTACTTCATTTATTTGCAGGTGCAGTAGTCTTAAAGTCAATTAAAGTGGCAATAAAAATAATTGCGAAAAACCAGTCCAGGGGATTCATACCATCAATATAACTGGCTGTGAATTATTTATGCTGGCCTATCACATTCTTTATTCGGGAGAGTGTTTATCGTCCATTTATCGTTATCGAGGTGAACTGCTCAACATATCGAGACATTGATTTTAGGCCATATCACCCAGCCATATACACCAATCACCCCCCTACCTTTAGAACCCCTGCCTGCACTTAGATCTCAGAGGAAGATATAATAGGCTCTTTCAGCACCTGAAAACTAAAAAGGCCTCAGGACCTGATAATTCAATTCAGTTTTATTTATATAGCGCCAATTCACAACAGATGTCATCTCAAGGCAGGCACTTCATGGAATGGTGCGAGGTTGTTGGGGAGTTTCGAATAAACTACTGAGTGTTAGAGTTTGGCCATTTTAGAATGGGCTATATGTAGGGGTACTAAGTAAAATAATGAACTGATAAAGTTTGTCCATCTAGAGCCCACTGGTGGCCATTGTTATACTAAAAACCACAAGGATTGGGGGCACCTCTCTCTGTCAGACTGATTATAACCATTATAAAAGAGAAGTGGTCGCACAGGTAGCAGAAATGGAGGGTGTGTTTGCACCTCAACCATAACTGAGCAGGTTTAGGCTAAACCTGACTCCCCTACTCCATCCAACAGGGAGGGAGGAAGGCAGAGGTAAAAATAATTGGCGAGTGTTTGTGTCCTGTTGCATTGCGTGAAAGGTGGGTAACTTTAAAATGAGCTAAGTCAATTCAGTCGAATCATACAGATTTTAAGTCAGGTACATACATTCCAATTAATCCTAAATATCCAACAGTGCAGTCAGATTTAGTTATTTATTCAAATTGGTTAAAATGTTTTTCTATCTAAGGAAACCCAGCAGATTGCATCGAGTCAGTGACTTGCAGCATTCACTCCTCCTGGGTGAGTATGTAGCAAAAGTGGACAGTCACTGGCATTGACTTTGCAACAATCCCTCATACTGAGCATGCATGTAGCGACAGTGGAGAGAAAAAACTCCCTTTAAACAGGAAGAAACCAGCAGAACCAGGCTCAGTGTGAGCGGCAATCTGCCACGACCGACTGGGGGTTTGAGAGAACAGAGCAGAGACACAAAGAGAACAAAGAAGCACTGATCCAGGAGTCCTTTCTATGGGAAGGAAAAGTAAATGTTAATGGATGTAGCTCCTTTAGTCGTTTCACCTAGAAAGAAAGAACAGATAAACTCTGAGCCAGTTTTCAAGGTTAGAGTATGAGTGAGAGCACACACAGTCACAGTAAAAGCTCAGTCAGTAGCTATGTCTAGGAGAAAAAATAGGGTTAAACACTGAAAGACAGGGCCAAG
This sequence comes from Girardinichthys multiradiatus, assembly GCF_021462225.1. NCBI lineage: Eukaryota > Metazoa > Chordata > Actinopteri > Cyprinodontiformes > Goodeidae > Girardinichthys > Girardinichthys multiradiatus. Next base: position 3,229,335 of record NC_061817.1, on the reverse strand, counting down.
TGTATCATCGGTAGAAGGTGAGCATTAAGTTGTTGGCAGCAGAAGCTTGGACGATGCCCCCCTCCATGAAGGTGTCACAGGTAGATACAGAGTCAGGCCAGGTGTAGCTTCTATGAAGAGAAAAGAGAGAGAACATAAAGTTAAAAGCTGAAATAACAGCAAATAATGCAAAATTGGAGAGTAGTATGAGAAAGTAGCAGAGAGAGTGAAAGTGGTCATTATGTCCTCCAGCAGCCTAAGCCTGTAGCAGCATAACTACGGAGTCAGCTCAGGATAACCTAAGCCACTCTAACTATAAGCTTTATCAAAAAGGAAGGTTTTAAGCCTAGCCTTAAAAGCAGACAGGGTGTCTGCCTCACAGACTAAAACTGGGAGCAGGTTCCACAGGAGAGGAGCCTGATAACTAGAGTTTCTAGACATAGAATGAGAGGCGGATTCTTTAGTTATCAGGAGAGGAGCCTGATAACTAAAGGATCTGCCTCTCATTCTACTTCTAGAGGCTTTAGGAACCACGGTGGGGAGATAATGTCTCCACATCATGCCTGCACCAACCAACTGGCACCCATCTTGACTGAGATCTTCAACAAGTCACTGGAGCTGTGTGAGGTTCCCTCCTGCTTCAAATGCTCCACCATCATCCCAGTACCCAAAAAAAATCACCATCACAGAACTAAATGACTACAGGCCTGTCGCTCTGACGTCTGTGGTCATGACATCGTTTGAGCGACTGGTGTTGAACCACCGGCTTCTTAAAGGACCAGCAGCAGCAGGTGAGGCTGGAGAGCATCTTCTCCCATACAAGAGCCATCAGCACCAGCGCCCCCCCAGGGGTGTGTTCTCTCCCCACTCCTCAGCAGACCCGTCTGTGAAACTCTTGAAGTTTGCAGATGACACCACTGTAATTGGACTGATCCAGGGCAGTGATACGTCTGCGCACAAACAGGAGGTGGATCGGCTGGTACACTGGTATGGTCAAAACCACCTGGAACTTAACCCACTGAAGACTGTGGAGAAGATGGTGGACGTTTGGAGAACATCAACCCACCTACCCCCTCACCATCCTCAACAACACTGTGTCTGCTGTGGATTACTTCTGGTTCCTAGGAACCACCATTTCTCGAAACCTTAGATGGTCATCACACATAGACAGTGTTCAGAAGAAGGCCCAGCAGAGAATGTACTTCCTGAGGCAACTCAAGAAGTACAACCTTCCACAGGAGCTGCTGGTCATTTTCTAAAATGCCATAATTCAGTCTGTCCTGTCTTCATCCATCTCAGTGTGGTTTGGCTCATCCACAAAACAGGACAGGTCCAGACTGCAACAAACAATCAGGGTTGCAGAGAGAATCATCAGGGCTGACCTTCCCTCTATCCAGGACTTACACTGGCCTAGGATCAGGAAAACGGCAGCTACAATCTCTACGGACCCCACACACCCTGCACACAAACTGTTTAGACTACCTTCAGGTCGGCGCTGTCTGCTAAAACCAGCCACCACAGAAACAATTTCTTCCCCCAGGCTGTTTCTCTGATGAACACCTGACAGTCAGAGTTCCAGAACAACACCACGCATACTTGGACTTATCTCACGATATATTCCATTGTAAAGGTAATTATGTATATATGTACATTTAAAAAAGATATTCTTTATTATTGAGAGCAAAGTGTAACGGAGTCAAATCCCTTGTTTGTCTCTACAAATGATAATAAAGCTGATTCTGATAGAGAATTAACCCAAGCACTGAACCCTGTCGTACTCCACAAGTAACCCTGGAGTATGTAGAATAGTTTTTATTAACATGAACAAACAGAAATCTGTCGGACAAATAAGAATTAAATCAGCCTAGTATGATACGACTGTATCAATTGCAGCACTGAGATCTAACAGGGCTAGTTCAGACACAAATCTATTATCTGAGATCATGAGAATATCACTAGTAACTTTCACCAGTGCTGTTTCGGTGCTATGATGAGCTCTGAAACTTGGCTGAAACTCTTCAGGCAGGTCATTACTGTGTAGATGCTCCCACACTGTAGTTTAGTAATTCATTTTGATCAAGAGGTTTAATTAGTAAAAGTTTAATTACAGCATAAGTAAGCCTGAGGTATGTTTACTAAGGATAGATTAACCATATTTAAAATGGGGGCAGTAACCAAACTCACACTCAAACACTTTCTTAAATAATTTGGTTGGGATTGGGTATAACATACAAATTGAGGGTTTGGATGAAGCTAATATTTTTTCATAACTCAGAAAGCTGAACTGGACTAAAACAAGCCAAACACAGATTAGGTTCTACAGTAACCACCAATGCTGCCTTATGTACTGAGGACAACGTGATCACCTCATTTCCACTGAGAGCTAAGCGAATGGATTGCTCAACAGAGCAATGACACAGTTTAGGTTTTGCAACTGTACTCTCATTTAAACTGTACTAAATGGCCCACCAGTTAACCTTGATAATATTAAATAAATATTTTCTAAATATTGGCTACATTAACAGAACCTTTACTAGTATGATCCAAAACATGTTTACTCCTTTAAATCTTAGGATAGACTTTATGAACGGTGTTTATGGATGACATCCCCTGTTCCCTAGGAGATGAGCACTTAACCCTCAAACTTTGCAACAAAGGTTTCTGAGACCAACCTTCAATAGGACAAAAAAAATGCTTTATTTGACCTTCTGTCTAAGTTCGGTCCTATGTTTAATGGTTATCTTGAGCGAACATCACTCACCTATCATGTAATGGACACTGGCGGAGCTGTAAACCTCCCACCCTATCACACATCACCTGCTAAGAAATGTGTCATTAAGGAACCGGTGTGACAAATGGATGGCATCACTGAACCTCCTACAAGTCCCTGGGCTGCTTCTGTAGTCATCATTAATAGACCAGGAACCGACTTAAGATTTTGTGTGGGCTTAGTGGTCTTAACCATGTCACTCAAAAGGACTCCTTTCCCTTGCCACAAGTTGACGAGTCGCTAGACCGTTTGGCAAAAGAGTAGTTTGTGTCCTCAATGGATTTACCTGAAGGCTATTGGCAAGTTGCGGAGGAATCCAGACCAAACAGCCTTTTCACAATACAGCCTCTTCCAGTTTACGTGCTACCCTTTGAACTCTGTAATGCTCCCACAACCTTTCAGAGAATTATGAACTCTGTCCTTGCCGACCTCATCTACAAAACTTGTGCAGTCTACCTTGACAATATTGTCATTGCCTCTCCAACTTTCGAGTAACACTTTGTTGACCTCGATGAAGTTCTGAGCAGACTACAAGCTGCAGGCCTCTTCGTGAAAACAAAAAAATGTCAGTTCTGCCTGAATGAACTCACCTTTCTCGATTTCTGCATCACGGCTTCAGGTGTTAAACCTGATCCAGGCAAAGGGAATTCAGTATGCTAGGTACTCATGTAAGAATGTTAAATGTAATACCAAGGAGACCCGGCATTGTATGGTTTCTAAATTTATTATAAAAATAGATATGGAAATTGGTAAGCTGTCACTCTTTCCCAAGCTTCTCCGCAACACATGTTAACTGCTATATCTAACTCTACTCCTACATTCTGCCACCATGTTACAAGGTAGACCTTCTGTTGTGACCACAATTTTTTTTCTCAGTGAATGGTGACCTTTTTCTCATCTGATTTTCAAGAGACTATTGGGTTAACGTGTAGGACGTCTCAGAATTGCATGTGCAATTAGTCATTTAGAAATATTTAGAAAAGTATTTAATGCCCTATATTATTGCTAGAAATAATTATTTATGCTGCTTTCTACAGTTGTCATGACACTAAAAAAGAGTCAGCAGATTGTTCTCCAGGTTTCTTTCCTGACATTGCCTGATTTGGCTTTCTGGTCCAATTTCTTTCTCATTTCTTGGTCTGGATTTCACCCACCACTAAAATACGGCACTTCCTTGGGCTCAGTCTGCTGGAACATACATCCCTCTTGGAAAACACTCCTTTTCCTGTACACCCTCTGCCAGCAAAACCTATCTAGAAAGGACACATCCAGGAGGAGGGAATGCTGCAAGTCACTGACTGGATGCAATCTGCTGGGTTTCCTTAGACAGAAAAACCTTTTATCCAATTTGAATAAATAACTAACTCTGACTGCACTGTTCAATGGTTAGGACTAATTGGAATGTATGTACCTGACTGTTGTGAAGTGCCTTGAGACAACGTGTGTTGTGAATTGGCGCTATATAAATAAATAAACTGAAAACTGAACACACAACTCATCTCTGTTGAGATCTGCTAACCCAAGCTTCTATGAGGTATATGGCACCACTAAGGTGACCAGATTTCTGAAATTAAATCCGGGGACCAGAAGATAGCCAAGGCCCTTTATCAAGCATGGAGCCTGAAACCTGGCTGCATCAAGAGGGATATGTTAGTAAAAAGTAGTCTACAATTGTTTTCAATATATAACCTTTAGTTTTTCTCATCCAAATTGCAAAGCAAAGAAATACATCTATTAGTTGTCTAGTATCGCCCATCGCCCATACTCCTAATTTTAAGGTCATTTCTCAGATTTCGTATCTGATTTTGTGTTAAATACTTATAAGGTCTTTACAGAGGGGGATCTTAATTTATTCAGCCCCATCCTTCCCCTGGAACCTGGAGAGGAATTATGCTTATTTCTTTCAACGTTCAATGCTCTACGTTCCCTTAGTTAAACATAGACGTGTGGTATACTCTAAGACGTCAGAGTCTTGGCTAAAAGCTGATATAAACCATTTCTACAAACACCAAACAGTTAAAATTACAAGCAGTTTAATCAAAAAGTAAACTCCACAAAATGCCGTCACCGCAAATCTTGGTCTTAGCTGTCAATTGTTGTTTATGTTACACATTTCCCTTAACTTCTCAGTTTACCATGCATATTTAAATGTGGAAAAGACTTCAGGATGGACTTGGAAACAGCAGATGAGCTTCAGAGACATGGAGTGTGAAGAGGACTGTCATTTGCCTACTGGACAGGCCCATCACCTCACCGGAGAGAGAGAGAGAGAGATTTAGGCTCCAAATTGAATTTGTCCATCATTCTGCAGTACGCCATGGTGCCAACATCACATGTGCATAATTTCTCTGTTTTCAAGATTAAAAAACTCAGATGGTGAAATTAAGAAATAAAAATTCAAATCTCAACAATTTCCGTTTTGTCTTCTAAAATGGTGAATAGTAAACCATAAAAAAGCCATTTTATAACATATTTGAGGTACTTGTGCTTTAGTACTTGCCTTTAATGAAATTGTATCCATATACTTCACTGCATCTTAAAATAATCATGTATACACAACATATCTTTAGATGTTTTGATTTTGAATGTTTGTGACTGAATGATAAAATGTTCCTTTCTGGTTTGAGAAAAATTTTCTTCTATTAAAGATAAATTTGCCACTCCCTTCGATAGAAAGGTGTTCCCCAAGCTCATAAGAAGTTGGCTTTGTAGAGATACATGGTTTTTAAAGGACAGGGATACTACAAGCGTGATCCTTATTATGATGCACTGCTGTAAATTAAAGTACCCAACAGTATGAGCTAAAACATTTACAGCAGTAAAATGCAACATATACATTAATGCAGCAGTCTTTGGTTTCACAATGACAGGAAACATTTTACTGTGCAATGAGTATTTTTATTTCATGTTCAATACGTACGTTCTTGTTTTTTTAATTTTTATTTATTTTACAGTTTGGCATTGGTATTTTACTTAAGTAAATTAGCTCAATAGTTCTGCCACTGATTACATCTTACAACACATGGAAATCAAAACTCCATATCTCAGAATATTAGAATAAACAATACAGAGATAACAACCGGAGAAGAGCTTTTTATCTCTGTCTGGTTCATTACTTCATGCTTCTGTCTACCTTTGGTTTACAAAAATTCCAGGGTTACTTATGGAGTACCACAGGGTTCAGCGCTTAAGCCAATTCTCATAATTGGATATATGCATCTACTTGGTACATTTGAGAGAGCATGGGATAAATTTCCACTGTTGTACTGATGATACTCAGCTATATTTATCTATAAATCTTGATCAATCCAATCAGTTAGTTAAACTACAAGAATGTTAATTACACATTTCACTGAGCATTTTTCTTAGTTCATGTTTAAGCATTGTTGTTAATATAACATGTTGTGGTCAGGGGTGCCTTTAAAATGCTAGAAATGGCTAGGGTGCTGTAGAGTGTCTTCCTCACAATACATGGCTTAAGGTTACATATGTTCACATGAAACACAAAAACATGTAGTGATGAAAGCATGCATTAATTTACTGTGTAATGTTATGCATTGTCATCACACTAGGCCAGAACCATGATTAGGAGCAGTATTTGCCATTTGTTTGACTGGTATTCTACTTACTAGTTTATGTGAACTAAGTTTAAAGTTATTGTGAATTCTTTCTCCCTTTCTCTATGTGGCAGAACTACCATCTGTTTCTCCCATCTGTACAGCAAGCAGTAGATTAAAGGAACTGGATAACATTAAACACACATCACTTTCACACTGCTGCCGTCTAAGTATCTCATCATGTTCATACAGACTATGTTTTAGTGCACATGCGAGTGTATTCACGTGCACAGAGTTGATGGCATAGCTATCAGAGTGGTTCATCAGGAGGTCAGACACACAAACACACATACTGAGCAGAAGTAATGACAGTTTGAGGATTCTTGCTGTTTATTGTATGGAAATACATGGTGCTGAAGAAGTCATGGTAACACACACAGACCATAATATACACAGGGGCTCTTATAGATGCTGCTTTTCTTAGCCAGTATAAATATTAAGATTTATTTATTTAAAACAACTTGTGGGGGGAAGAAAATATTAGCGTAGAGGCAACCCTGCCGCAGAGCAAGTTCTGGTAGATCTTGTAGATTAATTTGCAATTGTTGTTTCTTCCATAGGGTAAAACTACACTATTTATATTCTGAAATGTTTTTAATATGGTTCTAGCTAGTTATATCATCAAAAACACAAAGGACATGCCCAGGCCTAAGAGAAATCTGACAAGGAAGATCGCAATCAATGATGAGAGCGAAGAGGAGCTAAATCCTAATGCTGCTGCTAAACCTGGGGTGAGCAAAGAGGAGCTAAAGGCTAATGGTGATGCTAATGGTGGTGCGTGCCACCAGCTAGGGAGCTTTTGCCGGGGGAATTTGTTCCATCTTGGTGTGGGGTCGGGGTCTGTTGTGAGTACGGTGCTTTGTTGCGCTTGTGGGCGAAGGCTAGGGTGGCATTGTGCAGGGCCCCTGCCTTGCCGTCGTGGTGCGTTGTGTGGTTGAGGGTGGAATGTGACGGGATGTGGGGGGGTGCTTGGACCGGGTTGCGTACGTGTTTGTGCTGTGTGGATGTGTCTTCATTGGCTTTTCAGGGATGGAGCGGTGGGGGTGTGCCTCTGTGGGGAGGGGATTCATGGCATTTAGGTTTGGAGGGGCGTGTGTTCTATATCTGTGTCCTGGTTTAGGGTGGCCCTGTGGGGAAATTTATGTTGGGTTCATGGGGGTTGGGGGGCTCATGGGGTTGAGATCAGTATTCATTGGGGGGTAGAGACTATTTCACCCTGGGACGGCTCTGGTTGGCTGGGTGGACCCCTCCTTTGTTCGTTGCCCCCTCTCTGGATGGTTACGGGGTGGTTGGGGGCCGGGGTCGGAGCAGGGGTTGGGGTCTGGGCCTGGGTCATTTGGGTTTTGGCGGTGCTGGCACTAGTTTAGACTGATGCTCAGGTGGTCTGCCTGTCTCCACCCAGGAATGAAGGGGACCACCTCCTGGGTCCGGGGGCTACTAGAAAGATCTGAACTTTTCAGTTAATTTGCGTCGCGTCTATAGCCCTCTTTTCAGCACAGCAGTTGTCATACAAGTATGAAATTCACAGCAAATGCTCACGGTATATCTATGTTCATGTAGGAAATGATCTTTTATTCACAAGTATTTAATTTACAGATGCATATGTCAGCAAGCCTGATTCCTAGGTCGCTGATCAGCCGTTATTACATAATTATTCAATACGCTATCATGCAACATTCTGTTGTCATATCAACTCTTGCCTTGTGTATGTTGGTGGTCCTCGTCCATATGTTTAGACACAAAAATGTTGATCATATTGAGAAGATGTGGACAGTACAATTTGGCTGTTTATCTATTGAGCTGAGATTTATTTACTCACTGAAGACAGATAGACAGGTGTTCTGCAGCGGGGATGCAGCGCCTGTAGTTGGTGTCCCAGAGGCTGATTCGTCCCCCAACGCGGGGCAGCAGGTCCTCAAACTGGGTCCTATATAGACGGACGTACCATTGAAAGTGACCATGATCCAGACCCAGACGCTGCTCCTGGAGTAGGTGGTGCTCTCCAAACTGGTTCTATCTCTGGTGAACCCAGGGACGTCGAGGCCAGCGGCGTTGTTCGACTTTCCATAAATAAAGCACCATGACTCGCTCCATGTTGAGTTAAACCCAGCAAGCAGCAGATAAAAGCTCCTCCTATTTGATAACTCTGTGAATGGAGTGGAGTGTTGTCACTCGTTGGTCCCACGAATTGCTGCCGAAATGTCAGGCGAGTGACAGCACACAAATGAGGCGAAAAGATTTGCTGAAATCGTAGTCGATCTAAACGCACCTTAATGGAGGCTGCTTGGCACACAGGATCTCATCAGCCTGATCATCAGAACTCCACATGTGAGAATTCAAGGATTTCTTTCTTTAATGGTGACGGCCTTGGCATAGCTGTACCTGTTTAGTCAATCAATTATAGTGGATGGCATTAAATTGACCTCCGGTAATTAAGTAAAACACGGTGTCATTTTTGAGCAGAACATGTCATTTCAATTCAATTCAGTTAATTTATATAGCGCCAATTCACAATACATGTTGTCTCAAGGAACTTCACAAAAGTCAGGTACATACATTCCAATTAATCCTAACCATTTAGCAGTGCAGTCAGATTCAGTTATTTATTCAAATTGGATAAAAAGTTTTTCTATCTAAGGAAACCCAGCAGATTGCATCGAATCAGAGACTTGCAGCATTCACTCCTCCTGGATGACCATGTAGAGACAGTGGAGAGTCACAGGCATTGACTTTGCAGAAATCCCTCATACTGAGCATGCATGTAGCCACAGTGGAGAGGAAAAACTCCCTTTTAACAGGAAAAAACCTCCAGCAGAACCAGGGTCAGTGTGAGCAGCCATCTGCCATGACCGACTGGTGGTTTGAGAGAACAGAGCAGAGACTCAAAGAGAACAAAGAAGCACTGATCTAAGAGTACTTTCTATGGGAAGGAACAGTAACTGTTAGTGGATGTAGCTCCTTTTGTCGTTTCATCTAGGAAGAAAGAACAGATAAACTCTGATCCAGTTTTCAAGGTTAGAGTCTGAAAGAAAGCACACAGAGTTAGTCACAATAGAAGCTCAGTCAGTAGCTATGTCTAGGAGAGAGAAAGGGTTAAACACTGAAAGACAAGGCCATGCCATGTGGATCATCGGTAGAGGGTGAGCATTAAGTTGTCGCCAGCAGAAGCTTGGACGATGCCCCCTTCCAGAAAGGTGTCACAGGTAGACACAGAGTCAGGCCAGGTGTAGCTTCTAGGAAGAGACAGGAGAGAGCACATAAAGTTAGAAGCTGAAATAACAGCAAATAATGCAAAATTGGAGAGTAATATGAGAAAGTAGCAGAGAGAGTGAAAGTGGTCATTATGTCCTCCAGCAGCCTAAGCCTATACAGGTCCTTCTCAAAATATTAGCATATTGTGATAAAGTTCATTATTTTCCATAATGTCATGATGAAAAGTTAACATTCATATATTTTAGATTCATTGCACACTAACTGAAATATTTCAGGTCTTTTATTGTCTTAATACGGATGATTTTGGCAAACAGCTCATAAAAACCCAAAATTCCTATCTCACAAAATTAGCATATTTCATCCGACCAATAAAAGAAAAGTGTTTTTACTACAAAAAACGTCAACCTTCAAATAATCATGTACAGTTATGCACTCAATACTTGGTCGGGAATCCTTTTGCAGAAATGACTGCTTCAATGCGGCGTGGCATGGAGGCAATCAGCCTGTGGCACTGCTGAGGTCTTATGGAGGGCCAGGATGCTTCGATAGCGGCCTTTAGCTCATCCAGAGTGTTGGGTCTTGAGTCTCTCAACGTTCTCTTCACAATATCCCACAGATTCTCTATGGGGTTCAGGTCAGGAGAGTTGGCAGGCCAATTGAGCACAGTGATACCATGGTCAGTAAACCATTTACCAGTGGTTTTGGCACTATGAGCAGGTGCCAGGTCTTGCTGAAAAATGAAATCTTCATCTCCATAAAGCTTTTCAGCAGATGGAAGCATGAAGTGCTCCAAAATCTCCTGATAGCTAGCTGCATTGACCCTGCCCTTGATAAAACACAGTGGACCAACACCAGCAGCTGACACGGCACCCCAGACCATCACTGACTGTGGGTACTTGACACTGGACTTCTGGCATTTTGGCATTTCCTTCTCCCCAGTCTTCCTCCAGACTCTGGCACCTTGATTTCCGAATGACATGCAGAATTTGCTTTCATCCGAAAAAAGTACTTTGGACCACTGAGCAACAGTCCAGTGCTGCTTCTCTGTAGCCCAGGTCAGGTGCTTCTGCCGCTGTTTCTGGTTCAAAAGTGGCTTGACCTGGGGAATGCAGCACCTGTAGCCCATTTCCTGCACACGCCTGTGCACGGTGGCTCTGAATATTCCTACTCCAGACTCAGTCCACTGCTTCCGCAGGTCCCCCAAGGTCTGGAATCGGCCCTTCTCCACAATCTTCCTCAGGGTCCGGTCACCTCTTCTCGTTGTGCAGCGTTTTCTGCCACACTTTTTCCTTCCCACAGACTTCCCACTGAGGTGCCTTGATACAGCACTCTGGGAACAGCCTATTCGTTCAGAAATTTCTTTCTGTGTCTTACCCTCTTGCTTGAGGGTGTCAATAGTGGCCTTCTGGACAGCAGTCAGGTCGGCAGTCTTACCCATGATTGGGGTTTTGAGTGATGAACCAGGCTGGGAGTTTTAAAGGCCTCAGGAATGTTTTGCAGGTGTTTAGAGTTAACTCGTTGATTCAGATGATTAGGTTCATAGCTCGTTTAGAGACCCTTTTAGTGATATGCTAATTTTGTGAGATAGGAATTTTGGGTTTTCATGAGCTGTATGCCAAAATCACCCATATTAAGACAATAAAAGACCTGAAATATTTCAGTTAGTGTGCAATGAATCTAAAATATATGAATGTGAAATTTTCATCATGACATTATGGAAAATAATAAACTTTATCACAATATGCTAATATTTTGAGAAGGACCAGTATAGCAGCATAACTACGGAGTTAGCTCAGGATAACCTAAGCCACTCTAACTATAAGCTTTATCAAAAAGGAAGGTTTTAAGCCTAGCCTTAAAAGTAGACAGGGTGTCTGCCTCACGGAGTAAAACTGGCAGCTGGTTCCACAGGAGAGGAGCCTGATAACTAAAGGATCTACCTCCCATTCTACTTCTAGAGACTCTAGGAACCACCAGTAAACCTGTAGTCTGAGAACGAAGTGCTCTGTTAGGAACATATGAAACAATCAGATCTCTGATGTATGATGGAGCTAGATCATTAAGGGCTTTATATGTGAGGAGGAGAATTTTAAATTCTGTTCTGGATTTAACAGAGAGCCAATGAAGGGAAGCTAAAATAGGAGAAATATGATCTCTCTTTTTAATTTTCGTCAGAACTCTTGCTGCAGCATTTTGAATCAGCTGAAGGCTTTAACTGCATTTTGTGGCCATCTTGATAGTAAAGAATTACAATAGTCCAGTCTTGAAGTAACAAATGCATTTACTAGTTTTTCAGCATCACTCCTGGATAGGATATTTCTAATTTTGGCAATGTTCCGGAGGTGAAAGAAGAAATATGGGATTTAAATGACATGTCCTGGTCAAAAATAACACCAAGGTTTTTTATTTTATTACCAGAGGTCAATTTAATGCCATCCAGTTTAAGTGATTGACTAAGCAGTTTCTTTTTTAAAGACTCTGGTCCAAAGACGACAACTTCTGTCTTGTCTGAATTTTGAAGCAGAAAATTTAAGGGCATACAAGTTTTTATGTCTTTAAGACATGCTTGTAGTGTATCTAACTGGTTGAGCTCATCAGGATTTATGGATAATTAAAGCTGAGTATCATCAGCGTAACAGTAAAAATTTATCCTATGCTGCCTGATAATTTTACCTATTGGAAGCATATATATAGTAAAGAGAATTGGCCCAAGTACTGAACGCTGTGGTACTCCACAATTAACCCTGGAGTTTAAACATGATTTATCATTTACATGAACAAACTGGAATAATTTAAATCAGATGTTAAACAAGTTTTTAGAATTTCGTTTTTTCATCTCTGGAATATTGACAAAATTAGAAATATCATGTCCAGGAGTGATGCTGAAAAACTAGTCCATGCATTTGTTACTTTAAGGCTGGACTATTGTAAGTCTTCAATCAGGATGTCCACAAAATGCAATTAAAAGGCTTCAGCTGATCCAAAATGCTGCAGCAAGAGTTCTGATGAAAATTAAAAAGAGAAATACTAATTTAGCTTCCCTTCATTGGCTCTGTGTTAAATCCAGAATATAATTTAAAATTCTCCTTCTCACAGCCCTTAATGATCTAGCTCCATCATACATCAGAGATCTGATTGGTCCATATATTCCTAACACAGCACTTTGTTCTCAGACTGCAGGTTTACTGGTAGTTCCTAGAGTCTCTAAAAGTAGAATGGGAGGCAGATCCTTTAGTTATCAGGCTCCTCTCCTGTGGAAGCAGCTCCCGGTTTTAGTCCGTGAGGCAGACACCCCGTCTACTTTTGAGGCTAGGCTTAAAATTTTCCTTTTGATAAAGCTTATAGTCAGGGTGGCTTAAATTATCCTGAGCTATCTCTGTAGTTATGCTGCTATAGGCTTAGACTGCTGGAAGACATAATGACCACTTTCACTCTGCTGCATTCTCGTACTACTCTCCAATTTTACGTTATTTGCTTTTATTTTAGCTTTTAAGTTCATGTTCTCTCTCTGTTTTTTCTCTTTCTAGAAGCTACATCTGACCTATAGCTCTCTGTTTAGCTGTGACACCTTCCAGGAGGGGGACATCAGCAAAGCTGCTGCTGCCAAAAACGTATTGCTCATCTTATACAGATGATACATTTGGTTCTGTTTTTCAGTGTTCAACCCTGTCTCTCCTAGACATAGCTACTGGCTGAGCTTGTACTGTGACTAACTGTATGTGGTCTCTTTCATACTCTAGACTTGACAACTTGCTCAGAGTTCATTTGCTTAGCTGTCTTTCTTTCCTAGATGAAGCATCTAAAGGAGCTATGACCATTAATGTTTCACGTTTCTTTGCTATACAGGTCCTTCTCAAAATATTAGCATATTGTGATAAAGTTAATTATTTTCCATAATGTCATGATGAAAATTTATCATTCATATATTTTAGATTCATTGCACACTAACTGAAATATTTCAGGTCTTTTATTGTCTTAATACGGTTGATTTTGGCATACAGCTCATGAAAACCCAAAATTCCTATCTCACAAAATTAGCACATTTCATCCGACCAATAAAAGAAAAGTGTTTTTAATACAAAAAACGTCAACCTTCAAATAATCATGTACAGTTATGCACTCAATACTTGGTCGGGAATCCTTTGGCAGAAATGACTGCTTCAATGCGGCGTGGCATGGAGGCAATCAGCCTGTGGCACTGCTGAGGTCTTATGGAGGCCCAGGATGCTTCGATAGTGGCCTTTAGCTCATCCAGAGTGTTGGGTCTTGAGTCTCTCAACGTTCTCTTCACAATATCCCACAGATTCTCTATGGGGTTCAGGTCAGGAGAGTTGGCTGGCCAATTGAGCACAGTGATACCATGGTCAGTAAACCATTTACCAGTGGTTTTGGCACTGTGAGCAGGTGCCAGGTCGTGCTGAAAAATGAAATCTTCATCTCCATAAGCTTTTCAGCAGATGGAAGCATGAAGTGCTCCAAAACCTCCTGATAGCTAGCTGCATTGACCCTGCCCTTGATAAAACACAGTGGACCAACACCAGCAGCTGACACAGCACCCCAGACCATCACTGACTGTAGGTACTTGACACTGGACCTCTGGCATTTTGGCATTTCCTTCTCCCCAGTCTTCCTCCAGACTCTGGCACCTTGATTTCCGAATGACATGCAGAATTTGCTTTCATCCGAAAAAAGTACTTTGGACCACTGAGCAACAGTCCAGTGCTGCTTCTCTGTAGCCCAGGTCAGGCGCTTCTGCCGCTGTTTCTGGTTCAAAAGTGGCTTGACCTGGGGAATGCGGCACCTGTAGCCCATTTCCTGCACACGCCTGTGCACGGTGGCTCTGGATGTTTCTACTCCAGACTCAATCCACTGCTTCCGTAGGTCCCCCAAGGTCTGGAATCGGCCCTTCTCCACAATCTTCTTCAGGGTCCGGTCACCTCTTCTCATTGTGCAGCGTTTTCTGCCACACTTTTTTCTTCCCACAGACTTCCCACTGAGGTGCATTGATACAGCACTCTGGGAACAGACTATTCATTCAGAAATTTCTTTCTGTGTCTTACCCTCTTGCTTGAGGGTGTCAATAGTGGCCTTCTGGACAGCAGTCAGGTCGGCAGTCTTACCCATGATTGGGGTTTTGAGTGATGAACCAGGCTGGGAGTTTTAAAGGCTTCAGGAATCTTTTGCAGGTGTTTAGAGTTAACTCGTTGATCCAGATGATTAGGTTCATAGCTCGTTTAGAGACCCTTTTAATGATATGCTAATTTTGTGAGATAGGAATTTTGGGTTTTCATGAGCTGTATGCCAAAATCATCCGTATTAAGACAATAAAAGACCTGAAATATTTCAGTTAGTGTGCAATGAATCTAAAATATATGAATGTTAAATTTTCATCATTACATTATGGAAAATAATGAACTTTATCACAATATGCTAATATTTTGAGAAGGACCTGTAGAAAGTACTATTGGATTAGTGCTTCTGTGTTCTTTTTGTGTCTCTGCTCGGTTCTCTCAAGATGGTTAAGGCAGTTGGCCGCTTAAACATTTATATTCTGTTGCATGTTGTCCAACAGTGTCCAACTTCACTTGAGTTAATATGGTATAGCCCTGCGGAGCGTCTGGCAAGAGGCTGCACGTGATGCAAGTCAGGCAATGAGCTGCTTCAGTCAGGGCTGTTGCTGCTACCCTAACCGCAAAGCATTTTCTCATTTACTATGTAGATATAAACATTTAATTCCTGCCGGCTGCCGCGTCTAACTTTTGAACAGGGGCGACAGACAGTATGTAAGTCAGCGGTATTCTGGTCCACACTTCAAGCCAGCTGGTGGCAGTAATGCACCACATCATTGTACGCCAACAAAATGACAAAGAAGGAGATATCCGGGTCCTTCAATGTGGGTTGCTAAGTTACTAGCTTGGGAGCTCACACTTGCTGATAGTACAATGACTTGGTGGTGCACGGATGAGTGAGTAAAAGAACTTGGCTTCATCCAAAATACGTAAAGCGGACAATGAAAATCGCACATTTAAAGATGAATCGACAGAAGCATACGGTCTATTACAGCAAAACAGTGAGCATACGACTGCTCACTGTGAGTACAGTGGATTTTGGGAAATGATCAAAGAGTGCATGGACGCTGTGGCAGAAACACTTTAAGATGGAAAAGAAGGACAGGAACTTAAGGAAAAGGTTAAGCAAATTGCTCTGCCAGCCACAAGCACAACAAGGAGAGCAGAATTATTGTTGCTATTATAAGTTGCACAGACCCAGCTCGACTGTGCCATTAAAGTGCACTTAATATTGGTACTTAAATTGGATTGCACTTTTCTGTTCAGCTTATGAGTTCGTAGGCATATGAAAAATTGATTAGTAGTTAAAAAACCAAAACTCTTTTGTTAATTAAATATCACATAAAAATAAAACAAAATATTTTTGTCTATTAATTAAAAATGTGCCGACCCCAACGTGTTTGGATGAGGGATGGAGTGGACCTCCTGCTATTTTAATTGGGGATCTCTGTTATAGAGGTTTCTTCCCGTTAAAATTGAGTTTTCCTCTCCACTGTCGCTACATGCATGCTCATTATGAGGGATTGCTGCAAAGCCAATGTAAGTGACTGTCCACAGTCGCTACATGCTCATCCAGGAGGAGTGAATGCTGCAAGTCACTGACTCGATGCAATCTGCTGGGTTTCCTCAAATAGAAAACCTTTTAACCAATTTAAATAATAAACTGAATCTGACTGCACTGTTTGGTAGTTAGTATTATTTGGAATGTATGTACCCAACTTGAAAACGGTAAGATTCAATCAGAATTGATTTTGTACAGTGCCTTGAGACAACATGTGTTGTGAATTGGCGCTATATAAATAAAACTGAATTGAATTTAACAACACAAAGACAACAAAAATACTGGATCCCAGTATTAAAAGTATTAATCCATTTTTATGACAGTTCCAAGGAAGGAGGAGTCATAGGTTGATTCTCCATGATGTCATCGAGTTACAAAACTCTATAGGCGCAGCAGCTCTCTTTCTCCTTTTTTTGCAGCTCTACACAGGCTGCATTGTGGGGACATGCACATGAACATCCTGATCTCGCTGGCTGAGTGAAACATTGCATTTTCAAAGCAGCCTTGGATCCAAAGTAAAGTACGGTCTGCTGTTTGTGTATCCAGTGACCATACCCCAGCAGAAAATAAGACTTTCCACCTCAAACTGTCTGAGCTCCTTCAGAAAATAATCTAAGCCAAAGATTCCCTAAGAAGAGAAGGATTGTCTCCGTTTACATAGTGGTTTCACTACCCTGAAGAAGACTGGATTTGAAACCGCAGCTACACATGCCCAATACATTCACCAGTCCAAGCAGACGCTTGTCCCATCAGCTAGATTGAGAGTTGTATCCT
Organism: Girardinichthys multiradiatus; assembly: GCF_021462225.1. Taxonomy (NCBI): domain Eukaryota; kingdom Metazoa; phylum Chordata; class Actinopteri; order Cyprinodontiformes; family Goodeidae; genus Girardinichthys; species Girardinichthys multiradiatus. The sequence continues at coordinate 3,212,352 of NC_061817.1, read as the reverse complement.
AAAATTGTGTCCACATAGTCCATATTAACTTGCAAAATTTCCCCACCGAGGAATGTCTGAATGCTGTGTGTTTTCAGAACATGTTTATCATACTAAGGCCATTAGTGAACTATTATTATTTTGAAGTTTTTGTTTACCTTTTAGAGAGGGAGAATTTTATAACACTTGGACAACGTTGACTATATAAGAATTTCACTGCCTGGAGAAGTGTTTTCTTTAAATGTCTAAAGTACGCACTCCTAACAGCTTTCATTCATTTATGTTCAGAAGGTCAATATTCTAGCCTAGCAGGAAAAGATCATTTTAATGACCATTCACTTTAAAGATAGTCATTTGACATGTATTGATATAAATCTTGAGAGTCTACCATAATAGTTTTATTATCATAAACTCTGTTTTTGACAATCTCAAGAGCATAGCCTTCGGAATGAAAGATTATTTTCAGCTTCTTAGCTTTGGTATGTTTCTTCTTTCTACAAATCTAACTCAAACCTTGTTTTTTTGGAATGCCTAAAAGAAAATTCAATTCAATTCATTTCAATTGAAAAATACTTTATTAATCCCAAAGGGAAATTAAATGTTGTAGCTCATATTCTGCAGATTTCTTCAAAGAGCCGTTGTAGATGCTGATGGCTGTGGGCAGGAAGGATCTCCTTTAGCGCTCCGTCTTACAGCACATCTGAAGAAGCCTCTGACTGAAGACACTCTGTTGTTGTAGGACAGTCTCATGAAGAGGATGCTCAGGGTTTGCATAAAACAAATCCAACGTTTTGTTTTCTCTGGTAGAGCAGCTGACAAACTGTTGAAACATTGGAAGTGTAGCAGAGAGTGAAGCGTGGTTAAAATCACCAGAAATTGCCACAAAAGCATTGAGGTTTTGTCTCTGTAGCTTAGCAACAACTGAGCTGATGGGATCACATGCAGTGTCGGCAACAGCGGAAGGTGGAACGTAAACTGTTGCCAAAATAACACTGGTGAACTCTATGGGTAAATAATATGGGTGAAAACATACCGCCAACAGTTCAATATCTGGACTGAAGAGATTACACTTCACAGTAACATGTCCTGGATGACACCATCTGTTGTTCACTAATACTGCCTCCACTGCCTCTAATACTGCACATTACATTTGCCGCTCCTCTTTAAATCTCTGTCTGCTCGTATCGTTAAAAAGCCCGGCAGAGAGACGCTGGAGTCTGGGATATGATTCTGCAGCCATGTCTCAGTAAAACACATAATATTGCATGGCTGGGTCCTTTGTAGGGCTTGGAGTTCATCCAACTTGTTTCCCAACAATCTCACATTGCCCATCATAATCGACGGAAGAGATGGTTTGAACTTCCTCCTTCTCTCTCTTCTCTTAGCTCTTGCTCTGCATCCACAGCGTCTCCTTTTCAACTCATCAGGGATTAGGGGTTGTAGTTGAAGTATTATTTGAGCTTTTGAGATATTAATCAGCTGCTCCCGGTTGTAAGAGACAACCCCGTTGCCATGGCAATGCATCATTACTAATGTCCAAAAGTAGAAAAGTATTAGGAAAAATCCTCCAAGCTGCACAGCATCCAACACCGGAGGGGACAGTCGTCCAAAAAAAATTTTACTGTATCCACCACAAGAGGAAGAGTTCCCAAAAAAGAATAAATCATAATCAAAAGTAACAGAGCTACTCCAACCTGCTGCCACCTTGAGCGGTGCAATTCTAGAATTCAACTATAATTTTCCATCAGCCTATACTACTGTTAAATCCACTCTTTATTTATGTCTAAAAATCCATAACTGGCAATGTGCAGCAAGGTTGTAAATTTCCAGCTTTATCACAACACAGTATTATATTGATTTGTTTGGATGACAATATGATGTTTGCCGAAATCACAAAGTATGTCACAATAGTTTACAAGTTAGTGATCAATAGGATGCGATATCATATGCCCATCTAACACAATCATTGCTAGAAAGATTGACATTACATCAACTCACAACAAGCAACTCAAATATGATTTGACCATTTTATTTCTAAGCCCTTACAGGCATTAGTGATTTCAATCAAAAACAGCAGTCTTCTTAATTAAGGAAAAAGATAAATAGATCACTTGTTTACTATAGTCTCACATTTTTCATTTTCATTTTCAAGAAACAAACGGGATTTAGCTTCAGAACATTCACATCCTATAAAACAAAGGTTAAATATCTTTAAGTCCCTTTACCTACATTAACGCAGATTTTTGTGCAAACTCTTAACCTTTTTTTAGTGTCTCAAACATTTTCAACAGAACCTAACCATGTCATTAAGTTCGAAAATAGCTTGGACCCACATACAGAGATCACTCAAGAGGATGAAGTAAAATAAAGGTTGTTTATTGAGGATATAGTCAGGAACAGATTAAATATCTCACTGTAAGGAGAGAAGTGAAGAGAATGGATGAGTATGGGTAACGGAGGGAAAAACGAAACTAAGAGCAAATAGTTATTTTGATACAGAGATCGGCTTACCGAATTATGATGGTTAGGTCGCCAGGGCGAATGAAATTCAGGATCCAGGTCTAAAGCAGGTATATCCGTAGAGAGTTCACTTGGTGCTGTTCTGTGGAGCTCAGGTTACTGTAAACAAGTTCGATGTGCGGTGGCTTACGTTGGAGGGTGGACAGGGTACGCTTGTGGCTTGGCTCAGGAAACGAAGATGACAGGAAGCTGCCAGCTTGATGCAAATCCAAACGAAGGTAGATCACAGGATAGGAATCCTCAGAACGAAGACAGGCTTGATCCTCCAGAGTAACTTTCAGAAACGTAGTCCAGAAAACTCAGTGACAGAGATCCAAAACTTAGGTTTTCAAAAACCTGCAGAGGAGCAGAGTCACTTGAGACCACTGGCTTAATCTGAGAAACATGGAAGGTGGGATGGATACGAAGACTTGCAAGAAGGCGAAGATGAACAGCAGACGAACTAATTACCGTCTCAATCTCATAGGGTCCAATAAAACGAGGTGAAAGCTTACTAGACATGGATTTAAGGGGCACATCACGTGCCGACAACCAAGCCTTTTGTCCAGGTCGATACTCCGGTGCAGGTCTGCGTTTGCGGTCAGCAAAACAATTGTTTTGATCTGCAGTGCGATTGAGGCTCTGGACAGTTGAGTTCCAAATGGTCTTACAGCGGCGGACATGTTGGTGGACGGATGACACAGTGATTACTCCATCAGTAGCAAGAAGGGTGGCTGGTAGCCCAGTGAGGCCTCAAAAGGCAAACATCCGGTGGCAGATGAGATGTGAGAATTTAAAGCATACTCTACCCAAAGTAGATAGGCGCACCAGTCAGAAGGGTTAGTGGACGTGAGACATCGTAGGGTTGATTCTAGCTGCTGATTTAATCTTTCAGTCTGACCATTAGACTGTGGGTGGTAACCTGAAGTTAATGAAATCTTGGCTCCGAGAACTGAACAAAACTGTTTCCAAACCTGCGAAATGAACTGTAGACCTCGGTCAGACAAAATGTCCTGTGGAATTCCATAGAGACGAAAGACGTGTTTAGTGAGGAGTTTGGTGGTTTGAAGGGCTGAAGGACGTTTTCTGAGAGGGATGAGATGGCAGACTTTTTAAAAACGGTCTACAATAGTAAGAATAGTTGTCATACCAGAAAAGAGAGGAAGACCAGTAACAAAATATAAAGCTGTGAGACCAGGGACAACTTGGGATGCTTAGAGGTTGAAGAAGACCTGCAGGGGGCTGGTTACAAGACTTATTCAATTCAAAAATACTTTATTAATCCCAAAGGGAAATTAAATGTTGTTGTAGCTCATTATGAGGGTTTCTTCAAAGAGCCGTTGTAGATGCTGATGGCTGTGGGCAGGAAAGATCTCCTGTAGCGCTCCGTCTTACAGCAGATCTGAAGAAGCCTCTGACTGAAGACACTCTGTTGTTGTTGAACAGTCTCATGAAGAGGATGCTCAGGGTTCTCCATAATGTTCTTCATTTTATGAAGAATCCGTCTTTGCACAATGATCTACAGAGGTTCCAGAGGAATTCCCAGAACAGAGCCAGACTTCATCAGCTTGTTGAGCTTTTTTAAGTCCCTGGCTCTGATGCTGCTTCCCCAGCAGATGATGGCAGAAGAGATCACACTTTCCACAACAGACTTATAGAAGATATGCAGCATCTTGCTGCAAACACCAAAGGACCTAAGCTTCCTCAAGAAGTACAGTCTCCTCTGTACCTTCTTGTAGATGGCTTCACAGTTGCATCTCCACTCTATTTTGTTGTCCAGATGAACACTGAGGTATTTATACTCCTCCACCACGTCCACTTCTTCTCCCATGATAGAAATAGTTTTTGACTTATTCCTGTTTCTCTTAAAATATACAATCATCTCCTTTGTTTTAGTCACGTTCAAAATGAGATGATCGTTTCCACACCATGCCACAAAGCGGTCCACCATCTTCCTGTACTCAGCTTCTTGTCCATCTCTGATCCACCCCACGACTGCAGAATCATCCGAGTATTTCTGCAGATGACAGGCGTCTGAGGTGTACAGAGTGAAAAGGAATGGTGAGAGTACAGTCCCCTGTGGTGCTCCTGTGCTACTGACTACTTGGTTAGACTCACAACCCTTCAGTCTCACAAACGGTGGTCTGTTTGTCAGGTATTCTTTGATCCAGGAGATTGTTGAGGCCTCCACCTGAGTCTTTTGGAGTTTCTGACAAAGCAAATCAGGTTGGATTGTATTAAATGCACTGGAGAAATCAAAGAACATGATCCTCACAGTGCTGCTGGCTTTGTCCAGATGACAGTGGGTTTGTTGAAGCAGGTGTATGATGGCATCTTCAACTCCAACTCCACAGCGATAAGCAAACTGAAGGGGGTCCTGATGGTTTACTGTTTGCTTACTCAGGTGGGCCAACAGGAGTCTCTCTAGGACCTTCATGATGTGGGATGTCAGGGCAACAGGTCTATAGTCATTGAGGACTGATGGGTGAGTTTTCTTTGGTACAGGAACAAGACAGGAGGTCTTCCACAACACCGGAACCTTCTTCTGGGCCAGGCTAAGGTTGAAGAGGTGCTGCAGAATCCCACAGAGCTGCTCTGCACAGCCCTTCAGGACTCTAGGGCTGACATGATCAGGACCTGCAGCCTTATTCCGATTCTGTCTCTCCAGTTGCATCTTATTCCTAGCACAAGACTGAACAAATTCCTTCACATCTTTATGTAATGTTGGCTACCAAAACCTTCTTTGAACCAATGCGATAGTTCTACTAACACCTGGATGAGCCAAAAACCTTGTTGTGTGCAGCCAGTTAATTAATCGAGCTCGTACTGTAGATGGGACGTAGATACAGTTAGGTGGCCCATTGCCAGGATCGGGCTCCTGTTGTTGAGCCTTTAACACCGTGTCCTCAATCTCCCATCTAAGTGCCCCGACTGTCCAACTGGGCGGTATGATGGGTGCAGGTTCCCTCACTAAATCATCTTTGGCGAATTGTCTGGAGAGGGCATCAGGCTTAGTATTCTTAGGTCCGGGCTTGAAAGAAATACATAAGTCGAAACGAGAGCAAAATAAGGACCAGCGAGACTGATGTGGGTTTAGCCTTTTGGGTGACTGTAGGTAAGCCAAATTCCTGTGATCAGTCCAGACGTGGATGGGATGTTTGGCCCCTTCAAGTCAGTGGCGCCACTCCTCAAGGGCCAACTTTATCCCCAGGAGTTCTGTCACCCACGTCGTAGTTCCTCTCTGTATTGCTGAACCTGCGAGAAAAGAAAGCACAAGGATGAAGTCTTCCATCTTCAGAGTTTTGCGACAGCACTGCTCCGACCCTGACGTCCGATGCGTCGACTTCCAGGATGAATTGTCTGGCAGAATCCGGATGGCCCAAGATGGGGGCGCAAGAGAACTTCTCCTTGAGGGTACAACAAGCCGATTCGGGTTCGGATGACCAGGAAAGGGAGATCTTAGAAGAAGTTAGAGCTGTTAGAGGTGCAGAAATGAGACTATAGTCCTTGATGAAACATCTGTAAAAATTGGCGAATCCCAAAAAACACTGCAAAGATTTGCGTGAGTCCGGCACCGGCCATTCTAGTACAGCTCTTATTTTCTCTGGATCAGAACCTACCTGTCCACCCTCAAGGATGTAGCCCAGGAAGGTGACTGGTGGAACTCACTTCTCAGCTTTTACGAACACACGGTTCTCCAGGAGAAGTTGAAGAACGTGTTTGCGATGCTCCTACATATTCTTAGAGTAAATCAGAATATCATCTAAATATACGAAGACAAAAATGTTCAAAAACAAATCCCTGAGAACGTCGTTGACCAAAGCTTGAAAAACCGCAGGAGCATTACACAGACCAAAAAGCATGACCAAATACTCGAAATGACCCAACAGCGTTTTAAAAGCCGTCTTCCACTCATCCCCCTGGCGGATCCTGACCAAGTGGTAAGCGTTACGAAGATCTAATTTAGAAAAAACTGTGGCACCATAAACAGGTTCAAAAGTAGAAGTGATGAGGGGAAGTGGGTACTTATGCTTAATGGTGATCTTATTTAAACCCCTACAGGGACACAATAAACCATCCTTCTTCCCTACAAAAAAGAAACCCGCCCCTAGTGGTGATGAGGAAGGACGAATAATACTTGCTGATAAAGAATCATTGATATAGTCTTCCATAAATTTCTGCTCAGGACGTGAAATGTTGTAGAGTCTGCTAGAGGCACAGGGGAGAAGGTTAATTGCACAATCATAGAATCTGTGATGAGGTAATGATAGAGCCTTATTCTTGCTAAACACTCCTTTCAGGTCATGGTATTCTTGAGGTATAGGAGTCAAATCGATTCCTTTGTCCTCACTGCTAGCCTGTGGGAGTAGATTTGGTGTAAACGCTGATCTTAGACAAGATGAATGGCAGTTAGCGGACCAGGACTCTATACGACACCTTGACCAGTCTAGATGTGGATTATGTTGTTGTAACCAGGAGAATCCTCGCAGATAAGCTGAATCTGGGGGCTTTACTATTCTGAGCTTGGTCCACCAACCCCCCCTTCAAAGCCGGTGGACCCTCTCTTGTAATGGAAAAGGGCAGACAGGACAGGTTGCTACGAAATGATCTGCAGAACCACAGTAAAAACACTGCCTAGAAACTCTTCATCTTTCTTGAAAAGATAAGCGGGTTCCTCCTAACAGCCTGGGCTCGGGTTTGGTAGCTGATTGTTGTGATGAGGCCTTGACAACGGATGGAGAATTACTCTTTAACTGGGGGTGAAAATATGACCTTTCTGCTTGGGCTCTTCTTCCTCTTATTCTGTTATCTATCCTAGTTGCTAATGAAATAACCTCATCTAAAGTAGGAGGCTCCTCTACCATGGTTAATTCATCCTTTAGAGGATCGTCTAAGGCGTGCAAAAAGGTAGTCTTTAGAGCCTCATTATTCCAGCCAGATGTAGCTGCCAAAGTACGGAATTCAATAGAAAACTCAGTAATGGGTCTGTGACGTTGTTTTAAGGCCCTTAGTCAGCCAGCACTGGATTTGTCTAATACAGGTGAAAAAGTCTTTCTAAATTCTTTAACGAAGTCATCAAAAGTACAACCAAACTCCCTGCAATCAGGGAAACGGGCTTCAGCCCACTGCAAAGCTTTGCCGGTGAGTAATCCAATTATATATGATATCTTTACATTATCATAAGGAAAAGAGTGGGTGCACCGGTTAAACACTAAAGAACACTGAAGCAAAAAGCCCCCACAGTTTCCTACCTCACCAGAGAATTTCTTCGGACTAGGGGATGTGACGTCACCAAAATGGGGTGACTGAAAGGATTCCGGAAATGCAGAAGCGCCATCTGGAGGAGTGATGGATGAAGTACCTAGCGTTTGTTGTAACTTGGTGGCAATTTGTTCCATCTGTAGGTTGGTTTGACGTTGCTGTTCTGTAAGGGAACGAAGAGAGGAATCATGAAACTGGATCTGGTTAGCCTGTTCAGAGAGAGTCCTCCTGAGTGCTTCTGCTGGGTCTTTTTGGCGAGAGTGTTCGGTCATTAAGTTTGAAAATAGCTTGGACCCACATACAGAGAACACTCAGGAGGAGGAAGTAAAATAAAGGTTGTTTATTGAAGATATAGTCAGGAATGGAAACGGACAAAATATCTCACCGTAAAGAGAGAAGTGAAGAGAATGGATGAGTACAGGTAACGGAGGGAAAAACAAAACTAAGAGCAAATAGTTATTTTGATACAGAGATCAAGCTTACTGAGTTATGATGGTCAGGTCACCAGGGGGATAGAGATTCAGGATCCAGGACTTAAGCAGGTATATCCATAGAGAGTTAACTTGGTGCTGTTCTGTGGAGCTCAGGTTACCGTAAACAAGTTTGATGTGCGGTGGCTTACGTTGGAGCGTGGACAAGGTACGCTTCTGGCTTGGCTCATAAGACGAAGAGGACAGGAAGCTGCCAGCTTGGTGCGAATCCAAACGAAGGTAGATCACAGGATAGGAATCCTCAGAACAAAGACAGGCTTGATCCTCCAGAGTAACTTCCAGAAACGTAGTCCAGAAAACTCAGTGACATAGATCCAAAGCTCAGGCTTTCAAAATCTGCACAGGAGCAAAAAACAAAGTCAAACGAGGTTGAAGAACGAAGCATAGACATAGAGTGTGGCTCGAGTTTATACCACTGTGGCAAAACACTCTCGCATTGAAGTGCTGGCAGCCTCCTGCTTAAGTACTCCTCCTGGCAATCAGTGGAATAAGTCACACCTGTCACCCAGCACACCTGAGAGCTCCAGCACCACCTGGGAATGAGCACATGTACCAAGCACAAAACACAAACACAAACCCAGATCCTGACAAACCTAGGTCACCACTTAACCTATTCTTCAAACTGTAAATGCAGTTCAGTCATTTTGCATCATAGCTACTGGATCCAGTATCCAATGCTTCTTGGCAACAATGTTTTTCTCAATCAAAATAAAATAAGACATTTCAGCAAGAGATTCAGCTGAAAAAGTCACAACAAATGTAAACAATAACTACATATTCTTCGTGCATATTGTATTAGTAAAATGCTGTGCTTCTTCTTCAGGTGAACAGCCAAGTTTGTTGTGTTTCCCTATAGTATTTTGCTTATAGCATGAACAGGAGAGCGAATTTCATCATTGTTATTTCCTGTCTTGGTTGGTGGTTTGCACTTTTTTTGTTTTATATATTTTTCATGAAAACATTAATAGTTTGTTAAAAATGGTTGTTACTGAATACTCTGATTGTAATCTCAGCCATATGATTAATGTTCGAATAAGTGACTGAATTAAAAAAACTGTCTCAAATGTTTCCGTGAATCAGTCAATAACAGGAGATGGTTGATCCATTTGAGAACCACTGCTTTAGACAATATATTCGTCTTTAAATACAATGGATACCATGGATTTTGATATAAAGGTTACTTTTACATATTTTACTGTGAAATGGAGCTGTAGATTTTTTTTTTTCTTTTTCTTCTTTTGACAACATCAAGAACTAAAAATATAGTATGTTTAACTAAATACATTCAATTCTAGAATTGGGCCGCTCAAGGTGACAGCAGATAGGTGTAGCTCTGTTGCTTTTGTTTCTGATTGATCCTTTTTTGGGAACTCTTCCTCTTGTGGTCGATACAGTTGATTCTTTTTGGATGACTGTCCTCTCCGATGTCGGGTGCTGTGCAACTTGGAGGATTTTTCCTAATACTTTTCTACTTTTGGACATTTGTTATGATGCATTGCCATGGCAACGGTGCTGTTTCTTACAACCGGGAGCAGCTGATTAAGATCTCAAAAGCTCAAATAATACTTCAACTACAACCCCAAATCCCTGATGAGTTGAAAAGGAGACGCGCCGTGGATGCAGAGCAGGAGCTAAGAGAAGAGAGAGAAGGAGGAAGTTCAAACCATCTCTTCCGTCGATCATGATGGGCAATGTGAGATCGTTGGGAAACAAGTTGGATGAACTCCAAGCCCTACAGAGGACCCAGCCAGAGTTCCGGGCATGAAGTATTATGTGTTTCACTGAGACATGGGTGCAGGATCATATCCCCGACTCCAGTGTCTCTCTATCGGGCTTTTTAACCATACGAGCAGACAGAGATTTAAAGAGGAGCGGCAAATGTAAAGGAGGTGGACTGGCAGTACTTGTGAACAACAGATGGTGTCATCCAGGACATATTACTGTGAAGTGTCGTCTCTGCAATCCAGATATTGAACTCTTGGCAGTAAGTTTTCGTCCATATTATTTACCCAGAGAGTTCACCAGTGTTATTTTGGCAACAGTATATGTTCTACCTTCCGCTGTTGCCAACGCGTATGTGCATGTGATGCCATCAGCTCAGTTGTTGCTAAGCTACAGACACAAAACCCCAACGCGTTTGTGGCAATTTCTGGTGATTTTAACCACGCTTCACTCTCTGCTACACTTCCAACGTTTCAACAGTTTGTCAGCTGCTCTACCAGAGAAAACAAAACGTTGGATTCGTTTTATGCAAATGTCAAGGAGTCATACATCTCTACAGCAAGACCTCCTCTAGGCAAATCAGATCACAATCTTGTTTTTCTCTGCTCGAAATATAAGCCCCTTTTTCAGAGACAACCTGTAATAAAGAGGACTGTGAGAAAATGGTAACAGGAAGCTGAAGAAGGCTTGCAAGGTTGGTTTGAGGCTACAGACTGGGAAGCACTGTGCCAGCCACATGGAGAGGACATCAATGCCATGATTGAATGTGTAACCAACTATATAAACTTCTGTGTGGATAACATCGTCCCCACCAGAACCGTGAGATGCTTCCCCAATAATAAACCTTGGATCACCAGTGACCTGAAGGACCTGCTTAACAAGAAAAAAAGAGCCTTTAGGGAGGGAGACAGAGAATTATTAAGGAGTATACAGAAGCAACTTAAAGTCAAGATAAGAAACAGCAAGGAGGTGTACAAGTGGAAGCTGGAGAGCAAGCTTCAGCAAAACAATATCCGAGATGTGTGGTCAGGGATAAAGAAGATCACAGGCTTCAAGCAGAAGGATGATCAGACCGATGGAGGTCTGGACAGAGCCAATGAACTGAACACATTCTTCAATAGGTTCAGTTCAGAAACAAGCTCAGCATCCTCATCCCACCCTCCTTTGACCCACAGGACCCACAGCTGTCCAGTAACACCTCAAATGTTTCATCTTCCACCTCAGCCATGGACCCTTCTGCTTCTACATGTTTGCCTTCAACCATATCAGAAGATGCTGATGCTCCCTTTGCCTCCCACTTCCACTTGTGTGTCTCAAGAAGTCAGGTGAAGATGCAACTGGAGAGACTGAATCGAAATAAGACTGCAGGTCCAGATGGTGTCAGCCCTAGAGTCCTGAAGGCCTGTGCAGAGCAGCTCTGTGGGATTCTGCAGCACCTCTTCAATCTTAGCCTGGCCCAGAAGAAGGTTCCAGTGTTGTGGAAGACCTCCTGTCTTGTTCCTGTACCAAAGAAAACTCACCCATCAGTCCTCAATGACTATAGACCTGTTGCCCTGACATCCCATATCATGAAGGTCCTAGAGAGACTCCTGTTGGCCCACCTGAGTAAGCAAACCAAACTATCAGGACCCCCTTCAGTTTGCTTATCGCTGTGGAGTTGGAGTTGAAGATGCCATCATACATCATACAGATGATCATACGGAGCGCTACAGGAGATCCTTCCTGCCCACAGCCATCAGCATCTACAACGGCTGTTTCAGGAAACCTTCATAATATGAGCTATAACAACATTTAATTTCCCTTTGGGATTAATAAAGTATTTTTGAATTGAATTGAATTGAATTGAATACATCTGCTTCAACAAACCCAGTGTCATCTGGACAAAGCCAGCAGCATTGTGAGGATCATGTTCATTGATTTCTCCAGCGCATTTAACACAATCCAACCTGATTTGCTTTGTCAGAAACTCCAGAAGACTCAGGTGGAGGGCTCAACAATCTCCTGGATCAAAGACTACCTGACAAACAGACCACAGTTTGTGAGACTGAAGGGTTGTGTGTCTAACCAGGTAGTCACCAGCACAGGAGCACCACAGGGGACTGTACTCTCACCATTCCTTTTCACCTCGTACACCTCAGACTTCCAGTACAAGACAGACTCCTTTCATCTGCAGAAATACTCGGATGATTCTGCAGTTGTTGGGTGGATCAGAGATGGACAAAAAGATGAGTACAGGAAGATGGTGGACCGCTTTGTGGTATGGTGTGGAAACAATCATCTCATTTTGAACGTGACTAAAACAAAGGAGATGATTGTAGATTTTAAGAGAAACAGGAATAAGTCAAAAACTATTTCTATCATGGGAGAAGAAGTGGAGGTGGTGGAGGAGTATAAATACCTCAGTGTTCACCTGGACAACAAACTAGAGTGGAGATGCAACTGTGAAGCCATCTACAAGAAGGGACAGAGCAGACTGTACTTCTTGAGCAAGCTTAGGTCCTTTGGTGTTTGCAGCAAGATGCTGCATATCTTTTATAAGTCTGTTGTGGAAAGTGTGATCTCTTCTGCCATCATCTGCTGGGGAAGCAGCATCAGAGCCAGGGACTTAAAAAAGCTCAACAAGCTGATGAAGTCTGGCTCTGTTCTGGGAATTCCTCTGGAACCTCTGGAGATCATTGTGCAAAGACGGATTCTTCATAAAATGAAGAACATTATGGAGAACCCTGAGAATCCTCTTCATGAGACTGTCCTACAACAACAGAGTGGCTTCAGTCAGAGGCTTCTTCAGATGTGCTGTAAGACAGAGCACTACAGGAGATCCTTCCTGCCCACAGCCATCAGCATCTACAACGGCTCTTTGAAGAAACATGCACAATATGAGCTACAACAACATTTAATTTCCCTTTGGGATTAATAAAGTATTTTTCAATTGAATTTGAATAGATTTTTACTTACTTATTTCTTAGACTAGATAAAGTGTGTGTGTGTGTGTGTGTGTGTGTGTGTGTGTGTGTGTGTGTGTGTGTGTGTGTGTGTGTGTCTGTGTGTGTGTGTGTGAAGTTTGATTTGAAGTCCAACCTTCTTATGACTCTTCTCAATACCCAATTTGGTGATTGTACATAACACATAGATTTATTTTAGAAAAATCTTTTAAAATGTTAAGACAGTATTCAGCTCTACTGATATGACCATATGCCTCCTGGGTCTAATGTGTTTGTGTCACTAAATGTTATTTTCTTCCTGTCCAACATCTGCATCACATAAACACCTTGACATCTCAATGTGTGTCTGCCTCAAAACTTTGCGTGTGTATACACTGATTTCACTGTGCTTACTCCCCATATGTCTTCCTGTGTGAGTATGTGAATGCTTTCTATGAGTGAATAGCACACTTCTGGTTTCCATACTTTTATAATTTTTGACATACACACAGAGTGATGAAAGGAATATCCGATGTGCTCTTCTTTGATTATATTTTGGTTTTCAAAATTTTCTTTCTCATAATCCACTGTTCCTGTTCACAGTATGTTGTTTGTGTGAGTGTGTAACCAGCCATTCCTTCGGCATTTGTACTGAGCAGAGAAGAGGTCACTCAACGGACAAGCTTGAGTGTGTGTGTAAGTGCACATGGGGCCTCCTCTGTCCAAGATGAAGGATGATGAGAGGAAGGTGAAGGAGAGGTGAGAGGGTAACAGGGAGAAGGTCGGCCTGCGGTCAAATCCAAATGCCTCCTCCCGTTATCTGCTCCTGTCATGGAAACTGGAGCAACACAAGTGTGAAGAGAAGCCACTATTTGCAATTATCTTCTTCATGGAGGTCTAAGCTATTTCTTCTCCTTCTTCTCGTCCTCTTCTTTCTTTAGGGCAGAAAAGCAAAGAGGCAGAAAGACATATTTGTTTAAAGTGATACAATCTGCTGACATGGTTGAGTAGTGTGTCTCAAGCACATTCGTACACACAGCAGTGACCCAAAATGTGACCCTGAAAAGTAATGGATAAAAAATGAGTGTGGACTTTGACCCAGTTCTTCTCTCTCATTCCTCCCCTATGTTTGCCCCTCAGTCACCTACTACAGTAAACTCCCTCCCTTGTTCCATTTGTCCTTCACCCTGTTTGTTTCTCTTCCTTTTCAGTGTTCTGCTCTCCTTTATTTACTTCTTTCTCCAGCCACCCTCTTCTTCTTGCTTCTAGACTATAGAATAACTTTAATACTGCGGGAATAGAATAATAAACAAAGGTTTCTAAAAACAATCAAAATTATGAACTTGAAATAGCTGTTTTTTTTCAGTGGATGAAAGTATTTTTTACCCACAGATGTTTTCTCTGTATCTTTTGTTATTTTGGTTCAGCATTTTGTTTTCTGCTAGTTTGATTAGGCAATAAAAAAGTAAATGGTGTTTACCAGTTTACCACATGCACAGTGTGTTGACTTGCTGATTCAACACATTTCTTGTAAATAAAAGTTTAACATATCTATAACCCTGATAAATCAAACAGATACAATGTTATAATGAAACTGGACGTTTTTACTAACTTCAGCTAAGTAAAAAAATGATTGACAACTCCATCTCAAATCTCAGTTGATGAATTCATAAGTATAAATGTGTGTGTGTTCTTCCATTTGTGCAGCTGAGTGAGAACCCTTTTTCGTATTTCACCAGCAAAGTGAGGACCGTTTGCTGTAAAGTGAGGACATTTTCATGGTCCTCACTTGGTATTTCGCTTGGGGTTAGGTTTAGGACTAAGGTGTGAATTGAGTTTAGGTTAGGTTTAGGATTAGGATTAGGTATGTACTGGTAATGGTTAGGTTTAGGGGTAGGGTCGGGGTAAGGCCATAGAAAGGGTTGAAAATGAATGGAAGTCAGTTAGTACCTGCATTTCAAATGCACTAGATGCAAAAATAGCACGGCAATCCGTTTCAGGTTTGATAAATCACATTGCAGGTGGTAAGGAAATTAATTAGCATATCCTCTTCCCATAAATTTGCGCGTTTGAGTCATTATCATATGTTTTGCATATTCATGAAGGCAAACATGCTAAAGGGTTTGTGCCCGCTGTTCCACTGATTTTACACATGCAAATTGTTTAGCACCTGGTTTGTAGACCAGCTTTATGGACACAAGCAGGTTTGCATGTGGTTTTGTACACAGAAAACCATTTGAAGATCAGGCCCCTAAGTGTATATACTGATGGATCTAGAAACTTTTGCATGGGGGGGCAAAAGAAGGCCACGTGGTCTTGGCAGGGTGACAATGCGGGAATTCCACATTGAATAATAAAATCCCTTACATGTAAATGGAGTCAAAAAAGTATCCTCAAAAATACTTTAAAGCTATTTGTTGTATGATTATTTATTCAAAGAAAAAAGATACCAAATGTAGGTATAAATAACAAGATAAAATAAATACACAAATAACAAAATAATATTACATGCAGCATAGTGACAAGTCTATCAGGTGTCACTCAATGTTGATAATTCATGCTGGTGAACATTTCTTTTTCAGTACACTTGTTTACAACTTGTCAGCCTGAAATGAATACATACAATCTTTCTAGCAAAGTAAAAGACATGCAGTTTCTGGCTACTTAACAGTGAGCACTGCAGTGAACAAAGAATGCATGTTTGGCAACTTCCTTAACTTGTGCATCCCCACCATAGCCTTGGCCCACCAAGTTATCTTTCAATTGCTGCCCAAACCTTTACAGAAATTAAAGAAAAACTGTTTTTCTCTGTTAAATTGGCAGCTTCCAAGTGTTCTACACTCTGGTATTCAAGGAAGCTTTCCCGAACCACACCATCATAACAATATTTTACAACTAGAAACTATTTTTATTTCCTTTGTCTCATTTACCAAAATACAAAAATCACTTTCTTGAACCTCCTTGATAATGTCCTCTCTCACAATTTCAGCGAAACATCCCAGGAGCTAATTTTGAGTGTTTTTGTTTTTTTTATTATTATTTCTGGGACCTTGTGGGAGCTGTCTTTTTACTTAGGCATCGTGATTGCTCATAAGATCAAAGATCTTAAAGACATGTCACGTGTTTTTTCAGGTTTCTGTTTCATCCTGGCTTTGTTGGGAAATGTTTTGAGTGGCAAAATTTCAGCCAGAGTTTTGATGTAAGTCTGGTTTTCAATAACTTGTTTCTTTACTAGCATTTCCCATCACTCTCAGTATAGATGTCTTTCCTGGACATATATTTGTACTCACCCCATGCTGTCATGGCATGTTTATCTGACTTGGAATGTACACTGAATCATTGTCTTTAAAACTAGTCTTCTTCAAATTGCTATAGGCATTTTTTGACATGAATACAATAGTTTTTGAAACTGCAAAGTGTCTGCGTGCAAAGCAATATACTGGGGTGACCATGGCGATGGTGGCAGGGGCTTGTCTTGTAACTGGTGGGTTGCTGGTTCAAGCTCCTCTATGTCCATCTCAGTCATTGTGTCCTTAGGCAAGACACCCGCCTTGCCTACTGATGGTGGTCAGAGGGCTCGGTGGCACCTGTGTTTGGCAGCCTCACTTCTGTCAGTCTGCCCCAGGGCAGCTGTGGCTACAATGTAGCTTACCTGTGTGAATGTGTGTATGAATGGGTGGATGACTGAATGTATTGTGAAGCCCTTTGGGGTCTCTGGGGACTTGATAAAGTATACAAGTACAGGCCATTTTACTGCATTCTTTAATATAGAATTTTCCAGCCATGGCCAAGAATTGTACCATTCCGTGAAATATTTAAGGCATTGTCTTTAAATTGGGCTGCATCACAATTTGCATTTTAATATATCTAAGAAAATATAAATAGTGACAATTACCTAACCTTACTAGCTTTACTGTGTTTCTGTATTATGGGATTTGCTTGGTGTTCATTTTTTTATAATCCCTGATAACATAAATTCATCACATTTGTTAAGCCTGACCTATCTAGCTTCAAAACACACATGTGTACAATTAATAAAAAGTTATTATTTCATTGTAACATCTAATCTCTCTGGCCTTGAATCTATACAGATTAAATAAATAATAGGTGGTCCAGCTATAATATAGACTTGGTTCCCTGACTCTGTGCCTTTCATTTCTACTGCATCAGCTTCCACTGCACTGTCTTCTGTCTTTCATTCCCCCTGTCTTTTAATCTTTTCTCACCTCCTGGTCTCTCGATCATTCTTCTTTCCTCAGTTCTCACCTTCTATTCTACCTTCCCATCCCTCACTACTTTGCCATAAAAAATGTCTCCACTTTAAATTTTCCTTTTCATTGTGGTCTGCATTTTGTAAGCATCAAAATGTAAAAAGTTAGCATGATTATTTCCAGAAGAGGTCTATAGCAAGTGATTAATGAAGGTTTCAAACCATTTATTACAAACTTTATTTGACTAACTTTTTGTTAAAACATCACCTATAGAAACTAACTTCACAAGGAGACACTCGGGTGGCTCAGTGGCTCCAGTCTCCAGGTTCCAGACAAACTGTCTTATACATGTGCCAGTAACACACTAGCATGGGAGGTAGACAGTGTTATACAGAACCATAACTGAGTTAGTCAGTGACCTAAGATTATATTTACAGTTATATATCTTTGATGAATTAATTTATAATTTTAAGGCTATAAGATGCTTTTGGACAAAGAAATTATCAAGTTTTTACAAGTATGTTTTAAGGACATAAAAGTGAGGGGGCAGCTTGAGGGGCGAGTCTTTAAAGCAGGGGGGCAGTTGCCCAGGCCCCTCCCACCCCTGAATGTATGCTGTCATATCTGCTGACGGATGTGTACGTCTAGGTGTGTGCGCATGTGTCTGTGTGTCAGTGCTGTCTGTCCTCCTGAAGGCAGGCTGGAATGTTAATAAGCTCCAGCTTCAGCTCATCTGAGCTCGTCAAGGAGTGGCAGAGAAGACAGAAGGTTTCCATTTCTTTCTCTACACTTCAGGGATCGTAACCATTAACCATCTCTGATCATTGATACTGTAAGTGTTCCTGTGTTCATTGTGTTCATGGTTTGGCTCCCATTCTATGGATAAAGTAAGCTTTAGCTTGCTGCACTGAAAAACAATTACCTGCCTCTCATCCTCACCTTGAAAGTAAAACCCGACAGACACACAGCACCTCGCCTCTGCCAATCTCAGGCCCAGCAAATAAATGACAACATCTCTCCTAGGACAGGACATCCTCAGGAACTAAGTATGATCAAACCATCATTCAGAACATATCACCTTTTACTACTGTAGCGGTATTATGGAATCAGAGTTTGAAACATTCTTTCTGGGTGCCAGCCAGGTCTCTCTCCTGACATATTTATTATTCAATCCAAAACCCCACACAAGGGAAAAAAAGCAAAGACATGCTCATCACCCGAAACATGATTAAGAATAACTCAACAACCACAATTTTCAATTGTCCACAGCAAAAACAACAAAAATCAATAATAGTCCATACAATAAGAAATGAACTCTTCACTTAAAGGACATGGCTCGTGATTTCCTCAGTTCAGTCATTTTCACTTCAAACAAAAAATAAGCCAGTCCAGGATTTCCCTCTCGCCAGTCCAATCCATCCAAAAAACTAATAGAAGAAAAAACTCCATTTCGTGATTTTTATACACACACAAGGAAGCAAAACAAACACTGCTCGGCGGCACATAAAGTTAGGCAACCTGTATCAGCATCTTTAAGCTGACAGGTTGTTTTGTCACTCACGGTACCGGCGTTATGAAACACTCGATCCAAATGGTGAGCTTCTGATGTGAGCCAGATGAACTCTCAGGTAATCCAAGATCTGCTTCTGTTGTCTCACGAACTGTCAATGCCACACTACGGTGGCCGGGGGGTGCAAAACAATTTTACAAGTACCGAAACAAATGTACATTTCAGAAAACAAATTTACAGTTCAGAAAACAAATTTACATTTCAGAAAACAATTTAACAAGACGCGAAACAAATTTATATTTCAGAAAACAAATTTACATTTCAGAAAACAAATTTACATTTCAGAAAACAAATTTACATTTCAGAAAACAAATTTACATTTCAGAAAACAAATTTACATTTCAGAAAACAATTTAACAAGATGCGAAACAAATTTATATTTCAGAAAACAAATTTACATTTCAGAAAACAAATTTACATTTCAGAAAACACTTTTACATTTCAGAAAACAATTTAACAAGATGCGAAACAAATTTATATTTCAGAAAACAAATTTACATTTCAGAAAACAAATTTACATTTCAGAAAACAAATTTACATTTCAGAAAACAATTTAACAAGATGCGAAACAAATTTATATTTCAGAAAACAAATTTACATTTCAGAAAACAAATTTACATTTCAGAAAACACTTACATTTCAGAAAATCAACCGGAAAGGGAATGTACCAACACCGAGGCTGACCCGGAAGTCTGCCTCAGGGGCTGCATCCTTCAAAGGCCGTATTTGTAGGCCGATTACGTTACAGCGCGGCGACGAAGGCTGTCCCGATTCATGAATCATGACTCCCTCAAATGCGGCCGACAAATGTGTCCTTATTTTGCCCGATTTGAAGGATGGGTCGTGAGTATCCTTCGCGGCCCATCATTTCCCATCATTCATTGCGGGTCGAAGCAGGGGAAGCCATGGCGGAACATAGCAGCAAAAGCTGTGTGTAAATTGTGGAAAATTACACTTTCTGTGACACAAATTAACTTCTACAATGTTTTTAGTGTGGGAATATAACTATGTAGACGTGAAATATCTGCTTGATTTATTTAGACATCGCTTATATATTGTTTTCTAGAATTGCGCCGATCAAGGTGGCAGCAGGTTGGAGTAGCTCTGTTACTTTTGATTCTGATTTATTCTTTTTTAGGAACTATTCCTCTTGTGGTGGATACAGTTGATTTTTTTTGGATGACTGTCCACTCCAGTGTCGGATGCTGTGCAGCTTGGAGGATTTTTCTTAATACTTTCTATTTTTGGACATTTGTTATGATGCATTGCCATGGCAACGGGGTTGTTTCTTACAACCGGGAGCACCTGATTAATATCTCAAAACCTTAAATAATACTTCAGCTACAACCCCAAATCCCTGATGAGTTGAAAAGGAGACGCCGTGGATGCAGAGCAGGAGCTAAGAGAAGAGAGAGAAGGAGGAAGTTCAAACCATCTCTTCCGTCGATTATGATGGGCAATGTGAGATCGTTGGGAAACAAGTTGGATGAACTCCAAGCCCTACAAAGGACCCAGCCATGCAATATTATGTGTTTTACTGAGACATGGCTGCAGGATCGTATCCCCGACTCCAGCGTCTCTCTGCCGGGCTTTTTAACCATACGAGAAGACAGAGATTTACAGAGGAGTGGCAAATGTAAAGGAGGTGGACTGGCAGTACTTGTGAACAACAGATGGTGTCATCCAGGACATGTTACTGTGAAGTGTCATCTCTGCAATCCAGATATTGAACTCTTAGCAGTAAGTTTTCACCCATCTTATTTACCCAGAGAGTTCACCAGTGTTATTTTGGTAACAGTTTACGTTCCACCTTCCGCTGTTGCTGACACTGCATGTGATGCCATCAGCTCAGTTGTTGCTAAGCTACAGACACAAAACCCCAATGCTTTTGTGGCAATTTCTGGTGATTTTAACCATGCTTCACTCTCTGCTACACTTCCAACGTTTCAACAATTTGTCAGCTGCTCTACCAGAGAAAACAAAACATTGGATTTGTTTTATGCAAATGTCAAGGACTCATACATCTCTACAACACGACCTCCTCTAGGCAAATCAGATCACAATCTTGTTTTTCTCTGCTCGAAATATAAGCCCCTTGTTCAGAGACAACCTGTGATAAAGAGGACTGTGAGAAAATGGTCACAGGAAGCTGAAGAAGCTCTGCAAGGTTGCTTTGAGGCTACAGACTGGGACACACTGTGCCAGCCACATGGAGAGGACATCAATGCCATGACTGAGTGTGTAACCGACTACAGGTCCTTCTCAAAAAATTAGCATATTGTGATAAAGTTCATTATTTTCCATAATGTAATGATGAAAATTTAACATTCATATATTTTAGATTCATTGCACACTAACTGAAATATTTCAGGTGTTATATTGTCTTAATACGGATGATTTTGGCATACAGCTCATGAAAACCCAAAATTCCTATCTCACAAAATTAGCATATCATTAAAAGGGTCTCTAAACGAGCTATGAACCTAATCATCTGAATCAACGAGTTAACTCTAAACACCTGCAAAAGATTCCTGAGGCATTTAAAACTCCCAGCCTGGTTCATCACTCAAAACCCCAATCATGGGTAAGACTGCCGACCTGACTGCTGTCCAGAAGGCCACTATTGACACCCTCAAGCAAGAGGGTAAGACACAGAAAGAAATTTCTGAACAAATAGGCTGTTCCCAGAGTGCTGTATCAAGGCACCTCAGTGGGAAGTCTGTGGGAAGGAAAAAGTGTGACAGAAAACGCTGCACAACGATAAGAGGTGACCGGACCCTGAGGAAGATTGCGGAGAAGGGCCGATTCCAGACCTTGGGGGACCTGCGGAAGCAGTGGACTGAGTCTGGAGTAGAAACATCCAGAGCCACCGTGCACAGGCGTGTGCAGGAAATGGGCTACAGGTGCCGCATTCCCCAGGTCAAGCCACTTTTGAACCAGAAACAGCGGCAGAAGCGCCTGACCTGGGCTACAAAGAAGCAGCACTGGACTGTTGCTCAGTGGTCCAAAGTACTTTTTTCGGATGAAAGCAAATTCTGCATGTCATTCGGAAATCAAGGTGCCAGAGTCTGGAGGAAGACTGGGGAGAAGGAAATGCCAAAATGCCAGAAGTCCAGTGTCAAGTACCCACAGTTAGCGATGGTCTGGGGTGCCGTGTCAGCTGCTGGTGTTGGTCCACTGTGTTTTATCAAGGGCAGGGTCAATGCAGCTAGCTATCAGGAGATTTTGGAGCACTTCATGCTTCCATCTGCTGAAAAGCTTTATGGAGATGAAGATTTCATTTTTCAGCACGACCTGGCACCTGCTCACAGTGCCAAAACCACTGGTAAATGGTTTACTGACCATGGTATCACTGTGCTCAATTGGCCTGCCAACTCTCCTGACCTGAACCCCATAGAGAATCTGTGGGATATTGTGAAGAGAACGTTGAGAGACTCAAGACCCAACACTCTGGATGAGCTAAAGGCCGCTATCGAAGCATCCTGGGCCTCCATAAGACCTCAGCAGTGCCACAGGCTGATTGCCTCCATGCCATGCCACATTGAAGCAGTCATTTCTGCAAAAGGATTCCCAACCAAGTATTGAGTGCATAACTGTACATGATTATTTGAAGGTTGACGTTTTTTGTATTAAAAACACTTTTCTTTTATTGGTTGGATGAAATATGCTAATTTTGTGAGATAGGAATTTTGGGTTTTCATGAGCTGTATGCCACAATCATCCGTATTAAGACAATAAAAGAGTTGAAATATTTCAGTTAGTGTGCAATGAATCTAAAATATATGAATGTTAAATTTTCATCATGACATTATGGAAAATAATGAACTTCATCACAATATGCTAATATTTTGAGAAGGACCTGTTTGTATGCCACACTGTTAAGATTATGTCTAGGACAACAGGTCTCATGAGAGGCACCTTGAAAACTGTTGTAGCTTATAGAAGAACTTTTACTTTGTCTAGTCAGAATGATTTGGCAGCACTACTGAGCACATCTCCAATGCTGTAAAATCCTTCTCTCTTGCAAGATTCTAATAAAGCTGATTCTGAGTGACAATCATCAGTCTCTGAATGCAAATTTTTCTACAACACATTCCACGTCCCTAGAGCCAGCCTAAGCATCCGGGGATCGGGCCACCAAGGTCTCCACCTTCGTCCGCCGCCCAGTCCTCTTTGCACCGGTCCCTCACGGTTCCCCCTGTAGGTGGTGTTCCCACTGGGGGATGGCCTCACGTCTATCATTCGGCCTTGGCCCGGCCTGGTCCCGCAAAGAGCAACCCAGCCACTGGGCGCTCTCTGACGAGTCCCGACCCCAGGCCAGGCTCCAGGGTGGGACCCCGGCTCCGCCATACCGAGCGACGTCACGTGCCTCAATTTAGTAGTCGTCATGAGGGGTTCTTGAACCGCTCTTTGTCTGACCCATCACCTAGAGCCTGTTTGCCATGGGAGAGCCTACCAGGGGCATTTAAGCCCCAGACAACATAACCTCTAGAATCATTTGAGCACTCAAACCCCTCCACCACGTTAAGGTGGCGGTCTCTACCTGTATTTTTCTAATCTCTCTGCCCATGTATTCTGGGCGCTGATTGGCTCAAGGACTATAGCATCAGTCTCATCCCTCTCCCGTGAACTTCAAGCAAGTGGCTCAACAATAACAATTTGTTCGCTGTATATAATCAAGGGTGGCCCATCGCTTTATGAAAATCTTCTTACCAACATAAAAAGCAGTCCCAGCAACTCCCCATAACTATGTTCTTCACTCGGAAAAAGACATCAGTTACATCTTTGCCTTCAGCAAAAAAAGATGTTACAGAACAGGGCAAAGATACTGCACCACCTAAATAAGCACCTGATGGAGTGGTGCCTTCAGGAGAGTTGTAATGTATTCACTGGTGATTACCCATATAGAATTTGTTTGATATGTTAAACAGTCATTCTGTGACAGACTGCAGTAAATAATAGAAGAAAAGAAGAATCAAAATACAACTAAATTTAAAGTTTTTTTCTGATTTCTTGGATGTTTTTTTAAAATCAATCAGTTATCTAGTATAGAAAATAAAGTATTTTGCTGTGGAGTTTCCAATAAAAAATATATGGGGGTCTCGCTGGGATTTTTTGGCAGCAAAGATTAACTGTGTTCAATTAAAGAGCCTTTGGAGTCCTCTACCATGAAATCAGCAATCAGTGTGTGTTTTAGGTTCTTTTAAATTGTCCTAAATCTTCTGATATTATGATGAATATTGTTGGATTGGCTCAACTGAAGCAAACCATCTCTTGGCAAATCTGCTGCTGGCCAAGTTTATCGAAAAACTTCCCATGATTCACTGAGTACCTTTCTTTGCTCTTAACACTCAATGCATTAGTATAACATTATTGCTTGTCAATAACAGCAAGTCAATAACATTGTGTGTTTTTCCCTTAATTGTCTCTGTCTCCAGTGCTCCATGTGCCTGACTGCAGTTACTACACTGATCAAACTGCACTTTGTTAATTGTTGCTTATCTTTCGCACACTGTTTGAGAATCTCTGGATGTTTCCTTCACAGTAAAATCAAATATTATTTGATTGGTTAACTATTTCTTTACACAGAATGAAAAACAATCTCACCGGGTTCTCCGGCTTCCTCCCACAGTCCAAAAACATGACTGTTAGGTAAATTGGTCTCTCAAAATTGCCCTTAGCTGTAAATAGATGTGTGCATGGTTGGTTGGCCTGTATGTCTCTGTGTTGCCCTGTGATGGGTTGGCGCCCTGTCCAGGGTGTTTCCGCAGACTGCTGGAAATAGGCACCAGCCTCCCTGTTATCCACTATGGAATAAGCGGTATAGAAGATGAATGAATGAATGAAAAAAAATCTTCCCAATTTTTTTAAACACTAAGAGCCATTCTAGGATGATAGTGTCAAATTATGTACACAACCATTTTTGCAAACGTTGTAATAGCCCCGTCTTTCCTATGTTTCTTTCATAAATCACTATATTTACTTTATCAATATGGAAATGAGAAATATTAGGACTAATGAAAATTCAGTGTTTAATAAAATAATTCAAAATTGTCATTGCACCAGGTTAAAAGCAGCACCATATTTTACAAGGAGTGTGGCTTTCTTTTATGGTTTCTCACTGATATTTTTGTGTAAAAATTACTTTGGAATTCTGACCCAAATATTCAAATTTAGTTGTCAGTTTCTTGGCAGCCTGCTTGACCAGTTTCTATTTTGTCTTTGATACAAATTTAAGAGAAATTTTGTTTTTTGTATTGTCATTGATGTCCAACATTTTCTCTCTTGAAAACTGCTTTTGCTGGGCCAGGGTACACTCCTAATGGAAAACTTAGAAAGTATTTGCATTTCGTGCTAAGAATTAGGTTGTATGTAAGAGCTTTGAATCTATAAGGAAGAAACAGGAGCAAGAGACAAAAGTATTACGTAGATAAGTAAACAATATTTAAACATCAAACAGATTATTCTTCCTGTCCAGGGTGTACCCCGCCTCTCGCCCATAGACTGCTGGAAATAGGCACCAGCTTCCCTGCGACCCACTATGGAATAAGCGGTAGAAAATGACTGACTGACTGATTATTCTTCAGCTAATCAAAAGTTTAAGGCCATAGGTTCAAAAAGTTAAAAACTTGGTATAAATCTTGCTTCATGTCGTCTGTCAGGCAATCACACTGCCATGGCCGTCAGATGCAAGGGCAAAAAGGCTTTCTATCTTTAAATTCGGAAAGATTTTAGGAGATTACGGAAGTCCTTAGTTCTATTTCTTTTTCTCTCAGTAATGGTGATAAATGTTTGATCAGCTGATGAAGAGCCTATTTGAGTTTAAATGTCCTTTCCTGATTTTTCTTTTAACATTTTTGAAGTTCAACTTGCAACCTGGTTATGAATTAACAAGAAAATTCACAAAAATTAAACTAGAGCAACTGAACTTTATTTCAAGTTAATCCGATTCACAATAATTGATGAAGGGTGTGACATCTAAAAGACCGAATGCTGAAACAGACTCATATGTGCTTCAATCAAGTATTATTTTATGGTGTGCACACTTATGTAACCAGGTTATTTCAGCTTTTTTAATTTTCCCATTTTTCCCTCTGAACAGATGTGTTCGGTTGAATTCTACAGGATACATGTTACATTATAGAAGGAAAAATGTTTTCAATTATTTATTATGGTCAGATATTTTTTACAACACACCTACCTGGCATTTTAACAGGGGTGACAAAGCCACTCTCAATATACAGCCAAAACGATGATGGAATAGTTTAGATCTAAGCTTATTCATCTGTTACAATGTCACATGTTAACTTTTGTAAGAGGACCCATAATACAAATAAGTAAAAGATCTGATCAAAACATTTAGGAAAGAACCAATAATAAAAATTTGACAGGGCTGACAAGGGACAAGATATGTTCAAATTGTAACAGTGCAATGCTAAGGGTAAACCAAAAAGAGGCAGATGATCCACTGTGGACATCCCTAAAGAAGGCAGCTGGAAGAAGAAAAAAAGAGTCAGCTAAGTTAATCAAACTTTTTCTTTTCTATATAATTAGTCAAATTACTGCAGCAAGCACGGATCTTGCTTTTCAGCAAAAGCTTATTCACATTGAAGTTACTTCCTGTTAGTTTGTTTTGTTTCTTTTGTGAACTCAATTTCTTTTTATATTTTTACCTGTTGCGTTGATTACATGTTATGTATAAAACAAGCATTGTGCATTTATCAGAATAAGGCACTAAATAGGACCGGGGTAACATTAAGAGTAAAATGAAACTCATCACACCTTACTCACACATACAGCATGAAAGGTTATAAAGATCAAATTGTAAAGTTAATAGAAAAGGAAAAAATATAAGATAAATCTATATACAATTATTCCAACAGGTATCAATCAAAATAGGCCAAAAAAGCTGCTCTCCACCCAGGAGTTGGCTTGATCGTATATTTTCCATTTTTGACAATTTTTTTAAAATGGTGATGGAAAAATCTGAAGGCCATCTGTCATTTTGACAGGTTGCAATTCACATGCCTGACTACTTGGTGGCGAATTAGCTCATTAATTAGCTGTTGATGCATGACCTCAATGGCTTCACTCAAAAAAATGTCACGGCAGCTGAGTGTCAGAAGTTTCTTCAAACGCACAATAACAACGATGGTGTTGATAAAATTGGTGAAAAAAGAGTGACTGATCCAGTGGAAGATGAAGAACAAACAAGCTGTCAGCCCTCAGCAACTATGGAGTGAGCAAGCAGTAGCAAGAATGTTAGGTGGGAGTACAGAGTTCAGAGGGAGCAGGAGTTCTACTTGCTGAGGAGGGAGGATGGAAACATTTTCTGCAATATGTATAAAAAAGCCAATGTAAGATATGAATTTGTCCAATGATGCATGAACAAGCAGATATTAAAACGAATGAAAATTAATGCTATTGAATGATTAATTATAATCATTTAAAAAAAATAAATGACAGGAAAAAATAGATAAAGACAGGATTTTTTTACCCTGTCAGTCAAAATGACAGACAATGAAAGAGTCAGGCATATCCTCTGGCTCCTGCACCTAATGACCACTGGTTACCAATGACAGTTTTCCAAGGTCTGAGCATTATGTTGGGTATAATTAAATAGAGTTCACTCTGCACATTTATGATAGAGAAATTCATACCTATAAACTGTATCAATATAATTAATTGTAAATGTGTTTGTGTTTCTACTAGATTTAAAAACTACACTCAAATCTGCAAGAGTAATACAGAACCTTAAGAACAAACTAAAACTGACTGGGACAAAAAAGCTTGAGAAATAATGTAAATAATATCTTCCCTTTCAGTTTTTTAAATATTTTCTGCCCATTTTGCAACGGTAACTCTGACCCAATTCCAGTCTTTCACAACCAGTGGGACTGCAGTCATGGTGACAACTGCATTATTGTTGTTCCTTGCAGACAGTCGAGATGTTATGACCAGTATTGCTATGTCAATGTGGCTTACTGGCTGGTTCACATGCACTCAAAAGCACAAACACACTCAGACAAACACATATGTATAGGAATACACATACAGATGAGTGTTCACTCCTTTCATTCAGATCTACTTTGTATTGATTTTGCAGTTTAGCTGAAACTGCCACAACTATGTGTCTCTACCTCCACGGCTCCATCTAAATCAACCATATACACACACACTTGCACAAACAAACACATGGAGACAGAAGTAGTGTTTTGGACAACTGGCTTGCCTGAGTGACGCCAGACATTTACATGAGCAGAGAGTGCTGGTGACGCCAGGCTAGTAGCACTGTATTGGGTTGTATTGAACATTAAGCAACCCCATGATTGCCTGTCTAATTCCTCTTTCCATTAGGTCTTCTGTTTCTCAGTAATCTAGATTTTTTTTTTCAATGGAAAGATGAATGTCTGAAGACAACAAAATAATAAAATAATAAATTACAAATAAGAAAAAGTCCTTTAAGCAATCAATTGTGATACAAAAACGTACACATTAACCAGAAAATGCAATTTGAAGTTGCAATAAAGTGTAAATTAGCCACTTTAAGGCCTGGGGATCTACTGTATAGGATAAAAGTTTATTCTGGTAGGCAATGCCATGTCCACAAACAACAGGTTTAGGGACTTTTGCATATTCTTGAACTTGATCTTGATCCAAAGACTACTGCCAATGTTAAAGCTAACAGTTTAAGAGTGTTTTAGTCAGCACTAAACGGTATGGAAACTGCATTGGGCAGGTCCAACACCCTTTGTTCATTTTTAAGAATACAAATATAACCTCAGTTATCAGAGATAACAATAAAAAACAAGTTGGTGCATGCAGTGCACATATTGATACCCCTGGTAAAGATGTGAAAAAAGCCATGATTCAGTTCATCTTTATTGCTGCAGCATATTGTCAAATTAAAAAAATTAGAATTTGCATTCCAAAGAAGCTTGTTTGTCAGAAAATACCTTTTAACATTTATTTTAAGCAGGTCTTAAACATACTTTTCAGTCATTTTTAAACATTACTGTTTTAAAAAAAAAATTTTAATCTGACAAAATATTCTAATCATTAATGTTTTTATTAGTGTGTGAAAATCATCATAATTAACAGAAATAAAGGTTTGAAAATGCTTGTGTGTAATTAATCTATATGTGTTTCACTTAGTGAATTCAGTTACTAAAAGTAAATCATTTTCAGGGATTTTTTACTTTTAGGAAAAAATGCTAGAAATGTGTGTGTGTTCCGAGAAACATAAATGTATAAGTTTAAAATTCCATTAATTGGTTAATTTACTTATTTGCTAATCTTTCAAACATTTCTGGATACTAACATAATAAACTATTGCTTAATCACACATATGAATACACACACACACACTTTCATTATTTTTTCCTCAAAATTGCACTTAAATGGTATTTATCATTAATATTTTCATTATTGTTTATTCCTAGGGTTTCCAACCCTGCAGGTGCATAGAAAAACGTGACTGCTACTCAGATATAAAAATTTAGAACACCCAAAAACTAGAGAGCACGAATACGAAAAACAATGTGTTTTGGCTTATAACTCCTAAACTATAGGTCACACTCAAAAACGTTATAGTACAATGTTCCTTGGGTGATTCTGCATCATGTGACGTAGGCTACACCCACTTAATACCTAACAAAATTTTTTGCTATGTCGCAGCAAAGGCAATTCAACCTGGAAAGACTCACAAAGAGAAGACAGGGATGCAATTAGAAAAGTTTATTAGTGAATGTTTATTTCTTTGGCTCTCGGACCCCAGTGGAAGAAGTAAATGCTGAGGATGACATGCCCTTCAATGAACTTCTTAGGGTTAGAATTAAAGGTGTCATCTCCCTGGGATCCGATCCTGGTGGTGGAGTGGAAGCCTGAGGAGATTTGGAAGGCATTTCAAAGCCAGATGGTGGAGATGGGGTGGAGGAGGGTCAAAGTTCAGCTGAAGAACGGAGGGTTCCATGGAAGAAGATCTTATAAAGCGGAGCCTTGAAGGATGATTGGCCGGGGAGAAATGCGGACTTGACGCTCATTGGTGGAGCAGAGCCGCACGGAGGAGTAATAGACAAAGCTGGAGGTGATGGTGAGTCTTCCATGTTGAATTTTAGTTTAAACTACATAACATATCTTCTCCTATCTCCTTCTTCATTTTAAGCTTGATTGAGATGAAACTCAGTACATACCATCTACAGGTTCAGCAAACAAAACAATATTGAAAAATGTTCACATTTTTTAAGTTATTGAAGCTATGCAGGCACAAACAAATTTTCGCAAACTAGCATAAAAGGTAATTGACTATATCTCTACCATATTTTCTCATTTCAGACTAACTTCCAGATCATAATAGAGGAGGAAGTTTAATGCCCATATATTTAGTTTCATACATTCTCAATTATGGGGGGCACATTAGGCCCTAAAGGTTTATGTCTGGACAAAGAATTGCAACCCCTAAGGATGAAGAAAAAAACATTTTGAGAAAAGAGAATATGTACATCAAAATAAACTATCTACTGTAGTGCAATTAAATCTCTAAGTGTGCCAGATACCTATGAGCACATTGTTCATAAGACCATCTTCAAACAGTAAAAAGTGCAATAAACAACAAAAAATGTTTTTTACTTTGTTAAAACTTATGAAAACAAATTCAAATAATATTTTTTATCAAGATACAAAAAAGTTCAATGCAAAAAGACAACATTAACATCAAAAAACTATTACAATAAACTATTCACAATAGTGGCACAGACACATTAGCTTTCAATTTGACCAGTGGAGCTGTTATAGGCCTTATGACAGATCATGTTCACGATTACTGGCTTGCCAGTGAAACAACTGCTGCAGCTCCTGTTTTGTGGCTGACTCCTCCCTCTGTCTCTCTCAAGAGTACTGGTATCCTCAGAGGAGTAGGAGGTCTGTTCTTCCTCCTCCTCATCATCAACACTGCACACAGAAAGCATTATAGTGTGATAGATGTGTCCATAATGTGCTTAATATAATTATGAAGCCAACACGGTGAAATTCTTTCAATTGTATATTTTCCTTCGTTTTCTCTAACTCAGAAACAAGTAATATTTCGTAAAAAAAATAAATAAATACAAGTAATAATGACGAATTCTAGTCATTATTGACTTATGTTGTATTAATGACACTCATTAAATGTAGAGACATAATAAGCAATGTAAATTATTGCAGATGTATACATGGTCAATTTTAAATATTCTGAGAATTTTCAGGCACAGCATGGATTTTTTTCTGAATTTATAGAATTTACATTAAAGTGCTCTGTTCAGTCTCAAAATAGGAGTTAACTTTTTTCTTTTGAAAAAGTCATCAGTCTAAGGACATGGGATATCGTATTTCTGTCAGGAAATGCTTCCTCTAACAATATTTTGAGAATTTATGAATGCATTTTGGATTCTTAATGATTTTTTGTTTTTGTAATGTGGCCTTTCCAGCAGAGTAGCGCTCAAAATTGCTGTCTGAGTGCCAAGAAGAAACCTAACAGATTTACTTTCACAAGTGGAGCATTACGGCTAATGCCCAGGGGAACCCCACAGCAGCCACAGTGCAGAAGCCCCACAGGCCTCGCCAGCAGCCATCTATGCCAGAGCAGATCCAGCCATGGACCCAGAGACCAAAGACCTCGAGGCACATCATCCACAAGCAGATGCCCGACAGAGCCCTGGGGCCCAGGCTCCGGCAAACAGCCACCAAGAGTGAGCCGGCACACACCAAAGCACCGAGCACTGGACACCGAGAACCACCAATACATTAGCGGGCAGAGACTCTGTCCACCAGCAGGGGGTCGGTGGCTGGAGGAAATAAGCCCCACATTTGATAACAGGCCTAATCTGATCCAGGAGAGGGAATAGCCCAAGACTCAACTTGACACAAATAGAGGCAGACACAGTCACAATCACACATTCCCACTGTCATGCGTACACACAAAAACATTAACACCCACACACCCAATGTAAAGACACACAACAATGGACATCGTACACTCAATCACACTCCCCATACATATAGTGCCACCCCAGCCTCCGCCTATAAGCGCAACAGAGCAGAACTTACTTACAAAGAGGCAAAGGGCTAGACGCAGGGCACCAAGGCCCCCTGACCCAGCCACACTCCCAGCCACACAGGCCAAGCCTGGGAACCGGTACCCCCTAGCCACTCAGGGTCAGTGCTAAGCCCAGGCAGCAAGACGTCCTGGCACCAAGCAAGGGAGACCTCCCAGAGCCCCCTACATGTTGGGTAGGCACCAGCTCAACACAGCAGTTAGAACCCGGAGGGACCAAGTTAGGAGGGGCAGATTGTATTTTGTATTTCACCCTGGGGAGCCAGTCCCCTAGAGGTCTAGAAGGATGGATACACACTAGAGCCCAGCTCAGCCCCTGCATCCCTCAACCAGCCCAACACATCTCTGGGAGCTATAGGGCACCAGACAGGGACCAACCACGTTACCCAAACAACCATACAGACAACACAAGCAGGCAGCCCTGTACTGGGCTCCCCATGGCGCATTCAGAGATTTACATTAAAATTGAGGTGCAGGACATGGCCAATGTCTCCCCCCATACCCACGAAGCCCATTGTACCACACCCCAGTACCCTACTGCTGTGTTGGGTTGCATATGTAAGGGAGGAGACAATGGGCACTAAGGCACCAGTATGAATCTCTTGTCCTGCCACATCTCACACCAGCCCCAAACCAGGGTATTTGTGGCCTCTCCGGGACCCAAATGTCCTGTTCTCTAACCACTGGGTCATTACTTTCCATTTCCATGGGGTATAAATATGTGACTCAGGGGCTCGTTTTGCTAAGTTAAGACCACTTGACTTTTGAAAAATTGCCACATAGAATGGCATCTTGGTATCACCAAGTCACCATGACAACTACTACATGTGGCTTACATGCCTATTGGTCATTTTACACCGATGCTGCAAAAAAACGTTCTCTCCTAACGTCATAAATATTAGTGGAGTTTGCTAAACTCTCCTAGGACTTTCAATGGAACTGTCAATTGGTCAGACAAAGCAAACACTCCAAGTGCGTCTGCTACAAAACATTGGATGAATATCCAGAAAAGTAACCCATGCCCACTGCTTAATATAGTGCAGGCTCTGTGATACCCTGCACCAAAGGCCCCGAAAACCCTGGTAAAGGTTCATGACATGTATCTATTTTTCTTGGGTGATTTAAAATGAAGATCTGGTGGCCCCTGCCAGAAAACTAATAATAGGTAATCATCTGGTCTTTCAACTTGATGATCCAAAACATACAATGTTTTGCCAAAAGTATTGTCTCTCTATCTTTACATGTACATGAACTTTGATGACATCCCTTTCTTGGCCATCTGCCACGACCGACTCGGGGTTTGAGAGAACAGAGCAGAGACACAAAGAGAGCAAAGACGCACTGATCCAGGAGTCCTTTCTATGGAAAAGAAAAGTAAATGTTAATGGATGTAGCTCCTTTAGTCGTTTCACCTAGAAAGAAAGAACAGATAAACTCTGAGCCAGTTTTCAAGGTTATGGTCTGAACGAGAGCACATAGAGTTAGTCACAGTAAAAGCTCAGTCAATTGCCATGTCTAGGAGAGAGAAAGAGTTAAACACTGAAATACAGGGCCATGTGGATCATCGGTAGAGGGTGAGTATTAAGTTGTTGCCAGCACAAGCTTGGACGATGCCCCTCTCCAGAAAGGTGTCACAGGTAGACACAGGGTCAGGCCAGGTGTAGCTTCTAGGAAGAGAAAAGAGGGAGAACATAAAGTTAAAAGCTGATATAACAGCAAATAATGCAGAATTAGAGAGTAGTGTGAGAATGTAGCGAAGAGGGTGAAAGTGGTCATTATGTCCTCCAGCAGCCTAAGCCTATAGCAGCATAACTACAGAGATAGCTCAGGATAACCTAAGCCACTCTAACTATAAGCTTTATCAAAAAGGAAAGTTTTAGTTTAGTTTTTAGTTTTAGTTTATGGAGGGTTCTAGTTAGTTTTATGTACTTATTGGTTTTACCAGTTAGTGAAACAGTATTTAAGCTGCCTGTTTCCATCACTTGTTTGGCTGCTACTGGAGAAGACACCTCTGCCCTCCATTTGCACTAGAACTTTGGCATGTGCAATTTTTTGGTAAATAGGGATTACTGCCGGAATTTAAAAATTGTGGACCATGCCACTTCCTGCCTCTGTCTGTCTACTTCCGCGCCTCACTTACTCCACCCGCTGAAGGCCAGCCAACTTTACACACACACACCCACACACACACACACACACACACATATATACATATATATGTACATTTATATATATATATATATATATATATATATATATATATATATATATATAAATTACCACCACTGTTTAGGTTTTCATTGTGTTCATCACAGAGACATGTGTACTTTTTGTTCTCTTTGCAGAATAAATAATCCCCTGTGCACTTTTACCACCTGTACCTCAGCAGTCAAGATTCCACAGACAACTAGAAGTATGCCTGCTTAAAAACCACTAAACTATTGAACCAGAGTTTATAATAGAGTGTACAGCAGTGAATATGATGCAGGGAGAGATATGGGAACAGTGTGGTGATTTTACGATGCAAGACTATAAATGTGTCTGCTGTAAATTGTTTTGGAGATGCCGCTGCTCTCATGGTCTGCTACAGGAGATATAAATCAGCTCACATGCTTACAAATACTCATATATGCAAACAGTGTTAGAGTTTACCAAAACTATTAAGGCCTCTTACGCCCTCTGGAGCTTTGTCAATTTATTTGAATTTAGACAGTGCAAGTTAATTAGTTCAACTACTTCAACCATGTATTAAGTACATACTTCATATGACCATATTTGTATTCTTCTTCTGCCTTTTTACAATATATATTTTAACACAAATGTCTACATAATTTTACTTCTTACAGTTTTAGAAGAGGCATTTCATCTAATTTTTATGTTTTTGACAAAGTATCAGGAGGTGGAGCAAAATGAGAAGGTCAGGCCCACCTCTACTTAATTCTTATGTATTACATTTAAAATCAAACCGCTTTGATATTCTTTAAGTGACGTTGATGTTCCAGTTAGCTTTCCAGTAAAACTAATAGAATTTACACTTGGAAAGAGTCATTTAACATTTTATGGGAAGCTGTTTGGCAGAACATTTAACAATTAAACATTTAAATAATTGTTAGTGTCTACTTTTATTTGTGTAGCATTGAAATATTAAAACAGATTGGAGCTTTTTTCAACTGGTAGTTTTCCCCCTCTTTATTGTTATTGTGAGTAGATTAATGCCTAGTTCACATGGCAGGATTTCAATGTCAGTGATTTTCAAAACCTTAGAGACCCCACATGTGACAGTAAGAAAACATAGATATAACAGGTTTGGTCCTACAGTGTGATGTGTCCAGCCACACAGCAAGCATAACACACCACACACCAACAGATTTCACTCAGAACTTTCAAATGTCAGACAGGAAAGTCTCAAAACCTCTCAAGAACAAACATGAGTTCAGAGTAATTGGCCTCCGTGTTTCCATCACCTTGCTTTCATTCACCATAATCAGTGCATGTTGAAAGGGGAAGATGGGGTCAAAAATTGGCATAAAGATCCTGGAATGTAAACCAGACATGACTTAAGTATGTTAGAATCACTAAATCAAGTCGCTCCCATATGTACTTAATGGTACAAATAACTTTCTCAGTGTAAATTTATGAAGCATTGTTTTCTGTACTGAACCACTGGTTCTCACGGTGCTTGTACCTTCAAAAAAAGAAATAGCAGTCATCTGATGACCTTGTTTATTAACAATATTGGAGTTCACGCTCTGTAAAACCTATTTTTAGCCCATACTCATTTTTCAAGTTTGTAACAGAAGTTAACACTAACCTGAGTTTTTTAATTTAACAAAAAGGAAAAAAGTCATATAGCTACTTAAAACAGGCTTGATATCATGATCCACTGGTGTTTTTATGATCAGAAAGGTCTGTCCATATTAGTTCATTCTTTTGTTTCTTATTAGTTTTTTTGTTGCTTTCTGTGCAGTATTTTTCCCATTGTTTTAGAAATCCTTTTGTGTCTTAGTTCAGCTCCCTTTGTGTTAATTAGTCTCCCTCCCTTAGTTTCCCTGCTCTCATACTGCCACAGCAGTCTCATCCTCTGATTAGCCTACCTGATGCTTTTGTCATTTTCCACCTTTGTCTCAGTATTTAAGTTCCTTGTTTTTTATTATTACTTGCTGGATTCTTCTGCTACGCCCACGTCATATCCACATCCTGTTCTCTTTGTGCCATAATTGTAAGTCTTCATTTTTCATCATAAAAAATGGTCACTCACCTCTCTGCCTCTGGTCCACCTGCATTTGGTTCCAACTGAAAACAAAACATGACACTTGAAATATCAGACATCAGAAATTTATTGCATATTTATGGATCTGTTATTAAAAAAAATATTTCAAATCTATTGTAAAGAGAAAATACTTCTAATTTTACATGCTTTCAGTATAAAACTGAAAGCATGTAAAATGTCTGAAGATGGAAAGTACACCAGAGGAAAGTACACCTATGCCATTTCGATCTCCTTTCTAACTTTTTGCTGAGGTATTATATTTAATACAGTTATTTCCACAAGCAACATATGTTTCATCCTTCCATGCAGTGGAGGTAGGAACAAGACCTTTTACAAATGCTTACATCTGTGCTTATCAATAAACTTGTCCATTTGATAAGGAAAACCAAACCTTGTTTCCCCTACCTAAATGTAGGATTCACTCCATTAGGGCATCTTTGTGCCATAAATTAAATAGCAAACAGAAATGTTGACTCTGCTAAAGAGGATCGTTCTTGAGTTTATCAGGGGTTTTTACCTGCATTTTTAATGACATAGAAATACATCAGAATGATTGCAGAATAATTAGTGTCTTCTGACACGGTAATCTGTTGGAATGTAGCACCCAGTTCAACCTCTCTCCACTATGTAACAAAAAAAGAACTTTAAGTCAAATCATTTTTTGTTATTTTGTTGTTTTCATGTTTGGCATGGTGCCAGCCCTAGTCTGGACTGGTGTCTTAGGTGATCTGTATGTCTCCACCCTGGAATGAAGGGGACCACCTCCTGGGTCCGGGGGCTGTTTGCCACTTTGGGGTATCGATACCTGGACCTGGGTGTTTATTGTTTATTGGATATGTGAGTGAGTGTACGAGCTCCATGCTTGTGTGTCTTTATATTGGGTGTGCGGGGTGTTCGGATGAGGGTGGGAATGTGTGATTGTGACTGTGTGCCTGGTTTTCTGTCAGGTTAGGTGTTGGGCTGCCCCCTCTCCTAGATTATCTTAGGCCCCCTATCAAATGTGGGGTCTGCTTCCCTCCCACTCTCAGCCATTGGCTTGTGTCTCTGCCTGCCCGTTGGTTCGGAGGTTCTCAGCGTCCGGGGCTGGGTGAATGGGTGTGTACTGCTCACTCCTGATGGCTGCTTTGCAGGGCCTGGGCCCCCTTGCTCTGTTGGGGGCTATGCTGGGGGGTGGTGTGACCTTGTGTGTCCAACCATGGACCCAGAGACCTGAGAATTAATTACTACCGTGTATTTTTCAGTAACGTTGTTGATATATATGCATTTGTTGATTGTCCTCATGCTTTTTTCTTTCTCTCTTTCTTCCACTCTTTCTGCAGGTGGAGAAGCAAATCTTTTAGGGTGTTACCCTTCTTTCTCTCCTCTATTCTAATCTCCTCTCCCTTCTACTTTTCACCTCACCTCTCACCCTTTCTTTCTTTTTTTTTTCTCTTTCGTGTCCACCTCCATGTCCATTGCATTTTAAATAACCCCAAAGCAATTTCTCATAAAGTTTTTTTTTTATATATATCAAGCGGAGAATTAGAGCAAAGCCAGAATGCTCCACTTGTGAAAGTAAATCTGTTGGGCTTCCTCTTGGCACTCAGACAACAATTCTGAGTGCTACTCTGCTGGACAGAACACGTTCAAAAAAAGTATTGTCTTCATTTTATTCAGTTAATTATTTGTTTGTTTTTATAAAGACGTGCATGAGGCTAGTTTGAGATTTCCCCATGTACTAAGGTTAATTATAAGAAAAGAGTCTAAAAGGTTTTTGAATGATAAATTTTATGTCTGTGTGTTAAAAAATGCACAAGAGTAATCATCTGTAGTTGCCGGCATTGTATGAAAAATAGGCATCAAACTACAGACTGGCTGGAGTCAAATAGGTGAACAAAAAATTTTCCATTCATACATCAACAGCTGGTTATGTAAACCTATATCCTACATTCTGGCCATAACTGCGCTCAAATAAACCAAAATGAAACAATATAAAAAACATCCCCTCTCTTTGGCTAAGGAAACAGAGGAGATG
Organism: Girardinichthys multiradiatus; assembly: GCF_021462225.1. Lineage (NCBI taxonomy): Eukaryota > Metazoa > Chordata > Actinopteri > Cyprinodontiformes > Goodeidae > Girardinichthys > Girardinichthys multiradiatus. The sequence continues at coordinate 3,174,323 of NC_061817.1, read as the reverse complement.
AAGATCAGACGCAAAGCCAAGTCAAGGCTCCCCATCCCCCTACACATGAAAACAAGAGAAAATACAGAATTTGATTGGATCTAGTAGCCCATGTTTGTCCAGGGCTGAGAGCCACAAATGTGCATGGCTAAGTGATGTGTGATGTCACAGCACCTCCAAGTGGCCAGGTGGTCTTTGATTTCAGTTATTCTTTTTCTCTATGTTCCTTCTTGATCTTATTCTATGTTCCTTCTTGATCAAGAAAAAAACAAAAAATTGGGTACAAGAGGAGTCATGCACCCATTTAATAATACATGCATTTCTAAAAATAAATTGTAATAATAATATCTCTTGTTTTTTATATTATCATTATTATTATTATTATGCCCTTTTTCGTCTGTTATTGAAATTATTATTGGAGCTGTTAATAAACAGGCATTTTAAACAGTTTTGTAATTTTGTAACTTTTAATTCAATTCAAATTCAAAAATTTTAATTGAATTCAAATCAAAAATGTATTATAAAAGGGAAATTAAATAAAAGTAATTGTATACAACTAGATTTTCACATATTAGATATTTGACTATAATAATAAAGAGTTGTTTTCTTCAAAAAATAGCATTTAAAATCTTAAATATGAGAGATTATATAACTGTATTGATAAGAAATGTAGTGTTTAATAAACAGTAAATAACAGTTTTACAACAAACTATACATGTAATAATGTTTATAGAATTTGATGGCAGATAACTGTTGAGATAATGACAATATTTCATTTTATATTTCTGTTATGATCAGGTATTCAAATGAATGTAGCTTTTTATATAGAGCTTATTTACAACAATACCTTTTTAAAGCCTGTACCAGACAAACTGTCTGTCCAGTGCAATCTAATCTTATAGTCAGATTCAGATCCAGTATGAGTTTATATTTATATTTCTGTATTTTTGGTTTTAACACCTTAATCAAATTAAATGAAAATGACTGCTATTTAAATGAATGATTCTGAAGCTCCTAATTCACATTTGTTAATTTTTTTGTCACTGTATAATGTCAAAATTCCTGGGGTTTGCATTCTTTCATTTCCACTTTTTCTTGCTGTTTTATAGGACCAAATTATTTTCAAGTATGTCACCCTGCTATTTTGTAGCTCTAAATAGTAAGGGCTTAATTGTATCGTCACTGCCAATAATTTGGCCCATTTAGTTTTAAATAAATATATAATATTATATATAATACATAATAAAAATATTTCATCTTAACAGTGATACAGTGGTTACTGATATTAAACTAGCATTTTACCATCCAGCATGTTTTGTGCCATTTCTAGGTGGATTTAGTGTTTTCTCTACCCAAATATTTTCGGTGTGTTTTAATTTAACAATGACTACAGTAATGTTTAAAAAACAAATGTGGCCTTTAACAGCTGCATAGTTTGTGTATTTTATCTTTTCATTGTATTTAATGTTTTGACATCCATCAAAATGTTTCAGTTGATATTATATTTAACAGTATGTTAAAATATCTGATATTTCTTTTCTATACCCCATACTGAAAAAAACAGACCCCCCCCAAATGACATTTCTTACAGAAAACAGACAGCAGATGCTTGACGTCTTACTAATAAGGCCTTTGTAAACCTAAAATATGGTTCACTTAAGGACCATTAAGCTGTTTTATATAAACCTTTAAACTAATTCATGAAAATTAAACCATAAGCTGCCTATTTTTGCTGTTGTTTTAATTCTTTTAGAAACAGTTTAAACTTAAAGGTAAAGATAAAGTGCATATAAAAATATAGTATAAGTTTTGAGAGTAAAGCATTATTGCAATTGTCAGTTTCTGTGTTTAAATAGATACAGGTTGCAAACTATATGCGGCAAGTTATACAGCTATTTTGGCTTTAAATCAAATAACACAATTTTTTTTCTTGTTGAATGAATCCTTTAGCTGCTGACCAGTGCAATCTATGATCAAAGACTGTGATTGCGTTGACCTCTGCCTACATACAGTAGAGGCTTTGTTGTTTTTTCCTAACCAAATCAAAATAATCATATACATGCACTACATTTAAAATGCATTACAATTTCTAGCATGTACAAACTTACATGCATAACGATTTTTCTAATGTTTTTTTAAACAGTTAATCTGTAATAAATCGATGGTAAATTTCAACCATTTACCAATAAAAAGAAACTCAGTTGCACCTTCACTTTTCTACATAGCCCTAACTTATGAGTGATTATGTATAAACACATTTAGAATTCTGCTTTATTTTTTTAAGGGTATCACTTAAAGTCATCATTAAATAAAATGAGATAAAATAACTTTTAGATTAGTATTATATTTGTATGGTGGTGATTGGAAAGTGAAGAATGCTTGGACTAGAGACTGAAACTAATAATGTTTTAACTAATAGTTAAAATACAACCATCATAGGCAACTCTAAACAAATGGATTTTGGTATAATGTAGCAAATTGCGCCCCTCCAGGTGGCAGCATGTTGGTGTAGCTCTGTTACTTTTCATTCTGATATATTTTTTCAAGAACTCAAATTCCTCTTGTGGTGGATAAAAACAGACCCCACACACCCTGCACTTAAACTGTTCAGAGCTTTACCTTCAGGCTGCCGCTACAGAGCACTGTTCACTAAAACCAGCCGCCACAGAGACAGTTTCTTCCCCCAGGTTGTTTCTCTGTTGAACATTCAATAGAGTACAAAACAACAGCATACAGATGTTGCAAATGCCCCTTTTTATTTATATATGTGTATATTGTACATTGTAAATGTGTATATTCTGTAATGCAAAAACAAAACCAAAGAGCAAATTGTGTACCGGAGTCAAATTCCTTGTTTGTATGTACAAACTTGGCAATAAAGCTGATTCTGATTCTGATTCAGAGAGTTCACCACTGTTATTTTGGCAACAGTTTACATTCCTTCTTCAGCTGTTGCCGACACTACATGTGATGTCATCAGCTCAGTTGTTGTTAAGCTACAAGCACCCCTATGTGTCTGTAACAGTATCTGTGTCAACGATGTGGGTTTGGAGGCAGGACCGGGATGCAGAACATGGCAAGGAGGCCAGGAAGTTTGTAATAATGAAACTGAAGGTAGACTTACAGACTGGTAATCCGAGAGAACAAGTTCAGGAGGCGAACAGAAAACAAACCACTAGGAGAGACTCGGGAAGACAACTAGGGTTGTTAACGTGAGTAACCAGCGGGGAACAAAAAAAAACTAGAGAGCTTATAAGCTGAGGGAAGTGGAGTTTGGACCAATGAGACAGGGAGGCAGGTATTCAGATGAAACATGAAACAGGTGTGGACCAGGCTGCAGGGAACTGAGGTAATATGTTACTATGGAGAACTAAACTAAACTAGAGACAAATCTAGGGAAAAGAAACCTAAACATAAAATAACATGAATAGTAATTCTAGGAATAACAAGGACATGGGGAAAATCTAAACTAATGGAAAACCATCCTAAGGAAACCTATATAAAATAAACTCTAACATAAAACACAAGGCTAAATCTGGAAGGAACACTAACTAGACAAAGGAGGGACAAGAGGAACTATAGGCGAGGGGAGAAAAAACTACTAAACTAAGGGGCAGGGGAGAGAACAAAACTATCAGGATGACAGAAGGAATAAACAAACATGACTACTAAACCCAAAGGAATAGAAACACCTAACTGAGAAAGTAAACAAACACAAAACCCAAAATGGCAGATCCTGACAATATGTTGATTTTGACCATGCTTCACTCTCTACTACACTTCCAACGTTTCAACAGTTTGTCAGCTGCTCTACCAGAGAAAACAAAACATTGGATTTGTTTTATGCAAATGTCAAGGACTCATACATCTCTAAAGCAAGACCTCCTCTGGGCAAATCAGATCACAGTCTTATTTTTCTTTGCTCAGAATGTAAGCCCTTTGTTCAGAGGCAGCCTGTAATAAAAATAACTGTGAGAAGATGGTTGCAGGAAGCTGAAGAAGCCCTGTGAGGTTGCTTTGAGGCTACAGACTGGGATGCACTATTTCAGCCACATGGAGAGGACATCAATGTCATGACTGAGTCTGTAACCGGCTATATAAACGTCTGTGTGGATAACACCATCCCCGCCAGAACCGTGAGATGCTTCCACAAAAACAAACCCTGGATCACCAGTGACCTGAAGGACCTCCTTAATAAGAAAGCTTAACAATCTTCAGCAAAACAATATCAAAGATATGGGGTCAGGGAGGAAAAAGTTCACAGGCCTTAAGCAGAAGGACGGTTGGACCCATGGATGTCTGGACAGATCCAATGAACACATTCTTCAAAAGGTTCAGTTCAGAAACAAGGTCATCATCCTCCTCTCCTGCTCACAGCCAAACACACATCTCACCCTCCTTTGATCCAAGGATTTCCTGTCACACCTCAAATGTTTTGTCTTCCACCTCAGCCATGGACCCTTCTCAGGCTCGAAACCATGGTGTAGTGATGGACTCAGACCTAAACCTTCAGAGGCACATAAAGAAAGTAACAAGGTCAGCCTTCTATCACCTAAAGAACATCTCCAGGATTAAAGGACTAATGTCTCAGTAGGACCTTGAAAAACTAATTCATGCGTTCATCTTTAGTAGAATTGATTACTGCAACGGTGTCTTCACAGGTCTGCCTAAAAAGTCAATCAGACAGATGCAGTTGATCCAGAACACTTTGTTCTGTACAAAGTTGAATGTGTTGACAACAAAATCACACAAAACTCATCAATGGAAACCAAATTTATTAACTAATGGAGGCCTGGATTTGGAGTCACACACAAAATTAAAGTGGAAAAACACACTACAGGCTGATCCAACTTTGATGTAATGTGCTTAAAACAAGTCAAAAGGAGGCTCAGTATTGTGTGTGGCCTCCATGTGCCTGTAGGACCTCCCTACAACGTCTGGGCATGCTCCTGATGAGACGGCGGATGGTCTCCTGAGAGATCTCCTCCCAGACCTGGACTAAAGCATCCGCCAACTCCTGAACAGTCTGTGGTGCAACGTTACATTGGTGGGCAGAGCGAGACATGATGTCCCAGATGTGCTCAACCGGATTCAGGTCCGGGGAACGGGCGGGGCAGTCCATAGCTTCAATGTCTTCATCTTGCAGGAACTGCTGGCACACTCCAGCCACATGAGGTCTAGCATTGTCCTGCATTAGGAGGAACCCAGGGCCTACCGCACCAGCATATGGTCTCACAAGGGGTCTGAGGATATCATCTCGGTACCTAATGGCAGTCAGGCTACCTCTGGCGAGCACATGGAGGGCCATGCAGCCCTCCAAAAAAATGCCGCCCCACACCATTACTGACCCACTGCCAAACCGGTCATGCTGAAGGATGTTGCAGGCAGCAGATCGCTCTCCACGGTGTCTCCAGACTCTGTCACGTCTGTCACATGTGCTCAGTGTGAACCTGCTTGCTATGAATCAGAAAAAGGCTGACCCAAGATTCAGCCAGACGCAGTACTGATAGTTTAAAAGGTTTATTCAGCCACAGGAAAACGTCACACAGGTAACACTCCTCACAGCTTCCAGGAATCACTGAGGCAGAAAGAGGGATTAGTGACTTGTAGTCTCTCCAGATTTTGCAGGGATCAGAAAAGTCACTAACCTGCTTTTGTCTTGAGTGGAACTTGAAACCCAGAGGGGAAACCTCAGTGGGCGGCAGGCGGTGATCTCCACAGCACAGGTAAGAAGTGACTCCAGGCTGAATAATCCGAGGGCTAGGCTGGCTCAATAATCCAAGGACAGAAACAGGGTCAACGATCGGAACAAGAGGCGTCAGGCAAAAGGCAAGCAGAGGCATAAACCAGATGCAGGAAACAAGGTCGACAACCAAAATCAAAATAGTCCGACAGGGAGCAGGCAGAGCCATAAATCCAAAAGGCAAGGCAAGGTCAAGAACAATGATCAGACAGGATGGAACGCTGGATATCTACTCACACGATGGCTTTCAAAAATCCCAAGTCGGGGTTCCACGAAGGGCTTGACCTGAGAAACGTGGAACGTGGGGTGGATCCTCATGGAGTTGGGTAATCTCAGCCGTACAGCGACAGGGTTGATGATCTTGGAAATTGGGAAAGGTCCAACAAATCGGGGTACCAATTTCCGGGATTCTACCCTTAATGGGAGGTCCTTGGCGGAGAGCCAAACTTTCTGCCCCACCTGGTACTTAGGGGCAGGGGTCCGTCTCCGGTTGGCCATTCTTGACTGAACCAGTGACATTCAGAAACAAAGTCTTTGACATCCTTAACCAGCAATGGCCACCAAAACTGAGTTTGAACTGTCTGAATAGGTCTGCTGATTCCAGGATGACAAACGAGACGAGAGCAATGACAAGACTCCAATACCTTTGGCACAAGGCGTTCAGGAACAAAACAGTGGTCCGGTGGGCATGATGTTGGGATAGGCAGATCCTTAATGGCCTCCTGGACCTCCCTTTCCACCTCAACTCTGGACACAGACAACCTGACGGGTTCAGGAAGGATAAACTCCTCTTCACCTCTTCTGCGGGCTCTTGAATCCGGGATGGGGCGTCAGGTTTGCCATTTTTACTCCCTGGCCTGTAAGACAGGGAGAAATTAAAACGACCAAAAAACAGAGCCCACCTTGCCTGCCTGGGGTTCAGTCGTTTTGCTGATTTCAGAGACTCCAAGTTCTTATGGTCAGTCCACACCATAAACGGCTCCTTAGTCCCCTCCAGCCAATGTCTCCACTCTGTCAATGCCAACTTAACGGCCAGCAGCTAATTCCGCTCAGCCTGTGACAGAGTCCTTGAGAAGAAGGCACATGGGTGAACACGATCATCCTCACCTCTTTGGCTTAATACGGCTCCAACCCCAGTGCTTGAGGCATCCACCTCCACGATAAACTGTTTCTCTGGGTCAGGAGACCGTAACACTGGAGCTGACATGAAGAGTTCTTTTAACCTATTGAAGGCCTTCTCTGCATCCTTATTCCACAAGAATTTTGCCTTGGAAGAGGTAAGAGCGTTCAGGGGAGTAGCAACCAGGCTGTAATTTCTGATAAACCTCCTATAAAAGTTTGCAAAACCCAGAAATCTTTTAAGCTGCTTGCGATCAGTTGGAACAGGCCATTCCAATACGGCCTTCACCTTGGAGGGGTTGACAAGCACTTTATCTGGGGAAATGATGAAGCCTAAAAAGGAAGTGGTAGTTATGTGAAACTCAAATTTTTCTGCCTTGACGAACAACTGGTTTTGGAGAAGACGCAGGAGAACAGCTCTGACATGTTTTCTGTGGGTCTCCAGATCTTGAGAATAAATCAGTATGTCATCAAAATAAACAAATACGAATTGACCCACCATGTCTCTTAGAACGTCATTGACCAATGACTGAAAAACTGCAGGAGCGTTAGTAAGTCCAAATGGCATGACCTTGTATTCATAATGGCCCGTAGGCTTGTTGAAAGCCGTTTTCCACTCATCTCCTTCTCTGATTCGGACCAGATGATATGCATTCCTTAGATCCAGCTTAGAAAATATCTTGGCTCCCTGGATCTGATCAAAAGCTGTGTTCATGAGTGGTAAAGGGTATCTATTTTTAACTGTTATCTCATTAAGGCCTCTATAATCAATGCATGCTCTCAACGAACCATCCTTCTTCCCAACAAAAAAGAAACCAGCACCTGCGGGAGAAGAAGAAGGTTGAATGTGCCCTGCCTTTAATGCCTCATCAACATAATTCTTCATGGCCCTGTGCTCTGGAACAGACAATGAATAGGTTCTGCCTTTAGGGGGTGATGTGCCAGGAAGCAAATCAATAGCACAATCATACGGTCTGTGGGGTGGCAGAGCTGTGGCCTTGATTTCATTAAATACTTCTTTTAAATCATGGTATTCTTGCGGTACCTTGGATAAATCCGGATAGGTCTTCTCAACCTCATTTTCCACACTAACCTCCGTAGCAGCAGACAAAAGGCAGTCAGCTGAACATGACTCAGACCAACCCAGAACTTATTTTTTCTTCCAGTCAATGTGAGGGTTGTGTTTCTGCAACCAGGAGGCCCCTAGGACTACAGGAAGTTCAGGCGAATTAATGATCATGAAAGTAACTTTTTCTTGATGATTACCTCCAACTGTTAAGGTAATCTCCTCCATCCTGAGGTGTGAATTGTTCATGCTGTGACCATCCAAAGCTAGCACGTTTCTTGTGTCAGCTGACGGAATAAGTTTTATGCCGTTCTTATTTGCGAATGTTTCGTCATCAATAAACACGGCCCCTGGAGAGACATGGAAGAGGTTTGAAAACGAGCAGGAAACAAGAAGGAGGAGGCAGTTAGTTGACTTCGGCTCAGTAGAGACCTCCCTTCCTCTGCTGAGCCTGTCCTTTTAGTGGACACCTGAGTGCTAAATGTCCCTTCTCTCCACAATAAAAACAGAGCTTGAATCTTCTCTGACAATCTTTCTCCTCAGGGGTAATCTTGGTTCTGCACCAATTGCATGGGCTCACAATTATCATTTTCCTCAGTAAGAGGTGACCGACTCCTTCTCTCATGCCGGTGTGCAGAAACCAGAGTTTATGATGTCTCATGTCGCTTCTCCCTCCTTCTCTCTGCCAGCTGAATATCAATGCGAGCAGCCAGATCCTCGAGTTGTTTCAGGGAAGGATAGTCACGGGTCGCTAGCTCATCCATGATGTCTTCGTTTAATCCTTTCATGAATGCATCCATTTGTGCTGCCTCATTCCAATTGCTCTCTGCAGCCAACAAATGAAAGTCAATTATATAGGTCAAGACAGGCTGATCACCCTGTTTGAGGGACAATAATCCTCTTGCGGCCTCACGACTTGGAATGACCAGGTCAAAACCTTGAATGAGTTCCTTAGAAAAAGTTTCATAAAGATTACAAGATGCAGACCTGTTATGCCATTCAGCAGTTCCCCACTGTTTTGCCTTTCCTGCCAGCAGAGATATAATAAACGCCACCTTGGAACGTTCAGTGGGAAAGGATAACGGCTGAAGCTCAAAATGAATTTCACACTGAGTTAGAAAAGCTCGACATTGATCTGAGTCTCCCCTGAACATCTCAGGCGGAGAGAGGCGTGGCTCCCTTACCTCTGCTGTTGTCCGTGTTACTTGGGCGTGGTTTCTTTGTGACAAGATTGCCAGAACGTAATGTGAAAATTATTTCCTCTATGCCGGAACCCAACCAGGAAAGGGTCTCATTAACGTGGGTACACCACTGTTGTGCTGGCGATGGGTCCATTTTTGGCCAGATTTTTCTGCTATGAATCAGAAAAAGGTGGACTCAAGATTCAGCCAGACATAGTACTGAAAGTTTAAAAGGTTTATTCAGCCACAGGAAAACGTCACACTGGTAACACTCCTCACAGCTTCCAGGAATCACTGAGGCAGAAAGAGGGATTAGTGACTTGTAGTCTCTCCAGATTTTGCAGGGATCAGAAAAGTCACTAACCTGCTTTTGTCTTGAGTACTTGAATACTTGGAACTTGAAACCCAGAGGGGAAACCTCAGTGGGTGGCAGGCGGTGATCTCCACAGCACAGGTAAGAAGTGACTCCAGGCTGAATAATCCGAGGGCTAGTCTGGCTCAATAATCCAAGGACAGAAACAGGGTCAACGATCGGAACAAGAGGCGTCAGGCAAGGGGCAAGCAGAGGCATAAACCAGATGCAGGAAACAAGGTCGACAACCAAAATCCAAGTAGTCCGACAGGGAGCAGGCAGAGGCATAAATCCAAAAGGCAAGGCAAGGTCAAGAACAATGATCAGACAGGAAGGAACGCTGGATATCTACTCAAACGATGGCTTTCAAAAATCTGGCACCGTCTGCTTGTCAGAGTCAATATATATCAGGGAAGACACAGGTGCTTGGCATGCCACAGATTGCACTGCACTGCAGCAGCCACCAGGTGCATCTCATCTGCTGATTGCAGCCCGGGAGACAGGGTAGAGCAGACGTGCCAGAATCATAACAATGCTTTCATCTGTGAAGAGCACAGGGCGCCAGTGGCGAATTTGCAAATCCTGGCTGTGCTCCTCCTGTTCCTCCTTGCACAAAGGCGGAGGTAGCGGTCCTGCTGCTGGGTTGTTGCCCTCCTACGGCCTCCTCCACGTCTCCTGGTGAACTGGCCTGTCTCCTGGTAGCGCCTCCAGGCTCTGGACACTACGCTGACAGACATAGCAAACCTTCTTGCCACAGCTCACATTGATGTGCCATCCTGGATGAGCTGCACTACCTGAGCCACTTGTGTGGGTTGTAGAATCCGTTTCATGCTACCACGAGTGTGAAAGCAACACCAACATTCAAAAGTGACCTAAACATCAGCCAGAAAGCATAGGTACTGAGAAGTGGTCTGAGGTGCCCACCTGCAGAACCACTGCTTTATTGAGTGTGTCTTGCTAATCGCCAAAGATTTCCCCCTGTTGTCTATTCCATTTGCACAACAGCATGTGAAATTGATTGTCAATCAGTGTTGCTTCCTAAGTGGACAGTTTGATTTCACAGAAGTTTGATTTACTTGGAGTTATATTATGTTGTTTAAGTGTTCCCTTTATTTTTTTGAGCAGTTTACATTACAGACTTATTGTCAGTGTATCAACCACCCAGACCTCTCCGGTCTTCTGGCTCAAATCTACTCTGCATACCCAGTACCAGAACCAAATATGGAGAAGCAGCTTTTAGTTCTTATGCTCCTCTAATCTGAAATATACTCCCAGAAAACTGTAAAAGTGCCGAAACCCTAAGTTGCTATAAATCAAGATTAAAAACGTATTTCTTTAGAGTGGCCTTTGAATTTGTTATCTAAACATTATTAGTTAAGTTTTCAGTCCAATTTTCCTTTCATTTTCTTATCCATCATTCTATTCTCTCTTTTTTAAAATTATCTCTATTGTTTGATTTTCTGTATCATTGTAATGTTTTTCCCTATGTACAACGCCTTGAGTGCCTTGTTGCTGAAAAGAGCTATATAAATAAACTTGACTTGACTTGACTTCCGCTTCTACATATTTGTCTTCAACCAAATCAGAAGATGCGGTTACTTCCTTTGCCTTGGAATCAGGCTGCCAGTCTACATGGTGTCAGCCTTAGAGTTCTAAAGGCCTGTGCAGAGCAGCTCTATGGGATTCATTGTTGCAGCTCCACAATCTGAAAACTGCATTGACCTCAGCCATTGTGCAGCGTCTTTTGTGGCCCAGATGTATTCATCTTCAAACGTGACTGTTTCTGATGTTATGAGAAGTGTGAACTGTGCAAAAGAGCTGATTAATAGAACTGTAGACAATTTGTAGCAGTCAACTACAACCTTGTTGAAAGGTTTGCAGGTACCTAGTGACAGTGATGCTACTAAAGCTTTGATAAAAGAGTTTGAAGATGCCAAGCACATATTTGATGATCTTGAACAATATAAAATGAACAGATATTTTACAGAGAAGTTTTCACTTGTCAAACCAAAAGAAATATTTTTAGGTCACAGATCTGATACAGCAAGAAAAAATGGTCAGATAAAACAAGTTTTAGTCACGGACACATGCCAGTACATATCAATAACTGAAACCTTAATGTTTTTATTTGAGCATGAGGAAATGCAGAACCTTTTCCTTTTGAAAAACAAGAGCACAGACAATAAATTGGGTGACTATTGTGATGGCTCACATTTCTCTACACATCCATTGTTTCAAAATTCCCTCAATGCTTTGCAGATACAACTGTACGTTGATGACCTGGAGACAACAAACCCCTTGGGTTCAAAAACAAAAATACATAAGTTAGGAGCTATGTATTTTACCATAAAGAATTTGCCAACCAGCTGCAAATCTGCACTTGCCAATATTCATCTGTGTCTTTTGTTCAACTCTGGAGGACCTAAAACTTCTTGAAGATGTTGGTATGACATTAAAATTAAAAGGTCAAAACCATCATTTGTATGGTACAATCTGCTTGTTAACAGCAGATAACCTCGTACTGCATACTCTTGGTGGTTATCTGGAAAGTTTTTCTGCAAATAAATTCTGTCACTTTTGCATTATTGACAAAGCAGATGCAGAGGTGATATATGATGAAGATGCGTGGAGCTGCGTACAAAAAAAAAAAAATTACCAGTACCACGTTGACTAAATGAGCCAACTAAAACAGGTGTCAAACAAGACTCTTGTTTGAATAAGCTACAGTATTTTCATGTCACAGAAAACTCAAGTGTTGATGTCATGGATGATGTTCTATAAGCTGTAGCTCCACTAGAGGTTAAACTAATGCTGCAACATTTCATTTATGTGGAAAGGTTTTTTACATTGGTAGAACTGAATGACAGAATTTCAGGTTTTCACTAGGGAAGTGGAAATGACAAAAACATACTATAAATGCAATTGAGAATCCTGTAAAACAGATGGCTTCCCAAATGTGGTGCCTTTTACTATCCTTGCCTTTTTTTACTTGGAGATCTTGTAAACAGAAAGAGTCAACACTGGAAATTACTAGTTTTATTAAATGAAATCTGCTGTATTATTTTTGCACCAGTTGTTACCAAGAGCTTACTGTGTTTCTAAGATTAATAATAGAGCATCATATTCTTTTCAAGCAGCTGTATGAGAGAAATCTCACACTGAAACATCATTTCATGATACATTATCCACGGATAATGGTTCATTTTGGGCCTCTGTTTAAACTTTGGTGCATGCGATTTGAAGCAAAGCACAATCCATTCAAAAGACTTGCACAAGTTATGTGTAACTTCAAAAATGTTTCAAAGACATTGGCTTTCAAACACCAGGTACAACAAATGTATCATAAGCATAGCTTTATCATCTCCAAGAAAATCAGTGTGACCAATGCCTATCTGGTTAGATGTGGGGTCACTGAAAAAATTAGATGTCTTGTTGAGCCACTTGAGGTCAGCTCTAGAAACTGACATTTCTTTAACCACTACCATCTATCTGTCTCACAGTGTTGATGTCCATAGCAATGTCTACACAGCTGGTTCCATACTGCCCTTGAGAACAAATAACAGAAAGGAGCCTTTATTTGGTGAAGTTGTTCATATTCTGGTGCAAAATGACTCCATTCTCATGTTTTGTTCGAATACTAAATGTACTGTACTTTGATGATCATTTTAATGCTTACGCAGTACAAAAAACAAGCGAATACGAGTTGATCACCCCACACTTGCAGACGTTTCTGATTTGCAGCCCTTAGATGTTATGAGGACTTTCGGCACCAGAGAATTGTATGTGTCCCTAAAATACAAAATCTTGTACCTTGGGTGATGACTGTATTGGACTGTAAATACATGTTGCCATTTGAGTGCAATTGGAAAAACTGATTATTGTTGGAAGGGGAAGGGATTCTTTGTCATTATTTCTTTTATGAATTTTATTGCCATGTTTTTTATACATGTTCACTGAATGTTACAAAACATATTTTATTATATAGACAGTTAGGGATTTTTAAAAGGTTTGGTGTTAATACCTTAGAAAAATGGGTATTTTGTTTGCTTGACTTTGTGATTTGAATTTATTTTAAAACTTTTTATATTTGAGCTAACCTAGCATTATTGTTGTAACATACTTAACGGTAATAAAATAAAATCTCTGATATCCTCAAATGGAAATGCCCATTTGGAAATGCCCATTTTTTTTTTTTGTGTTAAAATTGAACACATCACGTGTTGTTTTTGACACATCTGTTTTAAGAGTGTACCGTACTTTCATGGCTCTTATGTCGGCATGTATTTTTGAGTGTGACGTTGCTGATGTTAATAAACTGAGAGAGGCAAAGAGGTCACAGCTTAAAGGGCATGGATGGACAGCTCTGACTGAGAAGCAACAGTAAATTACGAAGGAAGAGTTGGAGCTGCACTGCAGGAGGAGGACTTGTGGAAAATAGCAAACCATCCAGCTGTAAGCTCATCTGTGACAAGGGGAAGGATTCGCCTGGTGTTCCTCTACTGGACCCCATCCGAATGCAGCACATCTGGCTTGTTCAGAAGAGGCATGTTGAGTGCCTAATGCTGTTCAAGTTACAATTTAAGTTACAAACATCATTGTCCTGTATTTAATTCTCTACTGTTTTTTTGGTTTTTTTTGTAATCCAAAATTGGTTGTGCATTTTCAGGTGATCTGATAGGAGTGCAGTACCTGCTGAGGCAGAATAATGAACTACTATAGGAGATAGCACCAGATTTTGAGGAGGCAGATGCATTGCTGGAGCAAATAGATATACAACAGCCAGTACAGGCTGATGAGGGCTTTGAAGAACTTGAGAGTATTGAGGTCTGACTTGCACATTTACTTCTGGACACATCCAATATGATCTCAGTGCTTCCTAACCACAACCCTATATCTCACCTTGCTCCACCCCCTGCTGAGCATGGTGAGTCTTCTACTTTACAGTCCCCTCACCCGTCTGGTCTCCAGCTTGGGTCCTCCGCTGTGGTCTAGTCCACTCACCTGCCTGGGCTCCAGCCTGCGTCCTCCGCTGTGGTCCAGTCCACTTTTTCACCGGGGTTTCACCAAAGCGGACATAGTCAAAGTTTGTTGATTAACTAAGATAGTTGCTGGCAGGCTGAGTCTAGGGGCTTTACTATTTAAAGAATGGTCCGCCAAGCCCGCCTTCAAGGTTAGTGGACTCTGTCTTTTGGCTGCCCAGGACAAACAGCACAGCCAGCTACAAAATGGTCTGGAGAACCACAGTAAATGCACTGCTTGGATTGTCTGGGTCTTTGTCTATCTTCTGGAGTCAATTGGGTGTGTCCAATCAGCATGGGTTCTGACCTGGTAGCTAAGGGCTGAAGGGATTTAGCATTGGGTGAACTAGGCTGCAACTGTGGTCGATAAACAGATCTTTCTGCTCTGGTTCTCCTTCTTTCTCTTATTCTGTTATCCACTCTTGTGGCCAAGGAAATTACTTCATCCAATGTGGGGGGTTCGTCAACCAGAGCTAACTCATCTTTTAGAACTTCGTCTAGGGTGTGAAAAAATGCAGACTTTAAAGCAATATCGTTCCAACAAGAAGCAGCTGCCAAAGTGCGAAATTCTATCAAAAACTCAATTAGAGGTCTATTGCGTTGCTTTAATGCTCGCAGCTGCCGTCCTATACCTGGCTTATCTAATTCAGTGGAAAAAGTTTGCTTGAACTCTGAAATAAATTCTTCAAAGGTACAATCGAAACTACTGGAAGTTGAAAAATGGGCCTTGGCCCATTGCAAAGCCTTGCCGGTCAATAAACCAATAATGTACGAAATCGTAACATTATCATGCGAGAAGGAACGTGGAGAGCGGTTGAAAACTAAAGCACATGGAGTAAAAATCCCCTACACTTACCAACCTCTCCAGAAAATTTTTCTGGGTTATGGGAAATGACGTCATGAGAGTGAAGAAGCTGTGAAGTTACCGGAGATGCAGCAGCGCCATCTACTTGTGTGGCGGGTTGGGTATTTAGAGTCTGTTGTAGCATGGAGGTAATCTGCTCTAACTGTTGGTTTGTCTGATGCTGCTGTTCTGCAAGAAAACGGAGAGAGGAATCATGAGAATGAATTTGATTGGTATGTTCTGAAAGAGTTCTTCAGAGTGTTTCTGCAGGGTCTTGTTGGCCAGAGTGTTCTGTCATTTTCAACACAGTTTTGACCCACATACAGAAAACACTCAGAAGTAACGTTTTAACGTGTTTTATTGTCAGCGAAGTAATAAGGCACGAGAACTGGAAACTCCAACTGTACGGGAAGAAAGGAGAAGGAACTGGTGAATAAACAAACAATATATAGTAACTGATTTTAGTGTTCTGAGAAATGGCTTATTCAATTGCTGTTGCTTGAACCACCAGTGGTAGAGGGATTCAGAGTCTTAGCTTGTGAAGTGTGGTTGTCCAGTTGTCTTCTCAGTTGCTGGTTAGGTGCAAACCAGTTGAAGCACAGGTGCCGATGTTTGCGAAGGAGGGAGGAACAGGGTACGCTTATGCCTTGGTCCTGGGGTTGAAGGAAGCAAGAAGCCGCCAGCTTGATCCGTGTCCAAAAGGTACAGACAGTAGGCAGAGAAATCCACAAGAAGGTTTATCCAGTACTCAGTAGATGATTATCCAGATTGTTCAGAGAACCTCCGGAATGAAGTCAGGACTCAGCAAAGTAAACAAAGCGTCAGGCAAAAACCTGCGAGGGAACAAATTCAAAAGTTACTAAGAGCACATGAAACGAAGCTGAAATCAGGAGAGGCTGAGCTTGTTACCACTAAGGCAAACACTCTGGCATTG
The DNA here is from genome assembly GCF_021462225.1 of Girardinichthys multiradiatus. Classification (NCBI taxonomy): domain Eukaryota; kingdom Metazoa; phylum Chordata; class Actinopteri; order Cyprinodontiformes; family Goodeidae; genus Girardinichthys; species Girardinichthys multiradiatus. The sequence goes on along the minus strand of NC_061817.1, from coordinate 3,158,087 downwards.
AAGTGCTGGCAGCTTCTCGCTTAAGTACTCCTCCATGTAATCAGTAGATAGGTCACACCTGTCATCCAGCGCACCTGAGAACCTCCTGCACCAACTGAGAAACATTGAAGCCATGAAAACAAGTACACCATACACACACACACACACACACTCTTGTTTTGCTATATGTAGTGAGGACCATGTGTTGACTCCCATTGACTTCCATTGATTTTCAGTCATTTTCAACCGTTTCTATGCCCTAACCCTGACAATAACCCTAAACCTAACCATTACCAGTGCATGCCTAACCCTAACCTTAACCTAAACTCAATTCACACCTTAGTCCTAAACCTAACCAATAGCAAAATAGGTCGTGAGGACCAGCAAAATGTCCTCACTTTGGTACAAATGGTCCTCAATTTGATGGTGAAATCGGGAAAATGGTTCTCACTGTGATGCCATGACAGGAACACACACACAAATACACATACACACACACACACGCAGAGAGAGACCCTGACAACAACCGGAAATATTCCTGAACTTAGTTACATTTTTTTGCATATTGGTACCAGCTGTTAGTCTCATACAAGTAATTTATATCTTGTATAAACATTCCATGGAAATCTTCATTTATTCACCTCTTTAACTTTTGGAGATTATGAGATTGTGGAAATTTCTAGCATATTATTAACAAAATCAGGGCACATGTGATACACAAAACTAAATGTTTCAACAACATCTTTCCTTTAGATTTACTTGTCAGTCTCTCTTTCTCCCCTAAGGGCAAGGTTGGTTTCTTCACCGACGTTGAGACGAAGCCTCCACTAGATGGCGACAACCCCTTTGTACTCAGACTTTATCACCTCCTAGCCTGTGGGTGGAAAGACTGACAGGCTCACCTCTTTACAGTGTGCTTTGTATTAGAGGCTGAAATTTTTTCGGGAATCCCACGGGTCACGGGATTCCCATGGGAATCCCGCGGGACGGGAGACAGCATCAGTAAAGATCACGTGATTGGGACGGTACAGGATAAAAAATGAACGGGAGCAGACGGGAGCGGGAGCTAACCAATAGGAGGGAAAATAAACTAGGATCAATTGTCCTTGGAAATGTAAAACTGAGACTTGGTTATAAACTTTAAGAAAAAAAAACTTGGATCGACGCCGCCATTGTGTAGTTTTTTTCCAACAAGCCTATACTATAATGCAAGTCAAACGTACTACACGACCCACAAGCCAACAGTGCTTCTGCTCGATGTTTTCCACCTGCGTTCAGGATGGAGGGAGCAAACGCAGGTGAGGTGGACGTGGTAAAATTGGATTTGCAACGTAAAGTCAGAAGTAAGGACTTATCTATTAAACTCACAGAGCTGACAGGAAAGTCGCAAATATTACCGAACTTCAGGAGAGTTGAATGTAGCGGTGTTAACACGCAGTCTGCTGCTTGTAAAACGTGTTTAGTCGTAATCAAGTTCACCAGTGATTAAAGGACACTTGTAAGGCAAATTCTGGATTGAATCAGCCCTGCATCTCTTCATTCGTCAAACCAAAAGTACCATCATGTGTCAAGTCTCATCTGACCAACGAACTTGCTGCATGTGCGCTAAAGATTTAAGAGCATTTGCCACAGTAGAGGGGAAAAGTACGGAGCCCGAGAGGGGACATGGGGGAATTTTTTCTCTTTTTTTGCGTCCCCACGCAATACTTTTGCGTTCAGCATTTTGGAACAGCAGCACAGATGACAAACTGCTCATAAAACAAACAGTACTGATATGTCATTGATATGGATTATTTGTCATATGCAGGTTAACACGCAGTAAACAATGCAATGAAATGCTTAGCATAAGAAGAACCGTTCAAATCACAATAAAAACAAAACACTAATAGCGTGCAAAAAAAAGTACACATCATGCAGCAGTAATAAGCAAATAAAGTGTCACAGATGTAGTTTCGTGCAGTATTATTGCCCAGAGTTCAGTAGTTTGTTTGACAGCTTGTGGATAGAAACTGTCTTTTAGTCTGATTTGAAGATAATTTTATTTAAGGCCGATTTCAAAACAAAACTCAATAAATCTCAAAACGGGTGTAGTGTTTGTTCCATTTTTGCAGTTATCTGGTTTGGAAACTATCCCACAAAGTATTGCGAGGTAACGCAAAGACTATTGCGTGAGAGCGCAAAAAGTATTGTGTGGGGACGCAAAAAGAGAAAAAATTCCCCATGTCCCCTCGCGGACCTCGTTGAAAGGCTTCATCAAGGGAAGATATTAAATAAATATGTTGTGAAATAGAAAAAAAATTTAATGTACCATTAAATGTACAATTTATTTAATACATCATTAAATATTAAGTGTACCACTAATTACGTCATGTCGTCTTTCAAATTATACTTAATTATTCAGTGGCACATTTAATTGCATAATAGTCCATTTCATGATATAATGGTACATTTATTGTTTCTAATGATGTATTAAATAAATAAATGGTACCTTTAATTTAACGGCACATTTAATGTTACATTTCTTTCATGTTACATTTACTTCACTTATGGGACATTCACAACATTTATTTATTTAATTATGATTTTATTGTATTAAATTTGTCCAGTTTGACCCTCCATTCTTGATGCCTGTATAGGAGGTCATGTCAGAATTTGTATCAGGTGTGCTGGAGCAGACACACATCTAAAACCTGCAGGGAAGGGGTCCCTGAGGACCAGGGCTGTGAACCTTTGAGGTACAGTTTCTAAATTGTGAAGGTAATGCCTTTTTGTCCTTTTGTTCAACAAGTACAGTTCTCTTACTAGGTGCATTTTTCTTTCGTTTCAGCAACTTGAAACATAAAAGTAATGTCATTGTTCAAAGGAAACAGTCACTTAATAAATGAGTAAAATACAACTATGTACATTTTGTTTATGCAGCTAAGATAGGCATGGTCTGTTTCCTTGTTTGATATTTTATTATTTCTTCATTATTATTCTTTTTACTTTAACTGGCCTTTACTACAGCTAAAAACAGGGACCTAACTGGTCCTTCAAACAAAGAAATTGCCAAAAGACTAAATGAAGAAAACAAAAATGGGAGAGTCACAGGAGTGGGAGTCGTTCTAAATGGGAGCGGGATGGGAGTGGGAGTCAATTTACCAGGAGTGGGACGGGACAGGATTTTTTTCATTATGCTGGCCTAGGATTGGGATGGGACAAGACATTTTTCTGTGGGAGCGGGATGGGACAGGAGAGAAAATCCACTCTACTTTGTATAAGTAGCCCCCTCTTGGATTTTCACAGCGGTAGGAGTTGTCAATAACACTTGGGATGGACCCTCCCACTTTGGATCAGACCACTTCTTAATGGTCTTAATCAGCACCCAATCACCTTCTTTCACGTTGCCAGGAACCTGTAGGGCTTCAGAAACAAAATTTGGCAGATTATTAACAGTTTGTATGTCTCTAGACTCTAATATCTTCTAACGTCGCATCTTGTGGATCTTTTAGGTCTTTTTGTAGATCAGGGATTTAATAAGATCTGCCATGTATTATTTCAAAAGGTGTTAGTCCACCCTGAGCTGATGGGGTTATCCTCATATTAAGTTTTATAATATATAAACATTCAACCCAATTTCTTTTTGTTTCTTCCATTGTCTTCATAAGTTTACTTTTAACTGTCCCATTTGTTCTATCAACCCTGCACTCTGGGGTTGGTAGCTACAATGTGTTTTCAGGTCAATCTTAAAACATTTACCAAGTTCTTGTATGACTTTGTTAAAATGTGTTCCATTATCACAATAAATCATTCTTGGAATTCCAAATGTGGGTATTATATGTTTACAATCGCTTTTGCCACCATTATCGCATCTGGTCCTTTGCAGGGAAAGATTTCCACCCACTTTGAAAATGCATCTATTATTACCAAGCAGTATTTATACTGTCCTACCCTATTTAATTCAATAAAGTTGATGTGGATGGTATGGAATTGATAAGGTGAGTGTGGAAACCTTCCTGCTCTGGGATGCAGATTTCCATGGGGGTTATGTTTCAGACATGTCAAACAAGATGCACAAATTTCTTTTTTGTAAGTTTTTAGTAAGTATTAAATCCATATGTAGTGAATTGTTTGTTCACTAGGCCAATCATCCCCCCTGTTGAGACATTCAATTCAAATATATTTTATTGATCCCCGAGGGGAAATTAGAATTCCAGTACAACTCATCCAAACATACATCATGACACAAGACAAGGAGGGGACGGGTCACCGAGGCTTTGCTGCCCACTCACAGGCACTGCCCTTGCTAGATGAGAAAAGAGGCCACATTTGCAACCTAGTGGAACATTGATTTAGGTAATATAGGCTTTCCTTCAGGGCATCTAGTAATCCCTTCACATTTACACTCAGCTAATTTAGCTGGTAACAGCACAGTATCTAATAATTTCAGCAATAACTCTGCATTTTTCCATTGTGCTGCCAATTATACCTTTTTTTTATTTCTTTCCATACATAATATGTGCCATCCAAGATGTTAATAAAACCTGTATGGTGTCATGATAGATAGGGTTAAATAAAATTAAATTGGATCTTTCCTACAAACATTTCTGTTTGGCCATGATAATGTTGCTCTCTTTTAATCATCTGGTTCCATAATAGTTTTTGTTTTTGGTATTCATCAGCAAGATTATAACAGTTCTGAATAATCTATTCTAATCTAACTTTTTTTAGATGCATCTATTCTAATCCAGATTTTTTTTTTTATTAAATGCAGTAAGTCCTCATTATATTTAAGAATGAGGTCACTATTTTTGTGAGTTGCTATTATTTTAATAATGCTTGGTTTAATTTAGGTTTCATTAGTTCTGAAAAAAAATTCACTCATCAGTTTAGAAGGCTTAATAAAATTGATGAACACAAAAATGAAGAGCATGTTCTGTCTTATAATCTTAGTTTGTCTTACCCAGTTTTATAAACACACTGTACAGTTTCAGTCAGCTATAGAACTTCCCTTTTAATTACACTTTGTATTTATTTCAAGTAACTAAAGTTTGTTTCAATTAACTCAAGTTTTTCCATTCCAGTCCATTAATTCTGTTAATGTACATTTCATCTTGTGTTAAATTTGAGTCTAATTTGATCATTCTGAACCAGACTGGAAAAAGTCCAAACATCTGTTAAAATCCTTTTGTTTTACCATAAAGAACTGACCTAATATTATGGTACTGAGGATCAGACTTGCTCTTGTACTCTTTAATTATTATCACGCACATATACCCTAATTTTTACATAAAATGAAACAGACATTCATTTCACAAAAACAGACAGACAAAATGGATAGACATTGGCCACATAAAAGTTTGATTACTCTGTAAAAGAATTGCGAAAAATTTAAGACAGGTCTATGAGCTTTTTTATGTTTATCAGTACAGGTAAAACTATTGCTATCTTTACATGATTTTGGAAACATTCTGCCAACCTTATTGAGATAAAAGTTTGGCAATGATCATCAGAACATCAGACCTTTCTCATGGCCTTTCCATGGCTGTCATGAATATCCGCTTAATGGTTTTTAGGATTTTGTGTTTTTATAATGTAAGCACTCTGACTTGCCCTGCCACTGAAATGTGTTACACAAATGAATTTTACTTACGTACTTACTTCTCTATCAGAGCAATTTCATTTGCAAAAATTCCAACATAATTTTATTTTTATATTCTTAAAATGCATATTGTTTTCTTACAACCCCTTTTGTTTCCACTAGGTCTGTTTTGAATGCTTCAATTCTTTTTTTATCCACCAAGGATCAATAAGGTGGTATTAGTGGGGTCCACCTTGAAGGTGTTGTCTGTTGGGTCCGTACAGTCTGGAGAAGTGTCTTGTTATCATTGTCAGGTCAGTGAGGTTAATAAGTCAGTCAGAAATTCCTCTCATTCTACCCCTCCCCCTACTTACTGGTCCTGCATAAAATATGTCATCTTCAGCATAGAAGGTATCAGTAGGGGGTTGATTTTTCTTTCCACTGACCACCTTTTAGCATGCATTGCCCGGTTCTGCCAACTGCTATCCGAGCAGGAGGGTAGATCAATATTATGTTTTGTGACCCAGTTACGAATCTCAGGTAAAGCATTTGCCTGGAAGGCATTTTTTAACTGCTGTTGATAGGGACTGTCATCAGCATTATCGTGTTGCAGTCCACTCTTCCTTTTAAACACTTCTACCATTCTCATTCTATACTCAATGATTGGCTCCCCTATTTTCTGTTTATTCTGGTTAATAATGGTATAATCTGCTCTGTCTAAACTCTCCTTCTAACGGGGGCTGCTTCTGAACACAGTTTCGCATTTTAAGAGTTGTTTTTTTAATTTTTTTTATTAAAAACTATTGTTAAGAATTGAGTTCTACTTCTATTAATTTATATTAGCGCTATTTGGTTGATTCTTTATGCTTTATTATACAGGTCCTTCTCATAATATTAGCATATTGTGATAAAGTTCATTATTTTCCATAATGTCATGATGAAAATTTAACATTCATATATTTTAGATTCATTGCACACTAACTGAAATATTTCAGGTCTTTTATTGTCTTAATACGGATGATTGTGGCATACAGCTCATGAAAACCCAAAATTCCTATCTCACAAAATTAGCATATTTCATCCGACCAATAAAAGAAAAGTGTTTTTAATACAAAAAATGTCAACCTTCAAATAATCATGTACAGTTATGCACTCAATACTTGGTCGGGAATCCTTTGGCAGAAATGACTGCTTCAATGCGGCGTGGCATGGAGGCAATCAGCCTGTGGCACTGCTGAGGTCTTATGGAGGCCCAGGATGCTTCGATAGCGGCCTTTAGCTCATCCAGAGTGTTGGGTCTTGAGTCTCTCAACGTTCTCTTCACAATATCCCACAGATTCTCTATGGGGTTCAGGTCAGGAGAGTTGGCAGGCCAATTGAGCACAGTGATACCATGGTCAGTAAACCATTTACCAGTGGTTTTGGCACTGTGAGCAGGTGCCAGGTCGTGCTGAAAAATGAAATCTTCATCTCCATAAAGCTTTTCAGCAGATGGAAGCATTAAGTGCTCCAAAATCTCCTGATAGCTAGCTGCATTGACCCTGCCCTTGATAAAACACAGTGGACCAACATCAGCAGCTGACACGGCACCCGAGACCATCACTGACTGTGGGTACTTGACACTGGACCTCTGGCATTTTGGCATTTCCTTCTCCCCAGTCTTCCTCCAGACTCTGGCACCTTGATTTCCGAATGACATGCAGAATTTGCTTTCATCCGAAAGAAGTACTTTGGACCACTGAGCAACAGTCCAGTGCTGCTTCTCTGTAGCCCAGGTCAGGCGCTTCTGCCGCTGTTTCTGGTTCAAAAGTGGCTTGACCTGGGGAATGCGGCACCTGTAGCCCATTTCCTGCACACGCCTGTGCATGGTGGCTCTGGATGTTTCTACTCCAGACTCAGTCCACTGCTTCCGCAGGTCCCCCAAGGTCTGGAATCGGCCCTTCTCCACAATCTTCCTCAGGATCCAGTCACCTCTTCTCGTTGTGCAGCGTTTTCTGCCACACTTTTTCCTTCCCACAGACTTCCCACTGAGGTGCCTTGATACAGCACTCTGGGAACAGCCTATTCGTTCAGAAATGTCTTTCTGTGTCTTACCCTCTTGCTTGAGGGTGTCAATAGTGGCCTTCTGGACAGCAGTCAGGTCGGCAGTCTTACCCATGATTGGGGTTTTGAGTGATGAACCAGGCTGGGAGTTTTAAAGGCCTCAGGAATCTTTTGCAGGTGTTTAGAGTTAACTCGTTGATTCAGATGATTAGGTTCATAGCTCGTTTAGAGACCCATTTAATGATATGCTAATTTTGTGAGATAGGAATTTTGGGTTTTCATGAGCTGTATGCCAAAATCATCCGTATTAAGACAATAAAAGACCTGAAATATTTCAGTTAGTGTGCAATGAATCTAAAATATATGAATGTTAAATTTTCATCATGACATTATGGAAAATAATGAACTTTATCACAATATGCTAATATTTTGAGAAGGACCTGTATATGCTTTTCTACTGTTTACTCTAGTTTATTATTATTATTCGGACTCCGCTCTTTTTTTTATATATTTATATTTATGTAACAGGGGTATAGTTTTTATATATTTTTTGTAGCCTACCATCAAATCAAAACAGAATTCCTCAACAGGCCCCCAACATCTCCCAGAAAACAGGCTTCTAGATCAAACACCTAGTTTTGATCCAGTTTTCCGCAATGAGTTCTACTCTCAGAGATTGCAGGGGTTTTAGAGATTTGATGGCACCTAATATCCAAATCAGAATTCCCCACGATACACCCCAGCAATCAACAACTTTATGTTAACACCAGCAAGGTTTTGGGTTGTCTCACTGAGTGAATCATGTGATTCTGCATTCATACACACACCCCCTGTTTATTATCAGGCCTCTTCAAAACGGCGAGCATACTGGCTCGCGTATTCATTTAGCGCTAACGCCAAGCTTACAGGCTTGCGTATTTCTTTTATATACTTAGTTGGTTCTGTCTTACCTGTAAGTTCGTTCACACTATCCGTCGGAACGTGTTGATCCACCCTCCCGGTGCCCCTCGGTCGATTCGACGGTTACCAACACAGAATTTACTGTGCAGGATTTTTGTTCTCCAGACGTTCTGGAGGCTGCGCAGACTGAAACCCCACATGCACCACAGGGCCCCGGGCGGCAGATTTCTAGCGATCTGGCTCGAACGACCAAAAAATGTTAGAATTAGAAAGCTGATTAACACAGACAAGTGTAAAATAAGACACAAGTGAACCAAGTAAGTTTGACTTGCAAGGGTGAGACAGTCCTCTGCCAGAACAGCGACTTCCTTCTCACAAAGGGAAAATCCTTGCACCAGCCTTTTATTTACAACTCACATTCCTACAAGCAAAAAGCGGGAATTGGTTCAGCTAATTCTTACAGAGATTTCAACCTAAAAGTGTAGTCATTCCCATATATGGTATAAGCTTCTCATGTCCAGGGAGTGATCCACTCCAGACTGCATTCTTTAACCTTCCACAAACCCTTTTTCAAACTAAAAAACAATCATAAGAATCATCTTAACTATATTAGAACTTCAGACATAAACATGATTTAAACTGAATAATGATAACTTATATAAATTTTTCCAACATTTTCATATTTCAGTAGTGCCTGAAATATGACAATTTAAAACAATGTTGTTAAAGAACAGCTTCAAATGGTCTTCTTTCCTTTTCCAGAAAGCTTCAGAAAGGGGGGTGGGGGGTGGTAGCTGTTCAGAGAGGAAACTCAGAGGATACTCTACTCAGCGGGTCTTGCTGAATACATTTTTTACAGAAGAGGCTGAAAGTAATCAGGTTGGATCTAGAGTGATTGGATCAAGGACTCTCTTTCGTCTGCTTCTTTAGCTAGATGCTCATGTCCTCGGTGCTTAAACAATACACAGCCTACTAAGCATTTTGGGCATTAAGAATCTGCCACTGCCTGTATCAACTGCCACAGTTCAAAGAGACTAACGTACTGGCGTACTCAAAATGTGTCTGCTACTCAAAATCTGTACAAGCTGGCAGGTCTAGATAGAAACATAAAACCACTTCAGTTTTAGTTTCCAGCTCTTTCAATCACTTAATTAGAAATGTAAGAACTTTTATGGTCTTGGAAACGCCACATGGAAATAAGCATTTTCTATGTTGCCTATGTAAACCCTGTATTCTAAATTTTACCTTGATCAGAGTCTCAGGTCTCCAGTGTTGGTCTCATGGTGATTTGACATGTCTCTCTGCTTCAACACACCAGAATAAAAAATTATGTGTATGATCGTATTTTCTTAAGGACTCTTGAGTTACAATTCTGTTAGTTGCTGCAACACCTATCTTGTTATAGACTTTGCAATATGTTTTAGGTTAAATGTACCCGTTTACTGCTTTAACTGAATAGAAAATAACACTGCACAAAGCTCAACAACATAGTTTGCTTGAAAAGCTATACAATATGTTTAAGACACATCTCAACGCTGAATACAGGTGTTGAATTTATAAATTAGAAAGCTTTACACAAAACCAGAGGCACAAATTTATGGAGGGGAGAAAAGTAAATTACATAAAGACAATTACAAACACAGATGCAGGCCTAGCAGATGTCAGTTGCAACTCCCATCCCACGGGCATTGATAAAGTTCCTTATGTGTGTTCGTGTTTGTGTGGGATCGTTTGTCTTCCTCCAGCTAGAGAGCAAGCAGTCCAAAACACAACCTGCTGTGTGGCCAAATCACACTGATGGCAGGCTGTAAAACAGCTCTGCATGATGGTATGTATAAACAAATCTCTTGTTTTACAGTTTCCTGTAATGCCAGTGCCTATATACAGCCTTTTTCAAAGTCCAGACTACTTTCCAGATCTTGACTAAATGCTAAGAAATTATGGCCCCAGTTGGGTAATGCTGACAGAATCGCTAAATTTGTCAGGGTTAGTGCAGCGTAGGACCCCGGAATGCAGACAAGCAGGCAGCATGACGGTGAAAAAGATTTAATGAACAAAAAACAAAAACTCACTCACAGGAGGAGACAGGAACCAAAACAATAAAGAGGCAGGTGAGACAAGCATGGCATGATCCAAAACACAGGTGACATGATCTGAAATGTTTCCGTGATGAGTAACTGAACAGGTGTGTATTTATGGAGCGTGAACCAGGTGGTGCAAGGAGACAGATTAGCTTGGTCCAGGTGAACCGAATAAAGTTAATTGACAGACAGAACACAATGTGACAAGAGCAAAACAAAACTTCTAGGATACAAACAAATATAAATCTAACTAGAAAAACATGAAACTAAACCAGGAAAATAATAAACAGAAGAACGATTCAAAACCTAAACTGTGAGAAAACCCAAAACCAAAACCAAACAACCCCAAATCATAAAAAATTTATACATATAAACACAAGGAATAACCTGGAATTTGTGCGCTTGACCTAAAAATCTGGGCCAATATTCACAATAAATTCTAAGACTAAAAATAGTTCGTCATTTTAAGAAAAATTTCAGAATTTCTTGAATTTTAAGATTTTTCATAGAGTTTTCCCTCGGTAAGAAAAAAGTAATTTACGAAGCATCTTAGGCCTAAAGAGAGCTCCTATATTAAACAAATGTTGAGAGTAGTGAGGAGGACATTTAGTGAGTCTATGAGTGTCTTAAGCAGAGAAGATGGTGGAAAAACAGAGAGAAAGGAGAGATATTCTCTGAACAATGAACAACAATAAATTAATAAATTGCCACCGGCTCGATCATGCAGGGATCCACACCTTAAACAGACAAATAAATGAGCACATAAACTTCTATAACAATCACAATTATTAATATAGAGATAAGATAAACGTTAGTAAGGTAATATTTGGAAGGATAAATAAATAATAGAAACCATAAGTAATAACCATGAAAGTGAACAAAATATAGTAGAGACAAAACAATATAATACAGATTTATTTATATATTTACACACCCTAAAATGCTTTCAAAAATAAAAATTTGGCAAACAATTGAAAAATGTGAATACTAAACAATAAAAAAATATATATACCTAAATACAATATTTAGACAAGATATATAATAATAATCTAAACACTAAATAGAAGGAAATAGAAGTATTTGCTGAATTGTACATGAAGTTCTCTGGTGTTCTGCTATCTCCTCTCTAGCTTTTAAATGCAGCAGGAACCAGAGCTGCTCACATTCCAGGCTGGTGAAAGCAGAGGGACCGACGCACTGATCTGTTTGGGAATGCTTGTTTATTCGTACCTTGATCCCAGGACCAAATCTGCCTTTCAACACTCCTCTCTTCTTCTCCATCAGCTGTGCCAACAGCAGCCTCTGCTCCTCTTCTTTGGGATTACAAGTAGACTCAGGTTTGAAGACCCGAGGGTTTGAGGTGGAGTAAATGGCATTAACAATTCCATAATATAGGAAGAGGCTTAACCATGTACAGCCTTGAAGGTAACAGTCGCAATTTTAAAATTAATTCTTAAATTAACAGGAAACCAGTACAAGCAGTATGTAACCCGGGTTACAAGTGCATGTCTTTACAATTAAGCAGTCCATAAGCAATTAATAAATAAATAGGTGATCAAATATTATTAGAAAAGCTAAAACTACATTATGATAAAAAGGTGTGAATATCCCTCGCAAATGGTTCATGGTGTTAGGATCTGCCATTTTGGACTTTGTTGTGGTTTGGTGTTTGTTTACTTTTCAGCTAGATGTTTCTATTTCTTTGGGTTTTGTAGTCATGTTTGTTTATTTCCTTCTGTTTCCTGATAGTTTTGTTCTCTCTCCTGCCTCCTAGTGTTTGTAGTTCTTTCTCCCCTCGCCCATAGTTCCCTTGGTGGTGGCTTTCTCATTTATTTATTACTTAGAATGGTTTTCTTATTATTATTATTATTATTATTTATTATTATTACTCCTTATTACTACTTATTACTCCTCTTGTCATTAGTTTCCCCTTCAGTTATTTACTCAGTGTTCGTCTTCCTTTATGTTTGTAGTTCTTCCCAGCCTTATCCCTAGTTTAGTCCCCCGTGTTAGTTTTTATTGTTTCAGTTTCTTCTATAGGTTAGATTTTAGTTAGTTTGCCACTATACTTTGTTCCACTTATTGTTTACATTTATTCTAGTCTTCGCTTTCTCTGCTCCCTTCCCAGTTAGTTTCAGTCAGTGTTTGTTTGGGTTTGTTTACTTCTGCAGTTAGGGTTTCCTTTATGGTTTCTTTTGATAATTCTTATTTGCCAGGTTCTTATATCTTAGGTTGTTATAGTTTGCTTAGGTCTGTTTCTCTGTGTTTGTTAATGAGTCCCTTCTCCCATGGTTTGGTCTTTTTATTAGTTTCACCAGTCCTTCAGCCTCCCTGCTTTGCATGTCACACCTGTCCCTAGTTCTATTGATTACCTGTCTTTTGTTCCACATTGATTACCCTCTGTATATTAGTTGGTCTGTTTTCCTTGTTCCTGGCTGGTTTGTTTGCGTCACCTTCCCTGCATCAAGTTCCCTTTGTTTTTCGTACTCTGTCAGACCTGGACACCTGTATGCTCTTGTTACTACCTGCCTGCCTGCCTTCAGTTAAACCGGAGTGATATAAATAAATCATCGTTCTGCTCGCCATGCCGTCTCCTCGCCTGTCTCTGCACTTTGGTCCACAAAAACCCCAAACTATGACACATGGAGTTGTATTTATATTTAAAAAACAACATTGTAAACTGTGAGGTTGTCAAAGTTTTTAAAAAATGCCCCTCCTTCACCCACGAAGCTCTGTAACGTAGAGCTGGAGAGAGCAGCCGTTAACGCGATGATATTGGAGAGTTATCAAAAGTTTCAGCAGGATCCTTGATTCTTTTTTTAGTAAAGGAGACTGTAAAGGACTAAAATCCTTGATTGAATGAGTTTTGGTAAGGTTTCTTTTGTGAAAAATAAATTTTTTGTGTGTTTGCAACGAGGTAATTAAGTGCTGCTTAAGTTCCGCAATGGTTCACAGAATGCAGAAAAAAGTGACTATAAATAATTTGTTTTTATTTTTAATACTTAATGCTTCTTATTGTTTTTATTTTTTGCAATATTGATCTATTTTGTGTGGGAGCCTGCCCAGTCTGGTGGTAGATGCAGGTGGCTTAAGTGAAATAGCGGCCGCTATTTTACGTTTTCTTTAGTTACGCAGCCCTGTAACGGATTGATTTACAAGTAAATTACTTTTATTTTGTTAAATGGACTAAACTTACATTTCTTACGGCCTGTCCTAAAGGCCAGGTTTTTATTTCACTCGCAGAAGACCTTGGGTTTTGCATTTGAACCCAAGAGACCAGAGTGGTGAGCCTACCTATGGAATCCCTAGGACCACTACCAGGACAATGCATGTTCCTGTCTTCACCATTAATACACTGCTGCACCAAGGTCGCAGTAGGAATTGGAATTTCCTCTGGATTGGCTAAACTTTAAAGGAGATGTGTGTGCAACTCATCACACATAGCTAAAGGAAACTCAAAGTATTTGCCAAGCTAAGGAGCATTAGAAACACTGTTCTGTTACTGTTTTGACAAATATTTTGTTTTATTTGAAACTTTGATGTTATTGTGAATCTTAGAGGGTAGCTGTAACAACAGTTTGAAGTGTCACTACTGATGTAAGGGAGTGAATCAAGTGAATTGTGTTATGATTTATGGGTGTTTTGGGGTTTTTGTTGGTCTTATACACAGTTGAAGTTTTGAATCATACTTCTTATTATTATTCCCCTGGTCATGCTTTAGTTTTTGTCTTCTAGTTCATTGTTTTGTCAAGTTTGGTTTTTGGATCTGGTTATGCTTTAGTTTCATGTTTTTTATGTTTCTATTAGTTTGTATTCCAGAGTCTCTGTTTTGCTCCCATCACGTTTTGTTCTCTCCTGTCTGTTAATCAACTTTATTCGGTTCACCTGCACTAAGCAAATCTGTCTCCTTGCTTCACCTAATTCACGCTCCATATATACACCTCTGTTCTGTTTATTCCTCGCAGAAACATTTTTCTCAATCATGCTTATGTCTTGTTTTTTTGTTCATGCCAAGCCTGTTTTTTCCCTGTCTGTCTATGTCTGCTTCTGCCTCCACCTGTGAGTGAGTTTTTGTGGTTTTCAAAAGATTAAATCTGTTCACTTACCATCATGCTGCCTGCTCATCTGCATTCTGGGGTCCTACGCTGAACTCACAAATTGTGTGAACTTCAAAGTGAACTTGAAAGCAAACAGCATCTAGTTATTACCCAAAATCAAACTAAATGAATGGTCAATAAAATAAAATAGAAATAAAATTAGACCAGAAATTCGTTTGAGTTTAAAAACCTTTTATTTCAATCCTTCATACAAATTAAGGTGGAATATAACAAAAGCAGTGCTCTAAGGGCATCATAATGCAAACTAATGTGCCTGAAGTTATTTGTTAACTGTTGTCTTGTCCTTTGTTAAAATAAACTGCCGGCTTATATTTAATCTGCTCTGATCCTGGTTCCTACTACCCTTCGTTACCGCTAGTGAGCCTAGAACTGGTCTAGTAGACTACATTCCTCTGCCTAACAGCAGAGGTGCAACAAGTAGAAGGAACTTAACTGCAACAAACATAAGAATTCACAGCAGAGTTTCAGATCAAGTGAAGGCAATCAAGGGCTTTTTTTGGTTATAGATGTCAGAAGTGCTTTATGTTAATTTAGCAAGAGGAAATAAAATTATGAATAACGCTCTCAGGTTTTGTTTTCTGGCCAACCATTTCAGTTTGGAAATATTTCAAAAATGATTAACAGCTTCAGACAAATTCTTTTCAGTGACATTCAAAAGACATTGATTGGTTGAAAACAACACCTAAATTCCTTTAGGTAAGGCTTGACGGCTGAGTTCAAAAGTCCAACCTGTTGCCTGATCAGAGGAACCTTGCTCTCCAGGGCAATGATCAAACGCTCTGTCTTCTCAGAGTTCAGTTGAAGGGAGTTATTTTTTAACCAGTTTGTAATTTATTTTAGGCGCTCAGGTAAGTCAGACAGGTTTAAGAATTATTAAAGGAGCAGTACCCCTGAATGTCATCTGCATTTAAGTGCTAGTACAGATATTATAAAATGTAATAACAATCTGTTCAAGTTAGTGAATGTTTAGCAAAAGTTCCCGGTGGCTCAAGAATGCAAAAAACATAATAATAGGTCATTTTTTACCCTGGACGCCCACTCTTTGAACTGCTCCCATCAGGGGGTCAGTACAGAATTATAAAAACAAAGACAAATAGACTAAAGAACAGTTTTTATTCCACTGCAATCGCCACACTTAAAGCTGCCAATTAATTGCATTTTAAGATGGTGTGATGCTCTTAGATATGCTTGTGTGTTTGTTATTTATGATCTGTTTTTATATGGTTTTTTTTCTTTTGCTTCTTTTTTGCTTTTGCTTTTGAATTTCCTTGTACATGTAAAATTTACAATAAAGATTATTCTGATTCTATAAAATAAACCTTTTAATAATTTTTCTTTTCATATCTGTTCTGATCGGTTCTTTTCTGTCTCTCATTTTCCTGCTTTGTTGTTTTTTCTGTTGATACATTTACAACTTTGGCACTCTTATCTCCACACTTCATCCCATGCTCAGTCATTTATTTCTCCATTCTTACTAGTCTTTACTCTCAGTGACCATCTGGTCTCTTATTACTCAGTTTCCTCTTCTTCAGTCAATCACTCTTTCTCCTTCCCTTTAGGTTTAACTTATCTGTTTTGAATCTTTCCTTTATGAAACTATTTTCCTTTAAAACCACTTTTGTTTGCATTTGCCTTCTGTCGTATGGAATCAGCTTTCATGTTACCTTAATTTCTACATTTCTTCTTGTTTTTACTGTTGTGTTTCTATGTATTTGTGTCTCCATAGTTTCCTTGTTGCATTCATTCTCATCCATTTCATGTCCATGCCAATGACAGGCACAGTCTGGAGCAGATAGTATCTTCATTGAACAAGACACATCTTTTCTTCATCACTGTTTCACCTGGCGTCCTTTTTTTGTTTTGTTTTGTATGGTTTATGTCTTGTCTGACTTCCACATCCTCTCACTATAAAACTGTCATTGTACTCATAAAGTTGTCACTCTGGGTTCACTGATCTCCTTTGAACTTTAAATCAGACTGAGATGGCTGAAAAAAATAAGCAGACGAAGCCTATCAAGTATCAACCAGTCTAAGTGAGGAATATGTATGGTTGATGGGTTAGAAGATTCAAATAAATGCTCAGCAAAATGTTTCTCAATTAAGAGGCCCTTCAGAAAAAAATATATATATTTTACCTCTCAAATATTCATGTCATCTTTTAATCTAGGTTGTTTTTTTGTCCAAAAACAAAATCCTTTGAACTGTTCACATCAGATCAGTCATCAGTTTAAGTTACTTGATTCTGTTCTTTTTTTGGACAGGCTTATGGGAAGAAACTTGTGCCATCAGAAACTGAATTTGAATTGCTCATACTGAATCTGTACTTGCTTAATTTGAAATTAAATGCATTGGTGTGAAAATGAATTTCACTAAACCGAAACTGAATTTAATGGTTTGAAATTGAATTTGTTTGCTTTGAAAATTGCTTTGCTTTGTATTGAAAATTCAGTTTGATTACTTTCACTTTCAGTTCTATGATTCAATTTCAGTTCCAAAAGTCATTTTTATGTGTCACACATCCGAGTCCTTGAAGCCACAGATTAATCAAACACAGATTTACCGAGTCATGGATGTCATTCTGTGTCCAAATTCAGGGGCTGCACCCATCAAAGGTTGCATTTGTAGGCCGATTACGTCATGGTGAGGCGACAAAGGCTTTCCCTGTTCGAAGCCTCCTCCAAATGCGGCCGACAAATACGTCCTTCATTTCTCCAGATTTGAGGGATGTGTCCGATGTATCCTTCGTGGCCCCTATCCCATGATTAATTGCAGGTCGAAGTAGATTGTTCAAGCGGAAGTAGCAAAGACCAAGGAGAGAGAAAAGCTGTGAATAAAATTGGATATTGCGCATTCTGTGAAACAAACAGAACTTTTACAATGTTTTTAGACAAGAATGTAGTTGTATAAACCTGAAATATCTGTTCGGTTTATCAAGATATCGCTAAATTGCACAAGTGTGTTGACGTAAGATGCCCGCTGTCCCGGCAGCCGGCTCGCCTCACCAGCTGTCAGCTGACCGGTTGGTTGAGGCGCACTAAACCGAGAGAACAGCTGACTCCCGGCACATTGTTTTCAAACTCCCGCTGGGTTTCCCCTATGGGTGGAAGTTAAACAGATATAATTCAGTCAGATGATATCTAATATTAATGTTTGGTTTATTTATTATAATTATTATTATTGTTGTTGTTATTATTAGTATGCTCTATAAATAAACTGATTTAAACGTTGTTCCTGACGTTTATTTGTTAGTGTTTAAGTTGTTAAAAGCTTTACAAATAAATTAAACAAATGGTATTTGTCATCAATGTATTTTATCTACAGTGTTAGACTTCTATGAATTCTATGAACACAAAAAATATTTTGAACATTTTAAATGGCTGAATAATAAACAAGACCATAAAACAAGAACATTTTAAACAAAATAGGATTATAACCCATCAGGAACATGTGAAAGGGTAAATAAAAGCCATGTAGTTATTTGCAGTGCAGACAGCGGTATAAACCTTCAGGGTCCATTTGTTTGGCTTCACAGCTCTGCGCTTCACGCTAACACGGTTGCTAGGCAACAGAAATTACGCTGAGGTAAGGGCAGGGGAAACAGACCGACGTAACCGGCGGCACACTATGCTAATCTGGCATGTTTAGCTAATAGCTACAGGTAGCATAAGTGTTACTGTTTGACCATCATTTGTTTACATGACACTTCTTATAGATGCTCATTTGACTTGGTGATCGACATCCGTCAAGCTCATAGCTGCACTGCTCCAGCTCAAAATGCCGTAAAGGAAGTTTAACATGATGTGATACGTAAATC
Organism: Girardinichthys multiradiatus; assembly: GCF_021462225.1. Classification (NCBI taxonomy): domain Eukaryota; kingdom Metazoa; phylum Chordata; class Actinopteri; order Cyprinodontiformes; family Goodeidae; genus Girardinichthys; species Girardinichthys multiradiatus. Next base: position 3,139,592 of record NC_061817.1, on the reverse strand, counting down.
AATGAATCTGTGTTCGATTAATCTGTGGCTATCCTCAAGGACCCGAATGTGTGACACAATAAGCTGAATTTTGGAACTGAACTTGAATTTCAGACCTGAAAGTGAAAGTAATCAAATTGAATTTTCAAAAGAAAGCAAAGCAATTTTCAAAGCAAACAAATTCAGTTTCAGTTTAGTGGAATTCATTTTCAAACCAATGCAATTCAAATTCAGTTTCTGATGGCACAGGTTTCTCCCCACACAGGCTCTCCTATTGAAAATATGTTTTTAATTTTTTTGTTGTTTTCAAGTGGTAACTAAAGAACTGTTGGTTTTAAAAATGAATAATACTTGATTATGTGCCCTGCGATGGACTGGCGACCTGTCCAGGGTGTACCCTGCCTCTCGCCGATAGGCTGCTGGAGATAGGCACCAGCTCCCCCGCAACCCACTATGGAATAAGCGGTAGAAAATGACTGACTGACTGACTGACTTGGTTATGTTCATGACTGTAATCAAAATGGTATCCTAAAAAGACTAAGAATTATTCCTAAGAATAATAAGAAGAATTATTTCCTTGGGTTAGAGGTCAGTCCCTAGCTCAAACAGAGGAGTTTACGCTTTTTGGTATCTTGTTCATAAGTGATGGTAGGATGGAATGGGAGATGGACAGATGGCTTGTGGGTTCTTCTGCAGTAATGTGGGAGCTTCTCCAGTCTTTGGTGGTGATGCCAAAAATTCAACAATAATGCAACGCTTGGGTCATCAGATTCAATGCTGCATCATACCAGGACATTTCTTAAAATGTCATGCTTGCAAATTTGTGAGTCCAGTTTGGAAGATGGGCCCTTTTTGTTCCAAAAGGACTGTGCACCAGTGGATAAAGCAAGGTTCATAAAGAAATGGATAAGCAAGTTGGTATGTAAGAGAATGACTGGCCTGCACCTGAACTTTATCCAACAGAACATATTTGGAATCAATTAGACTGTCAGCCAGGTCTCATCACCCAGCTTTAGTGACTGAACTTCCAAATGCTCTTCTGAATTAGTAGTCAATATTCCCATAAACACACTCCTAAACCTAGTGGAAAATCTTCTTTGAAGAGTTGAAGCTTTTATTGCTGAAAAGGATGGTCTGATATCATATTAAACGCTATGACAAAAAGAATCGGATGTCAGTCAAAGATCATGTGTTTTTAAAAGCAGGTGACCCATTACTTGTCTATAAAATATACATGTCAGACATGTAATTTATTCTCTGGTTCACTTCCTCTCTTTTCCACTGGAAGCCAGCCACACCAGGGTCACTTGCAACAAACTAAGGCCCACTTTTTCAGGCAGATTAGTTTGCTTGTTTGCACCATACAAAAGTTTGAATGATCTTTAACACCAGCACAAATGAACCTGGCTTTTGTTGGAAACAAACTTTATTTTCTTTTTGGTTTTTTTTACAGTGGAACGAATGTCTTTGATATGAAACCATTCTGGCACCACTGCCTTATTGGAGCCCTGAAGAAACCAATACTTAGTATATTGGTGAATGTATAAAACCCAGAATTTACCCACAAAATCAGAGACTGGCTGACAAATCTAACCTCCTGTGCCTCCCTAGAAGGGTCTACCTGGATTCCCAGCAGCCCAGATTTCTCTAGCAGCACTGATTGTCTGTAGTGACAAGAAGACTCCCATTCAAAGAGTGCCACCTCTCACAGAGTAGATAAATAAAACCACGACTCGCATCATGAACAAAAGAAGATAACACTGATTTAAAATAATATGGTGTGGGTAAATTAGATGTTTTCCCCATTTAGATGATTCATTTCTTTGAAAGACCATACAACAAATATTGCATATATACTGTTTCTAAGAGAGAAATTATTTGATTCGCTCGTTTCTGTTCTATTTTCCTCCTCTAAAGTAAGTGACAAACCCAAACGTTATCGCCCCTGTCATATCGCAGTGTAGCACTGTAGTTCATCCATCCATCCATCCATCCATCCATCCATTTTCTATACCCGCTTCTTCTGTACAGGGAGCTGGTGTCTCCAGTGTACGGGCGAGTGGCGGGGTACAACCTGGACAGGTCACAAGTCCAACACAGAGACACACAGGACAAACAACCATGCACACACTCATTTACACCTAAGGGCAATTGAGAGAGACCAGTTAACTGAACAGTCATGTTTTTGGACTGTGGGAGGAAGCCGGAGTACCTGGAGAGAACCCACGCCTGCACAGGTAGAACATGCAAACAGTGTTAGCCACTTTACCATGTAGCCCACTGTGCAGCCTAAAAATGGGATGAGTGTGAGGTATGTGGAGATCTTAAACTCGATCCTCAAGTGTTTAAAAATATTTGATTAGGTTATATAGGTTAAAAATGTGTGCATTGAAAAGCCAAGAGGGGTCTTCATGCTAACATTTGAATGTTGTAAAGATTAATAAATAGAAACATGCAAAGAATGCAAACATCATAATAAATATGCTGTCCAAAGAACACAAGGCTTCTAATCTCTTACCTAATCTTTTCTGTGATGTATCAGTCTGTCAGTGGAGGAAAAATTGAGCAAGACAGTGTCAGGAAGAGTAAAGAAAGAAAAATTCTCTGTCAGTAAACACAATGAGACGTTTGAGTGTGTCTTCCATTTCCTGAACACCTTCATGCACTCTCGACACAGTGCTCACAATAGAAGTCATTCCTCTGTTGACACAGCCTTTAATGCACACATATACTCTGTTGTTTCTGTTAAACAAAGCAAAACCAGAACAAAATGTTGACGTTGTCTTTAACATTTCAAAGAGCCCTGTGTAGATAAAGTGTTGAGGGAAATAGGAGATACACAAAATGATTTTTCCCAAGGTAGTCTCAAGCGCTTTCAGTCTTTTCTCTCATCTTCAGTTTGACTCTTCTTCACCTTAGTTTCTAATTACCATTCTTTATTCCTCCTGCTTTTTGATCGGACGTTCAATCTTTAGCTGAAGCAGTTAAACCAGACTTTAATGATGCTTATTGGAAAAAACAGGAGCAGCAGGATATCATGAACATAATGCAATTTTCAAATAAAATTGTACCTATTATGTAAATATAAATAATTAAAAAGATAATATTGTGTTTCTAAACATTAGCGAAAATTAACTGCATCTTGCATTAGTTAGATGTGACAATTCGAAGAACACCTACATGGAAAAAAATAAAAAGGTTTCCTCAAGCATTCCAAGATGTAGTTCTCTTAATGATGTTCTGGGCAAACTTGACAGATGCTGAAAAAAAATATTTTTTACTTGACAATTCAAGCCTCTGTCATATCCACAGAGCTGTGTGCAGGTTGGGGTGTGTTTGTGTGTCTCTCTCACCTCTTCCCTGCAGGGTGTGACTGACAGATGTGGCCAAAGGTGGAACTTAGTTCTAATCAGGAGGAGCTTAAGAGGAACATTTTACCAAGAGGTTGATGCCTCACTCAGCTTGGCAATCAGGCCTATCTCTCTTGCCCCTTTTCCACGGGCTCTGCTTAGGCCACACGGCTCCATTCCACTCGGTCTCGCTCCACTCGGCACAAAACCTGCTATGTTTCCATGGACTCACTGACGGCTGGATGTTTGGATTGACACCCCGCCTCTAGCCTTTAGTGTAGTGTGCTGTGCTGCTATTAACGTTTGTGTGACATTGTCACATTAAAGTAATCTATGTAAAAATTATTTAAAAAATGATAGAGAAATAGAAAATTGTACGAGCTACTACACCCTGTTGGCGGTCAGACACCTCGGAGGTCCCCCGAATTATTTTCCCCAGAAGCAATATCTCTGCTTGCAAGCACTTTCTCTGAAAAGAAATGACTCTCAAACTGTTTTATACTCTCAACAGTCTTATTCTAAATAAGGCAGATGAATGGTTACAAAGATCAGCGCTGATGGCTCCCGTCCTTAACCCGCTCGGTGACTGAAGTGATGTTAAACAGCCCCGAAAGAAGGTAACACATGGTTTTTATGTCTGGTGCTCCCTCCATGGGATGTACACTCCCTCAGTGTTTATCAGTAGACTATGTGTCACCATTTTTATGTCTATCTGATAAAGTGTCTAACAGCAGTTGTTGAACCCTGCAGCAATCTAATCACTCCTGTTACAGTACATTCCACAATCAACCCAATGCACTATATTTTGTCAAACTGTAGGTAACTGAGTATTATTATCCTATCCTAAGAAAGTGAAAACATTAGCATTTATACCTTATCATTATGGTGTGTGTGTAATAGCTCATGTGTAAAGCTCTACAAGTAATAGTAATGGTGTCATTTAAAGGCACCTCACCACTTAAAACTAGTTAACCCCCCAGGCACTAGGTAGACTGTGGAACACTTGCAACCAGGTAACCCTCCCCCGAAAGAATCATCCAACCTTGTGAGTGTATGCTAAACCTATATATGACCAGGAAATCCCCTTCCAGCTGTCAGGTGGTTCCACCTCCCCCCAAAGGCAGAACGTCATCTCTCTGGTAAACTCCTGGTGGTGTCTTAGCAACAGGTGACATGCCTAGTGGTAAATCTAACCCCATCAAAGCTGTATGTGCATGATTAGGAGAAAGAAAAGAAAGTACAACAGCCTCAAAGAACATCTGAAAATTCTGTAACATCGTATGAATCAGTTAATATAGACCCTAACAGTCAATTCTGTATAGATTAAGTTAAGTTGTGGTTAATTAGCACCTCCAATTATTATCATTCAAGCAGGCCCCAATGTGGCATGATTAAAGCAATCAAAGTCAGAAGAAAACCACATTCCTGCCAGCTCTGCTGGGCTTAATAAGCTGCATACTGGACTTGCGACAACTGCAAACCTTCCTGTAAATTATGATTTAAAAACACAAGCCCCATTTGACAAAAAAAATAAATTTGTGAACATATTTAAAGCAGTATCCATTTATCCTCTGACAATACTTAAAAACTACCTACTATCACATTGTTTCTTGTTGAAGGTTCACACAGAAGTAATAAAAAACTATTTCCTCATATCTGGCCTATCTAAACACTCCCAGCACTGAGGGGTCCCAATTAAAGCCCCCGTTCATAAATCCACCCCGATATCATAATCTACCTTCATTTACTAAAATCTTAATAATTTCCAGCATCTACCCTTATACACAGAAAAACAGACACACAAATTAAGTTATAACATATATTACATGTGACATTACACATTCCATTCATTGTGACTTTATTATCTATTAATTTTAACATAATCAAACAGAATCCTCATCGATGTTGTTCTGTGCAGCTCGGTTTAATCTGCAGCCCGTATATATAGTGATTTTAGGTCCGATTAGCTTATCCTCTAAACATGAAAAACTAATTTTCAACTGCTACTCAGAGGCACAATCCCCTCCCTGTTTTAAAACATCATTATCCCAGTCATGAATTTTGGCTTTGATATTGAACCAACCCAGTTTCTTTTAAACACCGGATCTTTGATTAATACCACAGACTCCATTGGTTCACTTCGTCCCTCCGTCATTTAATCAAAGTAGCCAATGTTGTCAACCAAAATGTCCCTTAGAAACCGTCCTATGTCCAGAAAGGAGTCGTTTTGTCTCTACCATAAACCAATCTAGTTTGAAGTTAACAAGCCCATTAATTTAAGAGGTTCTATTGGGTTTTGTTCCCACCTCAAAGAGAATTTAGATCCAATTTTACCTTAAGAGAATTCATAAGAAATTTAAGTTTTTAATTAATTCAACCTGTGAGCACCCGAACACATATGGTGAACACCTACATTACAGAAAAAAATATATGAAAAACAAAACGTGGTGTACTCCAAAACGTTCATTAGCTGTCCTAACACAACTATTAATCAAAAACCAAAACAAATGAGCTTACAAAAACCGAAACATACCATTCGGTTCAATTCAATTCAATTCAGTTTTATTTATATAGGGCCAATTCACAACACATGTTGACTCAAGGCACTTCACAACAGTCTTTGAACAGTGCAGTCAAAGTTAGTTATTTATTCAAATTGGATAAAAGGTTTTTTCTGTCTAAGGAAACCCAGCAGATTGCATCCAGTCAGTGACTTGCAACATTCCCTCCTCCTGGATGAGCATGTAGAGACAGTGGACAGTCACTGGCGTTGACTTTGCAGCAATCCCTCATACTGAGCATGCATGTAGCGACAGTGGAGAGGAAAAACTCCCTTTTAACAGGAAGAAACCTCCAGCAGAACCAGGCTCAGTGTGAGCGGCCATCTGCCACGACCCACTGGGGGTTAGAGAGAACAGAGCAGAGACACAAAGAGAATAAAGAAGCACTGATCCAGGAGTCCTTTCTATGGGAAGGAAAAGTAAATGTTAATGGATGTAGCTCCTTCCCTGAGTCAGTGGCTCAGTAGGAAGAGTAGTTGTCTTGCAATCAGAAGGTTGCGGGTTCGATTCCAGCTTCCTCCTGCCATAGATCAATGTGCCCCTGGGCAAGGCACTTAACCTCAAGTTGCCTACCGATCTGTGTATCGGTGTATGAATGTGTGAGTGTTAGTGAGTGCAATTGACCGCTTCGGAGTGAAAGCGTTAAGGATAAGGACTCCATGGAACGGAATCATCTACTCTCTGGGAAGGCAATACTTTGGCCACCAGGGGGCTCCAGACCTCAAGCAGTGCAGCAGCAGTGATCCTACAGTATACGGTGAAGTGCAGCCCTCTCATTGACATTGAGGGAACACTGAAGATTACTCTTTATCTTACTGTTAAAAAAAAAAAAAAACAGAGACAATGACAGTTTAGGTAGTATAAAGACTCTTTATTATTATCACCTTCATTTTTCCTTCATAAGGTTCTGTAAGTCTAAAAATCTGCATAAGAGAGAATCTGAAATTCAAGGAATTCCTTTGAGTTCAAAGTTGATGTCAAGCACTCATTATTGTTCCTTATTCTCAATTGCTTTGAATATTTAGTTCATGGTGAAATGTATCTTAATTTCTTAATTGATTTTAATGTGCACACAGTGGGGTACACGTAACATAGTTCATTAATATTTTATGTTGAACCCATTTGTTTACTGTAAGGATCTATCATATACTCGAATCAAGTTTTTTTTTATTGTTATTAACTAGTACAAACAACAAAGATAAAGTAATTCAGATCTTCAACTTAGTTAAGGCAACTTTGCTTCACATATCCTCAAGCTGAAATTTCTTATAAAATGTCAGCTGCGGAGGAAGAATTAAAGGAACATACAGCTGATACTGTTCAAGATGAAAATGAAGCTTCCCATAAGGAAGGTCCTCGACGCTCGGAACGCATAAGAGTTCCAACACAGAAAATGCATGCACTGCAAGAGGAGCAGGCTAAGAAAAAGGAAAGGCAGTTGTTATTAATGTATGAAGAATGGAAACTACAGATGCACAAGGCAAAAGGAAAACTGAAGTCATATTTGCCTGATACTGACCTCCTCTGCTTTATTGAAGAACTCAACCTTCAAAAGGAAGGTCTAATAAATATGTTCTGTGAATTAAGGAAACTCACTACTCCTTCACCAGACATAAGAAGACGCATCGACGCATGTGAGTCAATGACTACAGAGATCATTAACGTTGCCTACAGCAGAGTTACAGATGAAGAAAACGACTTTGATGACAGGGTAGAAAGACAACGTCTCCATGATCTGTGCCATCATGATCATGCACAGTCTGTTTATGGATCCTCCACCTCTATCGTGACAAGTCACTGCAAGGTGGATAACTATGTAGACGCGACAGCTGATGCAGCAGCTAAGGAAGCCAATTATAAACTCATGCTTCAGGAGGAGAGAAAAAGACGACAGATGAAAGCGCTAGAGGAGCAACAACGACGAGCTTCTGAGACATTAGAGGCACAAAAGCGTGAATTGGAGCTGTTGCAGGTAGAGAGAGAGATGCGAGTTCCTCAAGCAAAACTCAAGGTTTATAAGGAAATGGAATTTGAACCCAGTTACCACAACAACGATGAAACGAAGGGAGATGACAACACGCCCATGGCTCCAATCCGCACGGCTCATGCCGCTCAACCTCTCCATAATGATGTCCAATATCTCACTCAGTTCTTTCAAGATAACATAGCCATAAACAGGCTCCCTGCTCCAGAACCCTTTGTATTCAATGGAGACCCCATTCGATTCATTGAATGGAAGGCAACGTTCGCCTCACTTATTGACCAGAGGTCAATCAGTCCCTCTGAAAAACTCTATTATCTGAAGAAATACGTTGGTGGTGCGGCAAGACAAGTAATAGATGGAACCTTCTACCGAAGTGACAGAGACGCTTATCGAGATGCTTGGAAAAAACTGAATGATCGCTTTGGTGAGCCGTTCACTATTCAGAGAGCCTTCAGAGAGAAACTTGCTAAGTGGCCAAAAATTACATCCAAAGATGCTGAAGGCCTCAGAACCTTCTCAGATTTTCTCAATGCCTGTCAAGATGCCATGCCCCATGTTAAAGGTCTTGATATCCTTAACGACTGTGAGGAAAATCAAAGGCTTATCAATAAATTACCAGATTGGGCAGCTGCACGCTGGAATTGACAGGTCACTCAAAATCTTGAGGATAACAACGAATTTCCAACTTTTAAGGACTTTCCTAAATTCCTTTCAACTGAATCTAAAATCGCTTGTAACCCCATTACTTCTCTCCATGCACTTCGGTCATCAGAGTTAGGCACTGAAAAGGGAAATCCTAAAGACATCAAAAGAGACAAGGTTCGTGTCCTAACCACTCAATTGACAGTTAATAATGAAAGTCCAGGTACAAATCAAAATAGGATCAAGGCGTGCATCCTCTGTGAAGACAAAGGACATCAGCTTCATGTGTGTCCAAGGTTAAAGGAGAAGTCTTTGGCTGAGCGCCGGAACTTCGTTAAAGAACGTAAACTTTGCTATGGTTCTCTCAAACCTGGCCATAATGCTAAAGATTGACACCATCTGTGAAATCTGCAGAGGGAAACATCCTACAATTCTCCATGATGACCACTATGAAAGGGAAAGGTTTTTAGTAACACCTGAAAACAGTCAAGTTGCCGTTGCCACATCACGTAGTGTTACAAGTGAAGGTTCATCATACACTTCTATGGTGATTCCAGTCTGGGTGTCCTCTAAGAACGATCCAGCTACAGAGAAACTTGTCTACGCCCTGCTCGATACACAAAGTGATACCACGTTTATAGACCAAGAGGTAAGCGACAGTCTTAAGGCCATCACGTATCCAGTGAAGTTGAAGTTAACCACAATGAGCAATAAAGACAGTGTCATCAAAAGCGAAAGAGTGTCGGGCCTTCAGGTCAGAGGTTTCAGTTCTCCCATTCTAATTGATCTCCCTGTGACCTACACCAAGGACATTATACCAGTGAACCGCACTCACATTCCTACCTGTGAGATAGCTAAAGAATGGAGTCACCTTACACAAATATCTGATGAAATGCAACCTCTTAAGGACTGCGTTGCGGGTCTCCTCATCGGCTACAACTGCTCCAGAGCATTCATACCACGGCAGGTGATTTATGGACGGGACAATGAACCTTATGCCTTACGAACTGACTTGGGATGAAGTATTGTTGGATGCTCCTCTCAAACCCAAAGCCTGTTAGGCACAAGTCATCTGAGTTGCAGAACAATTGTTAAAGAGTTGCCTCCTGCAACCCCTTCAGATGTTTTACGTCTCTTAGAGTCTGATTTCAATGATGGACACGAGGACAGTAGAACTGTGTCACAGGATGATATCATTTTCCTTCACAAGCTGGATAAAGGCATACAGAAAAATGAACAAGGTCACTATGAGATGCCGTTGCCATTCAAAACCAGACCTGTCCTACCTAACAACAGAGGCACAGCTTTAGCACGTCTCAACCACCTTAAAAGGAAACTTCATCGGGATGAAGGTTATAAAAAACAGTATGTTGACTTCATGGAAGAGGTCATAAGTAGAGGAGAGGCTTAGCTAGTCCAAAATGCTGGGAGAGAAGGTGAAAAATTGTATATTCCGCATCACGGCGTTTATCATGCAAAGAAACCAGATAAACTTTGCGTTGTGTATGATGGCTCCTCTACATATCAGGGCACTAGCCTTAATGACCATCTACTCTCTGGTCCTGACATGTTGAACAATCTAAGTGGAGTTCTACTACGTTTCCGATGTCACCCTGTTGCACTGATGTGCGACATTGAAAACATTTTTCATCATTTCTATGTAGCCGAAGGTGACCGAGACTACCTTCGCTTTCTATGGTGGAAGCAAGGAGATCTGAACTCGCCACCCAATGAATTCAGGATGAAGGTACATCTGTTTGGTGCAGCTTCTTCTCCTGGGTGTGCGAAGTATGGATTGAAACATCTCGCTAAAGTAAATAGTGACACTTACCCTCAGGGATCACACTTTGTTATGCGAAATTTCTATGTAGATGACGGTCTCACTAGTGTGAGTAACACTGAAAGTGCTATTCAGCTTGCAAAGGAAACATGTGAGCTTTGCACCACAAGAGTTCTTCGACTCCATAAGTTTGTTTCGAACGACAGAAATGTCCTCGAGAGCATACCTGCTTCAGAAAGAGCCTCAAATGTTAAGTCTATGGACCTTGCTCTTGACGACCTACCCTTAGAGAGAGCTCTAGGAATCCAATGGGATGTGGAACACGATTGCATTCACCTCAACGTTAGTCTCAAAAATCAGCCTGCAACACGCCGTGGCATTCTGTCAATGGTGGCTTCTCTGTATGACCCCCTCGGGCTCATGGCACCTGTATTACTTGAGGCAAAGATGATTTTACAAGAGATATGTAAATGTGGCTCCAGCTGGGATGACCCTCTCCCAGATGATCTTCACCAAAGGTGAAATAAGTGGTTAAGAGATCTAGCTTGCCTAGATAATGTCACCATATCAAGAACATATTCACCTGCTGCCTTTGGAAAAATCACAAAAACTGAGTTACACCACTTCTCAGATGCCAGCACTAAGGGTTAAGGTCAGTGTTCTTATCTACGCCTAAAAAATGAGCAAGGAGATGTTCATTGTGCTCTAGTCGTAGGCAAGTCACGTGTTTCAACAACAAAACTAACCATCAAAAAGAGAACTTGAAGCTGTTGACTCCGAATAATTCTTCTGGACTGACTCTAAGGTTGTCTTAGGATATATAAAGAATGAGGCACGACGCTTCCACACCTTTGTTGCTAATCGCGTGCAGAAAATTAATCTCAGCTCAAAACCTCACCAATGGAGGTACGTTCCTACCAATAACAATCCTGCTGACCATGCTTCTAGAGGCCTAACACCCCAAGAGCTTCTATCATCTACATGGCTCACAGGTCCAAAATTTCTCTGGGAGACTGAGCTCAAGTTGCTGGAGGATGAAGTTCCAGAGCTGTCTGTTAGTGATCCGGAGGTCAGGAAGGTTCAGGCACTCACTTCAAGTGCTAGTGTGCAAAGAAGCCTTGTTGATCGTTTGGATAAGTTTTCATCCTGGTCCAAGGCTACTCGAGCTGTCGCACGCATTCTACGGCTTGCTAACCGAACTAAATCTAAGGACCTCTCCACAGTCAATGAACGAGAGGATGCCGAACAATGCATCATCCGAGACCTTCAAAAAAATGTGTATCAAAGGGAGTTGGAGTTACTAAAGGGAAGAAACCACTTACCTTCTCATAATCCTCTATACTCCCTCTATGCTTATCTTGGAAAGGATGGTATCCTCAGGGTGGGAGGAAGATTAACTAATTCTTCCCTTCCCAATCTCATGAAGCATCCCGCAATTTTGCCCAAAGATCATCATATTACAAAGATGATCATCTCCTACTGCCATGAGAAGATCAAGCATCAAGGCAAAGGTTTCACCATAAATGAGGTGAGGTTTAATGGCTACTGGATCATAGGGATCAGTCATGCTGTGGCATCCTTCATTTATCAATGTGTCATATGCAGAAGGCACAGAAGGCCTCTAGGAGAACAAAAAATGGCAGATCTACCAACTGAACGTGTTGAACCATCGCCCCCCTTTACTTTTTGTGGGATGGATTGTTTCGGCCCATTCATTACCAAACAAGGCAGAAAGGAAAACAAAAGATACGGTCTCCTTCTCACTTGCCTCAGCTCCCGCGCCATTCATATTGAGATGCTTTTGGACATGTCAACTGAGTCCCTTATAAATGGCCTTAGATGTTTTATCGCATTACTTGGCGCTGTCCGTGAAATCAGGTCCGACCAAGGGAGTAACTTTATTGGAGCTAAAAATGAACTCAAAGAGGCTTTAAGGGAATTAAATGCAGACCGGCTGGCTGTATTTCTAGCTGAAAGACAGTGCGACTTTAAAATGAATGCACCTCATTCGAGTCATGTTGGAGGAGTGTGGGAGAGACAGATCAGGACAGTTACGAGTGTCTTAAGATCAACAATGGCTCTGTCTTCAGGGAGACTTAATGATGCTTCATTGCGAACCTTTTTCTATGAAGCTATGGCAGTTGTCAATAGCCGTCCATTAACTGTCCACAACCTCAATGACCCTCACAGTCTCGAGCCTCTCACTCCAAATAATCTCCTGACACTGAAAACTTGTAAAGCTCTACCTCCTCCTGGAGAATTTTCAAGAGAAGATGTATATAGTAAAAGAATGTGGCGGCATGTTCAATACTTGGTAGAACAGTTTTGGTCTCGATGGAGGAAAGAATATCTAGCCAATATCGCTCTTAGACAGCGTTGGCATACACCTCGAAGGAATCTGCAAGTCGGAGACATTGTCATGATGAAAGGGGAAGAAATGCACAGAAATGAGTGGAGATTAGCAAGAGTGTCAGAAACTACCATTGGCCAAGATGGACTAGTACGAAAGGTGAAACTTCATGTTGGAAACAGAAGATTTGGAAGAGGAGACGAACGGATCCAAAATGTATCTGAGGTGGAACGTCCAGTCCAGAAGTCCTGCTGTTGGAAAATGAATGAGATCTTTTCCTCTACTGCTTTCATTTAACACATCTTAATTTTAAATACAGTTTTTTTTTTTTTTTTTTTTTAATCATTCGTTCATAATGCAATTTGTATGCTGTTTTCATCACTTACTCATGATTGGTGGGAGTGTAACAAACTACTATGAAAATCTTTTATAAGGATAAGTAAACTAAAATGGCCAGTACAGAAATAAGGTTGACAAATTAATAGCAAATAGTTAATTCTCTTGTATTTTGGGTTACATTTGTTAGGGTTGTTTATTATGCTTTATTTTGAAGGTCTTTGGCGGAAGTTAGCTCAGTTTCTTTTCTCTGGTTTACCGGTCCGCCATTACTTGGTAAAAATATCTTCCTTACTGGAGTTTAATTGCTGTTGTCAACTCCTATATAAATGATTGTCCTTCCATTTAGCTTCCAGGTCAGATTGGGAACAAGGTATAAGTTGTTGGTTTTATTTTATTTGCTGTTCAAACAAATTTGTAGGACATATTGATCTGTGATGTTAACTAGTCATTCAGATGCCTGTGGTTACGAGCCTTGTCTTATTTTCTTTTTCTAGCTTTTACGTTGTTTTGTGAAGACACGGATCACATTAAAGGAACTTTATAAAACATCAGTACGCTTCACCTTAATTTCTGACTGGAGATAGCTACAACCACCTTTGGCCATAACAGAAACAAGATTAATTCTAACAATTCTACCCTGATCTCATGCAAGCCATCCTGGCAAATCTACTTCTAAATACATATAAAATCCGGAACTCATATTTCTACATCTAAGAGTAGGTAGCCTTATTGTAATATCAGGGTTTTGGTAAGGGTTGCTCTGTATTCTTCCAATGCTGAGTAATATTGGATTAATTCCTCCAGTTGTCAATTTACCCTTCGCTTGTCCTCTAGCCAAGGTCACCAAATGCTGAAATGTTTCTGCATATGGATTATCTGACAGTATTCGTCCCTGTTTAGTGTCCCAAATGACAAAACCCTGGGCTGGCATGCCAATGTTCTCCATACCATCCACCGCACCTTTCTGATAGATACTCAGATACACATTATATTTAGTCCAGGCTAGCTCACTGCCCTCACATGTAAACACAGAAAAGAGATCAAATTGAAATGTGGTGTCTGAGCCAAGTACATAATCTAGTTCAATACCTTCATGTCTTTTAATGCATGTATCCGATATTTAAATCATTTTCCGGAGTAGATGACGATGGCTGCGGAAATTGGGACTGGAGGGGTGCTCACCACTCTGTAAAACATCACACATCAAGAATATAATTATTCCCACAAGTGTCATTATTAAACCTCCTCCCCCACATTTCCATTTACAACTAACATCCCAACCATGCATCACCATTTTCATTCTTTATATCAGATCAATCCCACTTAGCCTAGGAGCTTATAACCTTCACACACTGTGGGATTTACTCAAGAATGTTGATTCGAAGTCATACATCCAGTATAGAAAACAACAATAGCATAACCAATGCTCCAAAGATTAATTGACAGAAAAAAGAAAAACACCACATTCAATGATCACGTAATCAAAATCAAGAGTCACATAGGTTCCAATTCCCAGTCCTGAATTTCTCTGTTGATTAGTTGAATATAATGACTCCTTGTAGTGGATAAATCCTCTTGAAAACCAAAAGAAAAAGTATCTGGTGTGGATAAATCCTCTTCAGCTCAGTGCGATCACACCAGTGAGCCTCCAGGGGATTTATTATGCCCCTTTAAGACACCTCTAGTGCCTGTGACTTTGTAGGCTCCTCACACACTGGCTCCAATGATACCAAGTTTCTCCTTTTCCTCTCAGATGAACCACCTGAGATGTTCTTTCCAGGACTTGGAACGGGCCTGTGAACCTGGGTTCCTGGCTTGATGATGACCTTGAGCTACACCCATGTGACTCCTGGTACCACATGGGCCTCTTGTTCCCTCAAGTCCTCTGGAGAACTCTGCTGTTAGGGTCTGCAACTCATTAAAGAAAGTGTTACAAGATAATTGTGCAAATTCACCTGTTTGTCCTGGTGTCCGCTGCTGGTCCCAGTCTGTAGTTCATGTGGGGTGTAACCTGTGGACTAAGTAACAGACATCCTGACAAACATCAAAGCAACTGGCAAAGCATCCACCCAATTTAATCTAGTCTGTGCACAGATTTTAGCCAATTTTGTTTTCACTATTTGGTTCATTCTTACCACCTTGTCTTGTGACTGAGGATGATATACTGTACCGAAAGCATGTTTTAGTCCCAACATGTGTTCCACCTGTCGTAGATCCATGTTCCTGAAATAATTTCCATTATCACACCTTATATTTTCCGGGAGCCATGTCTGGAAATGTTATGATTAATTAAACATATTACCACAGAGTATCTCTTTCCCAGGTTGGGTGTAATTTTAAACTAACCTGGAGATGAATGCATCGTACGTTTTGGATTAAATTATCCACAGATGGAACAGTTCATATCTTTTAAATATGAGTGCCACCATTGTTCTGGATTGATAGGCACCTGCAAAATACCTACATGTGATGTTCCATGTGCCTCTTCCGAAATGTGTTCTCTCATGTTTGGTGGCTTCACAACTTTTCTCACAAAGGCCATTTTCTTCTTTTGCTCTTTTTCTCTTCCACACAGTAAGTTCCTCAAGGGGAGAACCCCTTTGGTGGTGGTGTTTGATTTTTTCCAAGTTTAGATGTTCAAAGGTCTGTTTCAACACTTACTAAATTGAAGCTGCGTGCATAATCTGCTACTTTTTAGGCAACAACAAGGCTCAAGCCACAAATCTCATTTAATTTTCATATTTGATTGGCTTCTGTGCTGCAGTCACAAATCCACATCTCAACCATTGTTTCAAATCAACATGTCTTTTTCCATATTATCTAGCATACAGCTAACATACTGAATCACCTCTATATCCCCCTTTTTCTGAAGCAACACTGTTGTTACAGAAACATCTAAATAAAAAGGCAGACAGTAATTCTGAAAGAGCCAATTGTGCAGCAAACAACAGCAGCTGTTTAAACCTAATGAATGATTCCTCGCGTCTGTGTTCCAATTCAGTGATGCATTAAGATTTCTCATACCCTGCTTTTTTTTTTTTTTACCAAAAGAGCCAGTAGTGCTGTCAAACCAGTGTAATTAGGGACATAGTTTCTGTTATTGGCAGTCAAACCCAACAATGACAACAAATCTTTGTTTGGGATGATGTAAAATGGCAGATTTGTGTGCAGACGACATATGGGTTCCTGATGCTGAAATAATCCGTCCTAGAAAGTAACCTGTATTCTTCAATCTGTTTTTCATTTTACTCACTTTGACACCTTTTTCGGCAAGATGTAAAAGAATAGAGTTCGTAGCTTCAATACACGCGGTTGCTGTTCGGGCTGTAATCAGAAAGTCATCAACATACTGAAATAGGGTCACATCCGCTGGCAACACGCAGTCCTGGAGCTGCTGTTTGAGAACTTGATTTGAGAACCTGACCCGGGGATAAGGCAAACTCTTGAGGCAACCTGGTGTCTCTCAGTTGCTGATTCTTATAAGTGAACCAGAAGACATCCCTGTAGTGCTCAGCCAGTCAGCTGTCAGAGCTCCTTTTCACAGGCAGAATGGGGGCTGGGACAGCAGTAGGTTTAAATTCTAGAATTGCGCCGCTCAAGGTGGCAGCAGGTTGGAGTAGCTCTGTTACTTTTGATTCTGATTTATTGTTTTTTGGGAACTATTCCTCTTGTGGTGGATACAGTTGATTTTTTTTGTATGACTGTCCACTCCAGTGTCGGATGATGCGTAGCTTGGAGGATTTTTCTTAATACCTTCTATTTTTGGACATTTGTTATGATGCATTGCCATGGCAACGGGGTTGTTTCTTACAACCGGGAGCAGTTGATTAATATCTCAAAAGCTCAAATAATACTTCAGCTACAACCCCAAATCCCTGATGAGTTGAAAAGGAGACGCCGTGGATGCAGAGCAGGAGCTAAGAGAAGAGAGAGAAGGAGGAAGTTCAAACCATCTCTTCCGTCAATTTTGATGGGCAATGTGAGATCGTTGGGAAACAAGTTGGATGAACTCCAAGCCCTACAAAGGACCCAGCCAGAGTACCAGGCATGCAGTATCATATGTTTTACTGAGACATGGCGGCAGGATCATATCCCCGACTCCAGCGTCTCTCTGCCGGGCTTTTTAACCATACGAGCAGACAGAGATTTAAAGAGGAGCGGCAAATGTAAAGGAGGTGGACTGGCAGTACTTGTGAACAACAGATGGTGTAATCCAGGACATGTTACTGTGAAGTGTCATCTCTGCAGTCCAGATATTGAACTCTTGGCAGTAAGTTTTCGTCCATATTATTTACCCAGAGAGTTCACCAGTGTTATTTTGGTAACAGTTTACGTTCCACCTTCCGCTGTTGCTGACACTGCATGTGATGCCATCAGCTCAGTTGTTGCTAAGCTACAGACACAAAACCCCAATGCTTTTGTGGCAATTTCTGGTGATTTTAACCATGCTTCACTCTCTGCTACACTTCCAACGTATCAACAATTTGTCAGCTGCTCTACCAGAGAAAACAAAACATTAGATTTGTTTTATGCAAATGTCAAGGACTCATACATCTCTACAGCCCAACCTCCTCTAGGCAAATCAGATCACAATCTTGTTTTTCTCTGCTCGAAATATAAGCCCCTTGTTCAGAGACAACCTGTAATAACCTGTGAGAAAATGGTCACAGGAAGCTGAAGAAGCTCTGCAAGGTTGCTTTGAGGCTACAGACTGGGACGCACTGTGCCAGCCACATGGAGAGGACATCAGTGCCATGACTGAGTGTGTAACCGACTATATAAACTTCTGTGTGGATACCATCATCCCCACCGGAACCGTGAGATGCTTCCCCAATAACAAACCTTGGATCACCAGTGACCTGAAGGACCTGCTTAACAAGAAAAAAAGAGCCTTCAGAGAGGGAGACAGAGAATTATTGAGGATTATACAGAAGCAACTTAAAGTCAAGATAAGAGACAGCAAGGAGGTGTACAAGAAGAAGCTGGAGAGCAAGCTCCAGCAAAACAATATCAGAGATGTGTGGACAGGGATGAAGAAGATCACAGGCTTCAAGCAGAAAGAAGATCAGACTGATAGAGGTCTGGACAGAGCCAATGAACTGAACACATTCTTCAATAGGTTCAGTTCAGAAACCAGCTTCGCATCCTCCTCTCCTGCTCACAGCCAAACAGACATTCCATCTTCCTTTGACCCACAGCTGTCCAGTAACACCCCACATTTTTTATCTTCCACCTCAGCCCTAGACCCTTCTGCTTCTACATATTTGCCTTCAACCATATCAGAAGATGCTGATACTTCCTTTGCTTCCCCCTTCCACCTGTGTGTCTCAAGAAGTCAGGTGAAGAGACAACTGGAGAGACTGAATAGGAATAAGGCTGCAGGTCCAGATCATGTCAGCCCTAGAGTCCTGAAGGCCTGTGCAGAGCAGCTCTGTGGGATTCTGCAGCACCTCTTCAACCTTAGCCTGGCCCAGAAGAAGGTTCCGGTGTTGTGGAAGACCTCCTGTCTTGTTCCGGTACCAAAGAAAACTCACCCATCAGTCCTCAATGACTATAGACCTGTTGCCCTGACATCTCACATCATGAAGGTCCTGTTGGCCCACCTGAGTAAGCAAACAGTAAACCATCAGGACCCCCTTCAGTTTGCTTATCGCTGTGGAGTTGGAGTTGAAGAAGCCATCATACACCTGCTTCAACAAACCCACTGTCATCTGGACAAAGCCAGCAGCACTGTGAGGATCATGTTCTTTGATTTCTCCAGTGCATTTAATACAATCCAACCTGATTTGCTTTGTCAGAAACTCCAGAAGACTCAGGTGGAGGCCTCAACAATCTCCTGGATTAAAGACTACCTGACAAACAGACCGCAGTTTGTGAGACTGTAGGGTTGTGAGTCTAACCAGGTAGTCAGCAGCACAGGAGCACCACAGGGGACTGTACTCTCAACATTCCTTTTCACTCTGTACACCTCAGACTTCCAGTACAAGACAGACTCTTGTCATCTGCAGAAATACTCGGATGATTCTGCAGTCGTGGGGTGGATCAGAGATGGACAAGAAACTGAGTACAGGAAGGTGGTGGACCGCTTTGTGGCATGGTGTGGAAACAATCATCTCATTTTGAACGTGACTAAAACAAAGGAGATGATTGTAGATTTTAAGAGAAACAGGAATAAGTCAAAAACTATTTCCATCATGGGAGAAGAAGTGGAGGTGGTGGAGGAGTATAAATACCTCGGTGTTCACCTGGACAACAGACTAGAGTGGAGATGCAACTGTGAAGCCATCTACAAGAAGGGACAGAGCAGACTGTACTTCTTGAGGAAGCTTAGGTCCTTTGGTGTTTGCAGCAAGATGCTGCATATCTTCTATAAGTCTGTTGTGGAAAGTGTGATCTCTTCTACCATCATCTGCTGGGGAAGCAGCATCAGAGCCAGGGACTTAAAAAAACTCAACAAGCTGATAAAGAAGGCTGGCTCTGTTCTGGGGACTCCTCTGGAACCTCTGGAGATCATTGTGGAAAGAAGGATTCTTCATAAAATGAAGAACATTATGGAGAACCCTGAGCATCCTCTTCATGAGACTGTCCTACAACAACAGAGTGTCTTCAGTCAGAGGCTTCTTCAGATCTGCTGTAAGACGGAGCGCTACAGGAGATCCTTCCTGCCCACAGCCATCAGCATCTACAACGGCTCTTTGAGGAAACCTTCATAATATGAGCTATAACAACATTTAATTTCCCTTTGGGATTAATAAAGTATTTTTGAATTTAATTGAATTGAAGGTTGCTAATTTAGTGGTTGCAAGGGAATGTTTTACAACACCTCCCAGTTCTTTAGCATGACTTGAGTGCAAGGGTAGAGCTATGTGAGATACAGCTTCATCAGACATTTCATAAATGTTTTAGAGGAAATGGTCCATATTTTCCTTCTACATATTCCTCAAACTGTTCCTGAAACCAATCTGTTTGTTTTCTCATTTCTGTCATAAAACAAAGTCACACGTGGCAGAGCAGGTATTTGGGCCGCAAGGAGCCAGGGCCCGAATCCAGGGTTTCCAGATGAGGAAACTGGACCTCACCCCAGCACTAGAAGGGGTTTCAGGCTCAATGAAGCCCTGATAAATGTCCACACAAGGCTCCTCTACAGACTGCAGTAAATACTGATGTGCTTCAGGGCCATCCGCTGCATGCAGTGTGGTTCCATCTGGAAAAGTCACAACCAACCCATCCATGGAACATAGTATTGTTGCTCCCAATGCAATCAAAATGTCCCTGCCGAGTAGATTCACAGGTGTGTCAGGCGAAACAACCAATGAATGCAACAGTTTTTGTTTTCCAACCATAGTGCAAAGAGGTGTAAACACAGGCAAAGTCTGTTTCACCCCATCAGAGAAGACATTTATCGGATGGAGGAATATTCAACATGGAAAAAGTGGCTTCGGTGTTCACAAGAAATAGCAATGTGTCCCTTTATTTCCACTGGAACAATGGGTTCTGCCTTTTTCCCATTGTCTGGACCTCTCTGTGGGGTGTGTCACTGTGGTATGAGTGATGCATTGTGCAGTGACAGGAGCTTGTTGTGCCAGAGGTTTATACAAGGATGGAGGAGCTCCTTCTGGGCGTGCCCATAGTGCTGAGGGCTGCTGCGGGCCCCATGATCCGTCTGCCCACATACTAGGTAGGAGGAAGAACCAGCTCCTCCCTGTCCACCCCTTCGTCCGGCCCTCTTTCCAAACAGCCCACCCCTGGCCCGGCCACGAGGACTATATGGGTGTGACTCCCACTGGATAGGTGGAGCCAGTTGATATACATTGGTAGGAGCTAGGGGGTTTTATCACCCCTGAGCTGCTGAAGTGGGCGGAGATGTAACAGGAGCCATTATTCAATTTGCTCCTCTTACAGCCTCTGCAGTGATCATTGTCTTATCAGGCTTTTTACTATTCCTCTTCTATCTTACTGCGATTAATTGGACAGTTTTAAGTTTTTTGTCCAATGCATCAGGCTGTTTCTTTTCGTGTTCTATTTGTTCCTTTTTCTCCTCCAAATATTCCTGCATGTGGTGTAACAAATGTCTCTCCCACCTAGTGAGACCACACATTTATAAATCTGGGTTTCCTCACATTATTTTCCTTCAGGTCTTCCATCCATCACAGTTTGTCTAAAATATGGAACTCCATCGGCTCACTGTCTGTTTGATACAAGTGTCT
Source organism: Girardinichthys multiradiatus (assembly GCF_021462225.1). Taxonomy (NCBI): domain Eukaryota; kingdom Metazoa; phylum Chordata; class Actinopteri; order Cyprinodontiformes; family Goodeidae; genus Girardinichthys; species Girardinichthys multiradiatus. The sequence continues at coordinate 3,118,400 of NC_061817.1, read as the reverse complement.
ACCGCCTCATAAAGAAACAACATGTGTTCGCCTGTCTCAGCAAAAATTAAAGCAGTGTCTGAATTTTAGATGGGAACATGTCACACAGCGCGTCTCCCATTCTTCCAGCCACAGCAAAATAAGGTGTTGCATTGCATTTATGAGAGGTGCGGGCCGCATTCTCAATAACTTAGAGAATACTACGTGTAGTGCTGCGACCCAAACGTTGTCTGAAATCCAAGGCTAAAGTTATACCAGCTAATAATCTAACTCATCTAACCATGGCCTCAGTAAACGGATTATTAGGTGGATGTGCGGTGGTGAAGGCACCTCGGTGTCTGTGTTTAGTTCCTTGTCACGCAAGCAGCTGCATTAAACGCTTCCGATTTCTCTCTGCCTTGTCCTCCACATTTCGTGCATATTTGCCCTTATTCAACACACCCTCTGACAAGTTATAGGTAATTTAACATTAAAATAATATAGGACATATTGTACCAGTTCTCTGTCTCGGCTGGTTTTAGACTGAATGTAAATTATTGTGAATCAAACAAAAAAGGTTTGTAATAATTGTACTGTTTATTTTTGTTAGAAGCTGAATGAAGGACAAGGAGAAACAGAGTTTAGGACTGAAGAAAAATAATTTTGTTGAAGCAAATAATGACACATTTTGAGGTATTTAGAAAAGAACTTAATCTGAATTTTGCTGACAAAAGTTTTAGCCCATTCCGAGTCAGCATTCAGGTTTTACGGCTATCTTCATCTGGGTTATACCGCTCTGCTTCCACCTGTTCCTGAACACACCTGCACCAGCCTCCCACTCTTCGGTTGGCTCTGCGGTTGCTCTGACATGATCCGCAAGTTCGCAAATAACTATTTTTTGTCTTCTCCTTTTACTTCATTGTCAGGTTATTGTGGAGCGGGACGTGAGTATATGGAACACAATTTAAAAAGCTGATTGTTTTTAAATAAAAATGTGAAGTCCAATACCATTTTGTGGCTGCATCTTTTTAATATTTCTAAATGTCTTTTATCAAGAAGCCCGCCCAGGTCTAACTACGTGCCTGGTTATACGTATTGCCGGCAACAAAGAGAAAGATTCTTAGTTAACTGAGTGTAACATTTAGGTCCTGACCAGGGATGTTACTCCCGACCTCAACGGCCACACGTTCTAGTCACTTATCGACCCCGGCGGGGCAAACCGTCCTTTTCCTGCTCTCGGTGGAGGCGGACGCTTTTCCTCTGTCTCCCGCACCCCTCCCATATCTGCCCTGCTTCAGCTCTGTGTCTTGTCTTTTTGGAGCCTCTTTTTGCACATCTTCCAAATTATTCCAAAATATGGATTTGGTCAGCTGGTCTCTCAATGCAATTGATCAAATTTTCTCGACGAGAAGACAGGGGTCGGGAGAGCCCGCTTGCCCGGACGGGACATTTTTCTCCGGATACACGATGGACTCCTGGCAGAAGTGGAGGATTGTGTGTTTGTCGATAATGTCAGTCGAGGATGTGGAAGATGTGTATATAATTGGATGTTTGATAACAGGATTTCTGCTTTTTGGAGTCAGCGGTTACCTGGCATATCGAGAAATTCGGAGAATGTTAGCAGCTGTTCTGGCCATTGTAAGGCTGCCTGGCATGTGTGATGGGATCTTCAGAGCGATCAACACTCAGACTGAGATGTTACGTGAGCTGAATCGCAGACTGGATGTGATCCTTATACAGGATCGCAGGCAGGTTGCGGTTCCTGGACTCAGGGGTGAAATGGTATAAATCTTGGAGAAAGTTGTTCGCTTGGATCTGGCAGAAAGAACAGGAATTTGGCTGTTTGGATTCGCCTTTGTGAAGCACCAGCAAGACTCTCAAGGCTGACGGAAAATTAAGAGTCAGCCTAACCCAAATAATTATTGTTTTTCTGAATCTGGCTCCCCTGCGCGGCCTTGATGGCTGGTTATCTTCAACGTCTCCTGGAAGTTATGTAAACATGACGCTCTGCTCCCTCTGCCCCCCTCCCTTCCCTGAGTACATCTGTGGACTTGCTCAGAACGTGGCCGGTTGATGAACATTCCAACGAACCATCAAGGACAATGGCCTCTGTGACAGTGCTTCATGGACTTACTTGCACACACTCACTCGCGCGCACACACACACATGCTCAAGATAAACATATGCACCCCCTCACACCACCTTCACCGTTCCCGGCATGATGTTGTTTTGTCAACTGTTGCTTCTTTGTGCTGAGGTTTTTTTGCAATCTCAAACTGTATCCTGCTAAGGATAAAGTGTGAAATATGATTTTTTTTTTCCTCTACTTACCTAATGTGGCCTCTTTTCTCATCTAACAAGGGCAGCGCCTGTGAGTGGGCAGCAAAGCCTCGGTGACCCGTCTCCCTTGTCTTGTGTCATGATGTATGTTTGGATGGGTTGTACTGGAATTCTAAGTTCCCCTCGGGGATCAATAAAGTATCTTTGAATTGAATTGAATTGAACTGCATCCTGTTCGAGGTGAGCGCAAACCTCCGAGTGTGGAACTCTCAGCACGATCTGCAACTCCGCGTCTGTTAGAAAGGGGGCTAGGCCAGCGACCAGCTCTGGGGCACAACGTTTTTTATCCTAAACGCTTTTCTAAACTGCCTCCGCCCTTTAAATACACCTCAGGGTCATCACATCATACAGCGGGGAAACCACCAAGTAAAAACCACTTACCTTCGTCCCCGCTGATAATGCGATCCCCTTCGGGGATCGCGGGGGATTATGCTCACGACATCCAGGTCAAATCCAAATTGTTGAGGTAAACTAATGCTATCACTGATATCCTTGCGGCCTCAACCTCACCCAGTCCGGATGTCGTGAGAAAGAACAGATGAAGAGCAGTAAATTAAGATTAACACAAGTTTAATTTGGAATATAATAAGTCCAATGATTTCCAATGCAAAATGAAAACATACAAAATAACACAAAGAAAGAAAATTACGTAAGGCCTTACGGAGAGATTGCAGGTTTCAGCAAAGCATGGCTGTCTCTGCCCAGATGTCTGACTCATCACAATTGCCAGAACATCTTTATACCATCTACTTCAAAGCTTACTGACTGTGCCTTCCCCTTATGCAGTCTGGTGTTGTAAATCAGCCAAGCTCCCGTGTGGTATCTATACCATGCCCAAAAGTCGACGTTTATTGCCCCTACAACCAGCATTTACTGCTTGCAGTTGTAGAGAACTTCCTAACCACTGTTTCACCCTTGTTCCATCCTGACTCCTGCTGTGACCCTGTGATTCCTCCTCAAGGCTCACTCATGTTAAATCTCAGTTTAATGTTCCCACATGGAAACTAAACTAATAGCATGAAAGTACATGATTTTAATTCTCAACACTACACAGATAGTTTCAGTTCAGATTATTTAGTTAAACGGCGCTTATTTACAACAATGTCGTCACAAGGCACCCCACAAAGGGTCCCACTGATGGTCATTGTTATACTAAAAACCACAAGGATTGGGATTCCTCCCTCTGTCAGACTAATTATAACCATTGGAAAAGAGAAGGGGTCATACAGGTGGCAGAAATGCTTGCACCTCAACCATAACTGAGCCGGTTTAGGCTAAACCTGACTCCTCCTTACTCCATCCAACAGGGAGGGAGGAGTTTAAAGCCTAGCCTTAAAAGTAGACAGTGTGTCTGCCTCACGGACTAAAACTGGGAGCTGGTTCCACAGGAGAGGAGCCTGATAACTAAAGGATCTGCCTCCCATTCTACTTCTAGAGACTCTAGGAACCACCAGTAAACCTGCAGTCTGAGAACGAAGTGCCCTGTTAGGAACATATGAAACAATCAGATATCTGATGTATGATGGAGCTAGATCATTAAGGGCTTTATATGTGAGGAGAATTTTAAATTCTATTCTGGATTTAACATGGAGCCAATGAAGTGAAGCTAAAATAGGAGAAATATGATTCCTCTTTTTAATTTTCATCAGAACTCTTGCTGCAACATTTTGAATCAGCTGAAGGCTTTTAACTGCATTTTGTGGACATCCTGATAGTAAAGAATTACAAAAGTCCAGCCTTGAAGTAACAAATGCATGGACTAGTTTTTCAGCGTCACTCCTGGATAGGATATTTCTAATTTTGGCAATGTTCCGGAGGTGAAAGAAGGAAATCCTAGAAACCTGTTTAATATGGGATTTAAATAACATGTCCTGGTCAAAAGTAATACCAAGGTTTTTTACTTTATTACCGGAGGTCAATTTAATGCCATCCAGGTTAAGTGATTGACTAAGCAGTTTCTTTTTTAAAGACTCCGGTCCAAAGACAACAACCTCTGTCTTGTCTGAATTTAGAAGCAAAAAATTTAAAGTCACCCAAGTTTTTATATCTTCAAGACATGCTTGTAGTCTATCTAACTGGTTGGGTTCATCAGGATTTATGGATAAGTAAAGCTGAGTATCATCAGCGTAACAGTGAAACTTTATCCTATGCTGCCTGATAATTTGACCTATTGGAAGCATATATATAGTAAAGAGAATTGGCCCAAGTACTGAACCTTGTGGTTCTCCACAATTAACCCTGGAGTTTAAAGATGATTTATCATTTACATGAACAAACTGGAATCTGTCAGACAGATAAGATTTAAACCCTCCTAGCGCTGTTCCCCTGATCCCTACAGCATATTACAGCCTTTTTAAGAGAATATTATGATCGACTGTATCAAATGCAGCACTGAGATCTAAAAGAACCAGTACAGACACAAGTCCATTATCTGAGGCCATAAGAATATCATTAGTGACTTTCAGCAGAGCTGTTTCAGTGCTACATTTTCTCTGCACTACCTCTTCAAAAACCTTCTCATTTTTCCTTATCCTATGGCCAATCAGTGAACAGCAGTCTGTTCACATCACACGTAGTTCCTACTCAGCTCTGGTACGAAAAAAGTAGGTACCAGTATGGAAAAAACAGTAATGCTCGCAAAGTGGGCAGAGTGGAATGGAGAAGGCCTAAATAGAGCCAGTGGAAAAGGGGCATATGTTTCATTGCCTCCTTGTGTCAGCTCTAATCAGTTTGTCCTCCTTTTCTCAGGACTTATTCAGTGCTCACTCCCTGCCTCTGACATTTCAGTTCCTTGTTGCCCTGCTCCAGGGATCATCAAGAACTATTCTCACAGGATTCCTGTTGCCAATCTTCTCACTGCTCCTCGGAAATCTCCCCTGGTATCAGTTGGACACATATTCCTGCATCCTTCAATTCAGTCACCTGCTTATCCACCCTATTTCGCCGTTCTCTCCATTGCTCTCCACTTCTTGGACAGAAAGAATCATAGACCTATCAATACCAAGACACCCTTCATTACTGCCTGTCAACCTCAGCCTCTGTGGGTTTTCTCACCCCCTCCTGTGCTACCTCCTTTATCACCAATAGCAAGATTACCTCTTCCTCAGTTAATCCATTTCCATCTTCTTACAAAGATGGAAGCAATAACTACTTTCCATTTCCTCCTTAGTGATCTGCAAAAACCCAATCAAGAACCCAGAGGAATAATCTTGCACATTTTCAATACATATGTCCAACTTTTGTCCAACTTAAGTGGTGCATCTCATGGTCACCCCAAATTGACCTGAACAAAACAGGTTATTAGGTAAATGAGTATTCAACAATATAAGCATTCAGGGTTTTTGCCTTATACAAGCATCTTATATGACTAGTTTAACAGTTGAACTTCTTTCTAATTTCTTTATAGCACTAAATCAGAAGCTGCTGACATAGTAATTATCTAATTTTCACCAACATTTGGTGTGGCCCTGTTAGAAACAGTTTTTAAAACATTTTTCCTTTTATGGATGAAACTGTCAATCATTACAAATTTTTCCATGACCACCAGATTTGCACAAAACCAAATATTGAAAAAGAAATCCTGTAACAGAAACAACACTAATTAGAAAAAAATAAACTCCTGAATATGGAATAAACCATTTTATGCTTCCAGGTGATGGTTTTTCAGGGTATTTGATAATCCCCTTATTTGCCAAGTGTCCTGGAAACGCTTTTTTCACATATCCTAGTCTCTGGTAACACTGGATGTGATGTAGTCGGTCAATCTAAAGTAATCAAAATCTAGTTTCCAACTGCTTTTGGCCTCAATACAATGTAGTTGTCCTGTAACACTAATCATTATACATTACATAAGGACTTTACCTCTGAATAATCATTTGAATAATCATCAGCTGCATAATCTGAACAGTGGTCGCAGCAATTACAATTTATCAAATACAATTTATTTTCTTCAACGTTGACATTTCCTTTTTCATTGTGTTGAAGAGAGGTCTCGCAGGACGAGATACAGAGAGCTACAAAAATTACACTTATCCGTAAAACGGCAATAAATGGAAACACCAACCACCTGCAGCACTTTATCTTTCCAAGATTTGATTTTCTTTTGCCCAAAAGTGTCATAGAAATGCAGCTATTGTTGATGGTTTCCTCCATACCTGGTGATCTGGAGGATGAAGTTGCAGCATCCCTCTCAGTTGAGTCAACCTCCTCTTCAGTGTTTGATCCATTGTGTACAGAAATGTTTTCTGGAAAACAAAGTAACAACATCCATCATATTAAACTATTACATGATTAAGGCCCCTTTAAGTTAAACTAAAAAGGCCAATGGAAGAGGGGCAATGATGGAGCTAGTACTTAGCAACTAATGATGAAATGTATATGCTGCCAACAAACAATTAGCACTATTCTTTGTTTTATTACCATTACAGTGAGCAATTTCAAATGGAAAATAATGTGGTAAATTGCCCGAAGGTTAAAAGAAAACAAACCAAAAAAACTACAAGAATTAGACTATATAATATGAAAAAAATGCCCACTGGGCTACTTGTTCCTACAGGTGTCAATTTCTGACACTCAGAGCATCTATGAAAAGAATTGTTGTAATTCACTAAATTCAACAACAAAAATTCAAAAACAAAAAAACGACAGTATCAAAATAAATAAAATCTGCCATGCCAGTGGGTCAACTTAAAACTTCACTAAAAAATCACACTAATTTACCTTTTGGATCAATGCTGATCTCACCCAAATTCTTTCCTTTGAAGTTGGAGAGCTGTCCTCTTTCCAGCGCCAGCAACACTTTACTGATTTTTGCCAGTTGTGTTGTCCCTTCAGGCCATCTATAACACTGACAATGGAATCTAATGTCATGGCCTAGGAAGTCAGCCAGGTCATCCATTTCGTTGTCCGTCAGGTTAAGAACCTTTGACGTGGTGGCCATGTGCTTCCTCAGTTTGGTTGAGGACAATGCTCCTGGGTGCTTTGCTGCACAGCTTTGAGCCATCTCACGAATAATATTCGATCCTCTGAAGTGAATGAGCATCTGTGGCCTCCCAAACATGTACGGATTCTAATCCAACACATCACATCACATTTAAGGTGATTTTGGACAAGCAACTCCATCGATGATGCCATATCAGGAGTGAGGAGAATGGGACCCTTTCAGCTGCATTTGCCTTTTATCTCAATTCGCTGGAAGTGCTTACACAGCTTTTTCTCAAGTTCTGACAGAGCAAGCTCCACATCTGGATGGGTGACAGTGCTATCTCTCAAGGTAAAAGCATTCAGAGGCATCTTGGATACTTCTCCCTCTCTTCTCCGTTTGAATATTATGACTTCACAAAGTGTGATCTTGGAAAACATCTTGACCATGTTTATTGAATAAATGTTCTCCTAATTTCAAGATGCACTTCTCACTGCGGACAAACAATGTTATGTCATCATGGTGCATGTCAAGTACTAGTTTCCAAAACTGTGCATTGACACTGTCTGGTACTGGCTCTGCATATTTACAAAGGGCTTGGACTCGAGATGTTCCTGGCTTAAGTCCTTTGACTTTTTGACTGAGGTAACACATCTGCATATGACTCCACAAGGATTTCCGCTTGAGGTAACCATAACAGTTGATGCAATGCAAGTAATCGCTAGGTTTTGCAGATTTATTGGATTGTCTTTCAGTGGTTAACCCTTTCTCTCTCCTAGATATAGCAATTGACTGAGCTTTTACTGTAACTAATTATATGTGCGCTCTTTCAGACTCTATCCTGGCTCAAAGTTTATCTGTTCTTTCTTTCTAGATGAAACGACTAAAGGAGCTACATCCACTAACATTTACTTTTCCTTCCCATAGAAAGTACTCCTGGATCAGTGCTTCTGTATTCTTTGTGTGTCTCTGCTCTGTTCTCTCAAACCCCGAGTCGGTCATGGCAGATGGCCGTTCACACTGAGCCTGGTTCTGCTGGAGGTTTCTTCAAACAAAACTGCAACTTTCGCTCTTTAGAGCCTTTGGGACATTTCAGTGCGTTTCCCACTTCAGGTTTATCACTGCTTCTAGATGGCGTGCCATTTTGCAATAAGGTTTACTACAAAATACACAGTAATACCTTTTATTGTAAACCCTACAGCCGTCTTCCTTCTTCTTCAGGGTCATGACTGTCACATCAGCTGAAGAAGATTCTCCACGGTCATTCACATCAGCTGAAGAAGATTCTTTGGGGTCTTTTGCAGCCAAGGAACTTGAAGTGGTCACACGCCTTCTCTTAAGCGGTTGGACTTCCACAGAAGAAGCTGAAGTTTTTTTCTAAGTGCTATTCTTCCCCCTCTTGAGCTGTTTAACATTTACTGAACTGTCACTGTCTTTTAGACTGTCACTCTCAGATTAATCAGATTCAGGAACATACTCTTCCTCACTTATCTCAGAACTTGATGGAGGCTCTTCTGTGTATCCAAGCATTTGTTTGTGTAGCTAAACAAAAAAGAGATTACTTTAACATTATCTCTCAAATATATAACCAAATCAGAAGAACCTAAAAATGTACAAGTAGTATTTAAATAAAGTCAATTAAAAAAGAAAAACTCCCAATACTAGTATGAATTCTTTTTTTTTTTGGTGCTTGGAGCTTAAATGTTTTTCCAACTTTTTTAATCATCATCTGAACTTTGTTTTTAAACATCCATAAAATCATAAAGAGACTAAACAGGGAGTAGCTGTATGCTTTACCGCAACAAATCAGCAATAAGGAATCTTAGATTTTAAACGCTACAGTTTTCCCATTAAAACTTTTTTTTGTGTGTGTAAAATTAACTTGATTTTTGTATCTTCACATTTATGACTAGGAAAGATCCTTGACAGTAAATCTCTTTTACTAATAACAAGCTTAGGTTATTCTTATAGTACAAATAATTTGTATTTCTTTTGCAAGAAAGTCAAAACTAGAGGACATATTATTAAAAAATAATGGGTTTGTTTTAATTTTTTTTCACATTTTTATGTTTTTGTTTTTCCAAATTGATCAAAGCTCTGGTATCCAAGATGCACCATGACGGCAAAATAAACAGTTTAATATCATTGCAATGTCAGACATAATTTACAGATAGTAGCCAACACAAAATCAACCATCAATAACTGTTGATTTTCTGGCCATAGCGGAACAACATTAATTTGCTCTGCTTCTTAAAGACATCTGGACATTTCAATTACAAGAGAGTACTCACCAAGAAAAATTTCATGCAATATGCTAAATCTACATTGCAAAAATATTACTTTGACTACCCCGCATCTATGAGCTTATGAAATAACCAGGCAAAAATTAAGGCAAATGCATCACAGTCCATATTTAGAGAAATCAAATTAACAAAATTAAAAAAATCAAATCATGATAAAAGATTCACACAAAATAAGAAACCAACTACCTCTTAGGCTAGACTATGATGCTTGAAGATAAACTTACAATCACACTGTTGGTTCTTTTGAGCTCAGGCACACTTATGTCCCCTATTACCGCAGCTGGCGTTGGACCAAGGATGATGGTATCGTCACTCTCACTGGATGACTGCTGCGACTGCTAAAAATTGAGAAGTTTAACAGTTAAATCAGTCCACCCCTAAATAAAATGTTTTGCTTTAATACAAAGCTACAGAGTTAACTGTAACTGTATCAAGGTATTCAGAAATCCCAAAGATGTCAGTTCTCAACAGCACCAAAAATGCACAGGCTCCTTCACATGAAACTGGGGTTTCTGCATTTGATGGGGGAGAATAAATAAAGTAAATACCTTGCTTATAGATTTAATACAAATCATGCAGTGAACCACCCAGATTTGTCACAAATATACCAAAAGCTAATAGTCTGCCGTGATCAAATGTGACAGTTAAAAAAAAAAACAGACACATCCACACAGGAGGTAAGCACTGACCACTGCCAATTAGTTTTGGATTTTGGAATCCATTACCAACTAATCCAACCCACTAACTTTAGGTTAAATTCACTGAAACTAAGTAAATTGATTTTATACTTCAACTTGACAGGCCATTGGGATTTCATAGACTGGCAGATAAATGCTTCAGAGTGTTTTGAGTTTAGTCCTGATTAGTTCATGCTCTGGGTCTCTGGAAAGCACCTAGAGACAACGAGTATTATAATGAAAGCTATATAAATAAAACTACAGTATTTTCCCAACTATAAGCTCCTCTCGATGTGGAGAAGCAGCAGCTCTACTCTGAGTCCCTCCCGGATGACCGAGCTTCTCACCCTATCTCTAAGGGAGAGCCTAGACACCCTGCGGAGGAAACTAATTTCGGCTGCTTGTATCTGTGATCTCATTCCTTCGGTCATGACCCAAAGCTCATGACCATAGATGAGGGTAGGAACGTAGATCGACCGGTAAATCGAGAGCTTCGCTTTTTGACTCACCTCTCTCTACACCACGACAGACCGGTACAGCGCCCGCATCACTGCTGACACAGCACCAATCCGTCTATCGATCTCTCGCTCAATTTATCCCTCATTTGTGAACAAGACCCCAAGATACTTGAACTCCTCCACTTGAGGCAGGACCTCCCCCCCGACCCGAAAGAGGCACTCTATCCTTTTCCAGCTGAAGACCATGGCTCCGGACTTGGAGGCACTGATTCTCATTCCAGCCACTTCACACTCGGCTACAAACTGCTCCAGTGAGAGCTGTAGATCACAAGCTGATGAAGCCAATAGGACCAAAATCCTAAGACCACCAAAATGGATCCCCTCAACACCTTCTGTTTGCCTAGAAATTCTGTCCATAAAAGTTATGAACAGAATCGGTGACAAAGGGCAACCTTAGCAGAGTCCGGCCCTCATCGGAAATGAGTCCGACTTACTGCGTGCAATGCGGACCAAGCTCTGACACCGGTCATACAGGGACCTTGCAGCCCTTATCAAAGGGCCTGGTATCCCATACTCCCGGAGTACCCCCACAGGATTCCCCGAAGGACATAGTTGAACGCCTTCTCCAAGTCCACAAAGCACATGTAGACTGATTGAGCGAACTCCCATGCACCCTCCAGGACCCTGCTCAGGGTGTAGAGCTGGTTCAGTGTTCTGCACCCAGGACGAAAACCACACTGCTGTTCCTGAATCCGAGGTTCAACTATCTGATGGACCCTCCTCTCCAGAACCCCTGCATAGACCTTACCAGGGAGGCTTAAGAGTGTGACTCCTCTATATTTGGAACACACTCTACGGTCCCCCTTTTTGAATAGGGGGACCACCACCCCAGTCTGCCTATCCAGTGGAACTGCCCCAGATGTCCACGCAATGCTGCGTTAGCCAACACAACCCTACAACATCCAGAGCCTTAAGGAACTCTGGGCAAATCTCATCCACCCCCGGGGCCTTACAATCGAGGAGCTTTTTAATCACCTCGGTGACCTCAGCACCAGAGGTTAAAGAGCCTGCCCCAATAATTACAGTTGTTAAATTCACAATAATAATTGATAGACATTACAAGATGTCACTGTTTAATCAACTGCTTCACTGAAGGTGGGGAACTTTGATCTTATTTTGACAAACAAATCAAACTTGCTCAAAATAAACACAAATGCTTTCTCTTTAACTATGTGAATATTTATTAAATCGACAGCCCTGACCGACCACGCTATTCTGATTCAATGATCTTCACCTAATCAAGCATGCAAACATTCTACACAAAAGGGGTAAAATAATTAACTAAACAGGATAAAACAACATTGAGTGTCTATGAAAGTCAAACCAGCAGTTATGGCAAAAACAAGAGAAAATATGGTACTGGGCAAAGCTTTGGGAGCGGCCTCCACCAGGCTGCACTCATAAAACCCCCAAAGTTGGAGCTCAGTGAAACACAAAGGGTCATAAAACTTTAAGGAGGCAACCAGTGGAAAAACACTAAGAGTGAAGACAATGGAACAGTGAGTATTACACCATGTGGTTCTAGCAGTCCAACTTTAAGTTCACCTGAGTCTGGGCTCAGGTGTTCAAACACAGTGAGACACACACAGCTTCAAAGCGTGTTGACTTTCAGAGCAATCAAACAGCAATCAAAGTTTCAAAAAGACATTGCATGCACATACAACTTAGAACACATTGGACAATAAGTGGCGATTCTAAATCGCCCTAAAATCCTACTCTATCCTGCCCAAGCTATTTCTAATAGAAATAAAACAAAACGGGATTACTTGGTCTATAACAAACTCAAAGACGGCCGGCCTTCCTCCTATATAGTAGCAGATGACACTGGGAGGTATAGTGGCGAACAAATGGTCCAACACCTTCTTCAGCCTGACAGCATCCCTCACGCCGGAGTCCACCAGCAGGTTTGAGGATTGCCGCTGCGACAGGCACCAACAACCTTGCGACCACAGCTCCAGTAAGCCGCCTCGGCAATGGAGGCGTGGAACATGGGCCACTCGGACTCAATAATAATAATAATAATAACTGAATAATAATAATAACAATTGAACAATACATGCCGTGTATTGGGAGACATGTCGGCTGCTCGTCATAGAAAACTTAGCATAGACATAGGAAGACTTAGTTTGATATTAGTGATTTTTGCACTTGGTTGGAAGCGGTCCCCAGAAATTGATATGAAGCTTGCTGTAAACTTTGCAAGAGGACAATCCAGTTGGGGACATTGGGTGTCGAAGTGCTCAAGCCTGACTCCAAGTCGGAGAAACACTGGCTAGCTGCGAAAGAGCCTTCAGCGGAACAAGCTATCTCCCAGTTTTTTTTACAACCCCCACCATCATCGACAGTGGCTGGTCCGTGTGAACTGCATCGCTGTGTCACTACCACTTTGTCTAATGACCTTTGGTCTACATTCGGATACACTGAAACATCAAAATCTAAGAGTGCTTTGGATTCTTCACTCCATTACAAATCACTTGTCTTATAACAGTAGTGGTGATATTAGTAGCATCTTCCAGTCAATGTTTCCTGACTCAAACATTGCAACAACATTCACGTGTGGCCTGAACAAGATTGCTTATATAGCAAGATTGGGCTTGGCATACTTCATCAAGAGAGAGCTGACATGAATGCTAACCAGGCAGTATGTGGTAATGTTTAATGAAAGCTCAAACAGCTTGATCTTCATGTTCAGTTCTGGAGCAATGGAAAGATGGAAACGAGGTACATGGGCTCTCAGTTTATGGGCCATGAAACAACAGAGGACCTACTGAAACATATGGAGGTAAGTGATAGTTACTTTGCAAGTGTAATGAATATGTTTTGTACTGAAGTGTATTGATAATCAGGGGTATATTGACATGGGATGAATCCAGAGTGTGCCCCCAAAAGTTCTCGGTGCTAACATTCAAATTCATATTCAGCATGTCTAGACCTTTCAAAAAAGTTGTTTTCATCAAGATAATAAATAAATGACCATAGCCAGGATGTTCCACCCATTCATGAAGAAATACCAGACTAATGAACCTGTGCTGCCTTTCTTCACCAAAGACATGGCTGAGTTGGTCAAGGTAATTAAAGTATGTAGGTAGCACCTGTTGCCTTAAATAAATCTATGCTGAACTATGCTGAGAGGCATAGATCATCTTTGTTTATTTATTCATCTAGCAGATGCTTTTATCCGAAACAATATAATCAAAGTATTTATCACATTAGCAGCTACTTTGTTTAAATCAGAATCAGCATTATTGCCACATACAAACAAGGAAGTTGACTCCGGTACACTTTGCTCTTTGGTTTTGTTTTTTAAATCATATTGAAATAGAATTATGTCTGTGTGCTGGATAAAATTAGCATAGGCTAATTGTACTTTTGTCTGCTGACAGAGTCTAATGAGACGCTACATTAAGAGAGAGGTCCTGCTGGAAATCACTCCCCTTCAACTCACCAAGTTGGATCTGGCTGATAAGAACTTGTTCCTCCTCCCACAGAGGGTCAATATCAGCTTGGGCGCTGAGGCAGCTCTTAGGTATAGTGGTTGCTATTTTTGGATACCAATTGTGATAAATATGCAAGGAGCATGTGTAGCAGCAAGTGTATGCAGTTTGATTCGAAAATACTGAGCTAAATGTTTTGAAAAGGGCCAGGTGCTCTAACTTCCTTCTCAGAAGTAAAGTGCTTAACAGGATAGATTTTGCTATTCTGCGCATTTGAGATGCTCCAGGTGCATCCATACATACAAGGGCTGCAACGAATAGTGGATAGGGTAATATTGGGATAGGGTTACCCATATAGCGTATGAGAACAGTAAAAACTGGATAAAGTTTAATAAATTAAGCTTTGTTACACAAAATGGACTATAAGATATTTTTAGGCAAAAATGCAGCAACTTAAAGCTGAAATATCTGCTTAGTTTGTCAAGATATGGCTTATGCCTGATTCACACAGCAAGATATAAAATTGTCAGGGATTTCCAAAACCTCAGACATCCCATACGGTAAAAAATTTGTAGATAAAACACGTTTGGTTCTACAGTCTATGGTGTACAGCCACATATCACAACACACTACACACAGAGATTTCACTCACAAAACATTCAGATGTCATAATGGGAAATCTCGAAAAACCTCTCAAAATCAAATGTGTTCAGATGAAATAAATCTATATAACTAGTCCATGTTATTATTTTGGTTTTTGGTCTATATGTGCTATAACAATCATTTGATTATTCTTTCCAGGTAATAGAAGGAGGGACATGGCTGACATGATGGTGAATGAGAACTGTTGGTATTGTGAGTGACACCAGAGATCCTTGATGGATCTCCTTCAGGAGGAAGCAGCCATCAGCAGAGAGATGGCAGACCTTCACAGTGAAGAGTTGTAGCAAACATCAGAGGAAAAATAAACGCGGTTGTGCTCTCAAACAAAGTGATCTCTTTTCTTATACCCACTCCACATAACTTAGTACATATGTTGTAGTTTCCATGGTGTCATGGTCCTAATAAAACTCTCTACTGCCAAGTTACTGCATTGAAACACATAACATCTAAAAATGTGAGGAACTTCAGACACAGAGTGAAAATAACTATTTCATGCAGACTTTTAGTAGTTCTCTATGTTGTTTTTATTTGGTTTTCTCTATATTACAAAGGACATTGTAACTTGATCGTTTAAAGTATTTTGACACTAACATTGTGGATTTCCACTTAAGACATCTAAAAGTGAACACATGCATTATTTAGCACACCAAATATTTTGAAAGGACTGTTCGGGTTGCTATTAACAGAACCCAAACTACAAGACATGTCCGTTAATTTCTACTTTGTACTACATAATTCTATCTACTCACTGTTTAGCTGTCTTCTTGGAGAATCTTGAATATAAGAAAATGTGTCCAGAAAATTCAAGAATTACTGGATTCTGTTTTGTTATCCTTGTTCTATGCAAATTATGAGTTTAAGCTGTGTTAAGCCCCCAATCAGATTGTTAGAGAATCTGAGATATGTGACAACATGGGAGATTTGATCAAAACTAGAACTACACAGATATGAAGGAACAGAGCTTTATTCATTTTTCAGCTGGTGGTGATATGTGTTGGGTGGGCTAACAGATATAGATATATAATAAAATGCTGCAGATTGAATTCCAACAACAGAAGCAACCCATATGAAATAAAGAAAACCTGTTATAAATTGACATGTCCTTTTTCAACCGTAAAACAAACAACCACCAAAACATACCATACACCAAGCTTACACAGAGCCTCTGTCAATTGTCCAACTTAATTCCCTTGCATTAAGGGTTCCAACTTGAAATATTTTAGATGACTTTTTTTTTCCTAGTCAAACAGCTTTGGATAACACTGCACCACACTCCTTGACACAATCACACCGATAAAATAAAATCATACAATACTTTCTTTTTTTTAATCTTATTTAAAGATAAACTCACTCTGACGAGTTTATTACCATGTCATTAAAGTCAGGTGATCTCTGGATGCACTCTTGCTCAATAGACAGTGCAGCCAGTGCATTCACCTTTCCTGTTCTGTGTTACTGCGGAGAAATGACTTGATCTTCTTCAGTGTACTAAACACCTTTCTGACTCTGCTGACGTCATCAGGGTTGTGATGGCTATTTGCGTTAACTTAAGAGTCTCCGAAAAAGTGCTCTAAAGATTGTTCTCTGTTAGCATCCTCAACAGTGATAGGGCAAATGTTAACCCTTCAAACTTCATACTGCTGTGCATCACCATCAGTTCACCTTTCAGTTTTTCTTTGCACATCATTGGGAACTGTCTACATGTGGCATCCAACTGCTTCTGCTAGAAACAGGTGCTAAATTCCAAAAACAGATCTGGATAATGAGTTCAAATTAATTTAAATGTCGGGCCTTCTTGAAGTGAGCCTTTGATTGCTTCATTATTTTGCAGTACTGAGCTGCCACGGGGGCACAATCTGAACTCTGCATCCAAATCTTTTCTTTGAGAAGCTTTTTAAATCCCTCTGCAGACCTGTTTTCTAGAAGAAAAAAAAACAAGAATCTCTCCACTGCGGTGGATTCAGTGATGTACCTGAGCACAATCACACTGGCTCACACAAGCCACATCTGTGGTTTTGTCTGCTTGCACCGCAACAAATGGTGCTTCTTATATTTTATCCGTAATGTTTTGTTGATAAACCTCTAAATTGCAATCAAGCAGCTCATTTTGGCTGGTTTTAGATGTGTATTTGGCCACTTGTGTATTTGATGGGTGATCTGCCAACTGATTGTATAAAAAAGAAAACTTGTTAACCAGATCCAGAAAAACACTCCAATTCAGTGACAAGGAATATTAATCAGACCCACATAATAGTAGCTAGTGTGCCCTGCAAAATTTAATGCAATCCAAAATCTGTGATAATATATGTCTATTTTTTTTCACCAGCTCATTGTGCCTCTGTACAGCGATGTGGTGAACTTCATCCAGTTGACAGGCAATGTTTCCAATTTGAATTGTGGTGGATATGTGATTTTTTTATCTTAGATCAACAATTCGTTCTTGGGTCCAAGCTTTGTTTCTTCCAAACAGCAAGAACAGTAAGCAGAAAATAGATTTTTTAGCTACATTTGCCATTAGCCAGTCCTTTCGCTAAAACCAGGTGACAGAAAAACTCCAGTTTTGCAGCTTTTTCTTTTGTTGGATTTGAATATCGTTTGGTCTATCGCCCCCAACATCTTCACTTCCAATTTTTCCTCAAAAGACATTAAGAAAATCAGGTGAAAAATTAAATAATCCACTCCAGTTATACTTATCTTGCTTGCCATCTTGCTTGACATCCTACCTACTCAGTCTATACCACACCACACCCACATCTGGTCGCACTTGAGGCACATCATTGTACGTCCACCCTCATTGGCTAAAGCCTGTGGCCTTGGGCGGAACCTGGGCTGAACAAAATTAGCCCCAATTAGTCCCAAACGGAGGGTGTGTGACATGACATCTGTCAATCATTCTAATCCACAAAACACATTAAATGATTGGGGCTCTGAAAAGTTAGCCCTTTGGAAAGACTGGCACCAGTTTTGTTGTAAATTACACAAAATGTGATACAATATTTTTAATTTGTGTTTATTAGGCATTTTAAATTTTTTACTGAGAACACCAGGTAGGGCTTAGCCCTACTAGCCCACTTATACCAGTCGTCCCTGTTTTTCAGTATAACCTGAACATCAGGTGAATCATAAGTAAACACGTTTTTTTTTTATGAAATGTCACTGCAGTACAAGTTTCATAGTAGTTGGAATATAAAAATGTGCATTAGCTTACTTACCGGCTTTCCTCCAGTGGCAAGGCCAAGAATCTTCTACAGAAATCTGCTATCCTTATTGCCACATTAACTGCCTCCACAGCATTCCTCACACTACTCCTCTCTTCTTGGAATCTCAGAAAAATCCCAATTAGGCTAAAAAACAAAATATCCCAGCTCTCTCTTCTTCTGTTGTCTTTAAAAATGACAACTCGCATTGCGGTCGCACAGTTATGAAACAACACATGGCATAGGATGTCTAGAGGTGTGGTTCAAAACTCGCAGCAACAGATGTTTCACCTGAACCAGGTCTTGGAGGGTCCATGAAAATGCGCTAACTTCGTAGTAGAGCTGTGCCAGACTGAGTAGAGTAGAACAAAGCCACCAAAGTAGAGCCAGTGGAAAAGGGGCATTTTGTGTTTTAAAGAAAGTGAGAAACTTGTTATTTGTCTTCTGACTCAGGATTATCTTAGGTCAAGGGGGTCAAGAGATAGAGCTCTTCAAGAAAACAAAAACAGACTTCCAGTTCTGAGGGGGCGGGGCTTTGATGATGTCAGCATATGACCACATAGTAGACATCCCACATGGATGACTCATGCCAGGTTTGGTGCAAATCAGTCTTTCTTTGTGAAAGTTATAGTTTCGAAATTTACGGCCTGAAGATCACATTTGAGGCCTGGGAACGCCCCTTTAACAGGCAAAAAAACTCACCTTTTTGATAACTATTACTCCCCAAGGCCTTAAGTGCATATTCACCAAGTTTGAAACCGAGAGCTCAAAATCCCTAGGAGGGGTTTATTAAAGTTTGGCATGTATGAAAAGTCAAAAATGCCTAAAAATGACCCTTTGACTCAAAATGGCTGATTTCCTGTTGGGTTTAGGACATACCTCCAAGAGACTTTATTTTCTTGTTTCAGTGGTTCTATCTATGTATCAAATTTCAGCTCTCTACGATTTACCAGTTGGCCTATCTCATGTTAGACGGTGCTGTAGAGCCATTTGGCCATGCCTTTCAATTCCATTAAAATACAAAGATTTCAATTGGGGGACAATTTCTGGCAAAGTTGGGTGAGTTTGCAAATATTTTTAGGCCTCCAAATTAGCGCTTATTTTCGGAGGAGAATCGTAATAACATTTGAATTGGAATAGGCCTTCGCCGTGCTCGGGGCTAATTACATTATTTTTAATAAAAATAAATAGACAAATAATGGTGAACGTCAGTTTAAATTGAAATAACATAAATTAAATTAAAAAACTGTATTAATCCCAAACTGCAAGAAATAAAGTTAAAGATTTTGATTTTAAAAGTTAAAGTTTAAATTGAACAATTAATTGCAATACTCCTTCTAAACAATTCAGGTCGCTAGAGAGTGAGCAGGCAGTGACGCACTCTTCTAGAACATCAAGCCTATTGGGGACTGAAATACCCTGTGGGACCACTGAGGGTACATGGGTATACACTCACACAAACTTTGTCTTGATACGAAGTTCAAGGGACTTCCTGGAAAACTGCATCGGGCATGTTTACACATGATTTTATGCTGCAAAATGGAGTTGTGCCAGTGGGGACCTCATATGTGGTCCCCACAGGTCAACAGGTCCCCACGTGTATGCACAGTCAGGCCAAAGTCCTCACAGATGTGGAAAAACAAGTACACACACATGTTTCTCTTTTTGTGTGTGTGTGTGTGTGTGTGTGTGTGTTTGTGTGTGTGTGTGTGTGTGTGATGACATTGAGAAGCAAACACAGGTCAGCAGAGCATTTCAATTGATACATGGACAGACTGACAAACTCAAAAATATAATCCTCTTTCCTTATGTTTGAAGGGAGAGACAGACTGACAGCCGCAGGCCTAGGAGGTGGATAAGTGATCATCCAGTCATATGAAGTGTTGGTGTCTCTGCAACATTACTTCAGCCAATTGAGCGTCACTTTATAAGAATATGGTCATCAGTCTCCCTGGTTACAAATAACCCAGAGGAGCAAAAACAAAAAGTGAAAACCTGGTCCAACTTCTGCAAGGGCATTGAGTAGTACAAACCATTATACATTTTATATAACGGCAGTAAAGAACGTTAACAATAACTGCCAACCATTTCATTAGAGGGTTGCAGTTTAATGACATCAGATTATCTCAGTCACCACTGGGAGAGGGATTCTGTGGATTATTCTCCCCTCTTTTTCATTCCCTGAGTTTTGGTTCATTCATTCTCTGAGTCATTCCCTCTCTGTGTTCTGTGAGGGCAGCACAGCCTTGAGTCTGTAAAAGAAACTTGATCACAAATGCAGAAGTTCTGTTTGCAACGGTTTGTCTGAACTTTAGTTTCATTTTCATCAAAAATAGAAATTGCAATAATGGAATTGGAGTGTCACATTACTGAGTTCTTTAAGGTTTTGATTTTCTTTTGTGTATGTATTTTGACTATTTCACTGCTCTTCATGTTCTTTGGGTCTTGATTAAGATATTTTCTTATGCATATTAAGTGTTTTCCTTATTAGTAAATTTTTTGTGTTGTTGCATTATTTTTACATACAATTTTTTACAGTTAGATAATCTGGTAAGATACTTTTCTGGGTTTCTGTGTTTCTGCTCCATTCATGTTACCTACCTCCATCCTTCAACTACTCTATCTTTCTCTCCCTGCCTCAGCTGCAACTCATTTCCATTCAACTCATTGCAAACCATTTCATTATGAATATATTATTTAATATGAATATATTATTTAATATGAATACGTCCTTCTTTCATCTCCGGAACATTGCCAAAATTAGAAATGATTCTATCCAGGAGTGATGCTGAAAAACTAGTAAATGCATTTGTTACTTCAAGGCTGGACTGTTGTAATTCTTTACTATCAGGATGTCCACAAAATGCAGTTAAAAGCCTTCAGCTGATTCAAAATGCTGCAGCAAGAGTTCTGATGAAAATTAAAAAGAGAGATCATATTTCTCCTATTTTAGCTTCCCTTCATTGGCTCCCTGTTAAATCCAGAATAGAATTTA
Organism: Girardinichthys multiradiatus; assembly: GCF_021462225.1. NCBI lineage: Eukaryota > Metazoa > Chordata > Actinopteri > Cyprinodontiformes > Goodeidae > Girardinichthys > Girardinichthys multiradiatus. The sequence continues at coordinate 3,097,394 of NC_061817.1, read as the reverse complement.
AAATTCTCCTCACATATAAAGCCCTTAATGATCTAGCTCCATCATACATCAGAGATCTGATTGTTTCATATGTTCCTAACAGGGCACTTCGTTCTCAGACTGCAGGTTTACTGGTGGTTCCTAGAGTCTCTAGAAGTAGAATGGGAGGCAGATCCTTTAGTTATCAGGCTCCTCTCCTGTGGAACCAGCTCCCAGTTTTAGTCCGTGAGGCAGACACACTGTCTACTTTTAAGGCTAGGCTTAAAACTCCTCCCTCCCTGTTGGATGGAGTAAGGAGGAGTCAGGTTTAGCCTAAACCGGCTCAGTTATGGTTGAGGTGCAAGCATTTCTGCTACCTGTATGACCCCTTCTCTTTTCCAATGGTTATAATCAGTCTGACAGATAGAGGTATCCCAATCCTTGTGGTTTTTGGTATAACAATGACCATCAGAGGGACCCTTTGTGGGGTGCCTTGTGACGACATTGTTGTAAATAGGCGCAGTTTAACTAAACAATCTGAATTGAAACTATCTGTGTAGTTATGCTGTTATAGGCTTCGGCTGTTGGAGGACATAATGACCACTTTCACTGTCTTCGCTACATTCTCACACTACTCTCCATTTTTGCATTATTTGCTGTTATTTCAGCTTTTAACTTTGTTCTCTCTTTTTCTCTTCCTAGAAGCTACACCTGGCCTGGCTCTGTGTCTACCTGTGACACCTTTCTGGAGAGGGGCATCGTCCGAGCTTTTGCTGGCAACAACTTAATGCTCACCCTCTACCGATGATCCACATAGCCCTGTCTTTTAGTGTTTAACCCTTTCTCTCTCTTAGACATGGCGATTGACTGAGCTTTACTGTAACTAATTATATGTGCTCTTTTTCAGACTCTAACCTTGAAAACTGGCTCAGAGTTTATCTGTTCTTTCTTTCTTGGTGAAACGACTAAAGGAGCTACACCCATTAACATTTACCTCTCCTTCCCATAGAAAGGACTCCTGGATCAGTTCTTCTTTTTTCTCTTTGTGTCTCTGCTCTGTTCTTTCTCTCAAACCCCCAGCTGGTCATGGCAGATGGCTGGTTCTGGTTCTGCTGGAGGTTTCTTCCTGTTAAAAGGGAGTTTTTCCTCTCCACTGTCGCTACATGCATGCTCAGTATGAGGGATTGCTGCAAAGTCAACACCAGTGACTGTCCACTGTCTCTACATGCTCATCCGGGAGGAGAGAATGCTGCAAGTCACTGACTGGATGCAATCTGCTGGGTTTCCTTAGACAGAAAAATGTTTTATCCAATTTGAATAAATAACTAACTCTGACTGCACTGTTCAATGGTTAGGACTAATTGGAATGTATGTACCTGACTGTTGTGAAGTGCCTTGAGACAACATGTGTTGTGAATTGGCGCTATATAAATAAAATTGAATTGAATTGAATTGAATTAATATTTTAATAAATAATATTTTGGTCCGATCAACTTTTAGACAGTCCTTATCCAATGTCAGTTTTAAATCTGGCAGTATAGCCGAGGGTTCAAGCACTTAATCCGATGTCAGTAATCCCCCATTCGATTATAGAAAAGCTCAAAAATGTTCAATAAAGCCAAGCACCAGCAGAGGTAACTCACAACAAATGTTTGACGGTAAGCAGGAGTCAGTGGACTCATAAAGTGGGCAAGCACGTGTTCTTAGCCGTTTGCGGTTGGAGCTAACAAAAGAAACTTTTAGCTTGTCATCAGAATCAAACACATACCTTTACCACTCTTGGATCCAGTTTAAAGAGTTATGTCTGCTTGCCAGCAAAGAGACATTAGCACACTGTGTGTCCCTTCTTCCAGTTCTCCTGGGGACCTGGGTGGAAGAGGTCTGTTTGTTGGAACGCGGGATTTCTATTCAAACAGTGACGTCATGAGAAGTCCGCTGTTAATCCCTTCTTGTTCCTGTTCCTGGCTGTGCTTAAAGTATGTTCATGCGATTTATTTTGGAAGTTCCAGAAAAGTTCTTTCTGGATGCTTAATGTTTTAACCCATGGCTGGGGTCCCAACAAGTGTGTGCGTCAATCTATAACCCCCAGAGGTGCAAAGTTGCTAGAATGATTGTAAGAATAGAAACATTGCAACTTTCAGCCCTTAAGGGCAGCAAAGGGCAGGCAGACACTGCTCCTCAAGGGCGCAGCAGCAAAGGCAGGTAAAACACAAGGTACTACCTCGGAACAGCCATATGCCTGGCACAGAGGTAGCTTGTCAGTGAAACTCGGGAGAAACAGCCACCAGGCCATATTTGCACAAGTAGAGATACTGGACAACAAACTCCCAACCCAGCACTGTTGACACATCCCACAGAGTCATCCCAATGACTGGATCTTCGGCTGTATGGACCGGTCTGAAACACCTGACTGCCTACAGGAGCCCCCCCACCCATCCTGAACAGAATCCTCGCCAGGCTAACCGTCTGAATGGTTTCTACTGCAGACATGACAGGAAGCCGTTCACACCTCAAACCATCTCCCCCACATCCCATTCAGGAACAAGTTCTTCCCACAAAGCTACCAACCCCCTACCTTCAGATCCTCTGCCTGCACTAAAGATCTCTGAGGAAGATGTAAATAGGCTCTTTCAGCCCATGAAAACAAAGAAAGCTGGAGGACCTGATAACGTCTCCCCATCATGCCTGAAAGCCTGTGCAGATCAACTCGCTCCGATCTTCACCCGGATCTTCAACAAGTCACTGGAGACATGTGAGGTCCCCTCCTGCCTCAAACGATCCACCATCATCCCGGTGCCCAAGAAACCCACCATCCTAGGATTAAATGACTACAGGCCTTTAGCCCTGACGTCTGTGATCATGAAATCCTTTGAGCGGCTGGTGTTGAAGCACCTGAAAGACATCACAGGCCCCCTGCTGGACCCCCTGCAGTTTGCTTACAGAGCAAACAGGTCGGCAGATGATGCTGTTAACTTAGGCCTACACTTCATCCTGCAACACCTCGACCGTCCAGGGACGTACGCCAGGCCTTCAACACCATCATACCAGACCTCCTCCACCAGAAGCTCAGCCAGCTCAACGTCCCAGCCTCCACATGTCAGTGGATCAACAGCTTCCTGACGGACTGACAGCAGCAGGTGAGACTGGGGAGCATCCTCTCCCGAACCAGATCAATAAGTACTGGTGCCACCCAGGGGTGTGTTTTATTCCCATTCCTCTTCTCCCTGTACACAAATAACTGCACCTCAGCGGACTCATCCGTGAAACTCTTGAAGTTTACAGATGACACCACTGTCATTGGACTGATCCAGGATGGTGATGAGTCTGCATACAGACAGCAGGTGGATCGGCTGATACGCTGGTGTAGTCAGAACTACCTTGAACTCAACCCTCTCAAGACTGTGGAAATGGTGGTGGACTTTCGGAGAACACCACCCCCATACACCCTCCTCACCATCCTCAACAACACCGTGTCGGCTGTGGACCACTTCAGGTTCTTAGGAACCACCATCACGGAGGACCTGAGATGGTCCTCACACACAGACACTTTTCGAAAGAAGGCCCAGCAGAGACTTTACTTCCTGAGGCAATTCAAGAAGTACAACCTTCCACAGGAGCTGCTTGTCATCTTCTACACAGCCATCATTCAGTCTATCCTGTCTTCATGCATCTCAGTGTGGTTTGGCTCATCCACAAAACAGGATAGGTCCAGACTGCAACAAATAATCAGGACTGCAGAGAGAATAATCAGGACTGACCTTCCCTCCATCCAGGACTTACACGGGTCTAGGGTCAGAAAAAGAGTTGCAAAAATCTCTGCAGACCCCACACACCCTGCACAAAAACTGTTTAGAGTCTTACCTTCAGACCACAGAGACAGTTTCTTCCCCCAGGCTGTTTCTCTGTTGGACATTTAATAGAGTACCAAACAACAGCATACAGATGTTGCAAATGCTCCTTTTTATTTATATACCGTATTTTCCGCACTATAAGGCGCACCGGATTATAAGGCGCACCTTCAATGAATGGCCTATTTTAGAACTTTTTTCATATATAGGGCGCACCGGATTATAAGGCGCATAGAATAGAAGCTACTGCAGTCAAACGTTTGACTGGGGTTGCGTTATGCATCCACTAGATGGAGCTGTGCTAAAGAGAATGTCAACAAAACAGATAAGTCAGTCAGTCAAACTTTATTAATACACTACAAACCAGCGTTCTGATAACTCCATTCACTCTCATGGTAAGGTCTCCTCTACATAGAATTCTATTGAATAGAGCCAACCGCACGTTAGGAATGCATTGGAGTCTATGAAGTTGAAGTTGAAATCAAACGTTAGTTAAAACGTGCAAGGGAACTTTTCCCTGATTCAGTAAACACGTAAAAGAAACAATTTGATGCACTAAATCAAACGTTAGTACTGTTAACCTTTCCTGTTTCTGTCCCCTGACCGTAGTCTGATGACACAGGGGAGACACTTTCTCCAGGGCCGAAGTTACTAGTTTCCTCGGGGTTAACTCCCTCACTAATACGTTGCTGAGTTGAGCATGAAGAAACAGCATCAAAACACTGAGTTGTTGACGAGATTCGGGGTTCTTTTTAATGACTTTGCAGCACATAAAAACACAGGGCTTACAGACTCATACACCGCTGCTCCGGTCGCCGTCTCTACCCACCCCACACACACAATAATACCGACGTCACTCCTTCACTCTTGATTCTCAGCTACGGCAGCACACAGCGCCACCTCTGTCCGGAGGAGTAATGTCAACATCTTCCATACACACACACGAAACATACACCCCACACACTGAGCTTCTAATCACATATAGTTCAGGCAATTCCTACAACAGTACATTCAAACATTATACACACACAAGTGGTGTTGGACTAGGAGTAAGCACAGTACAGGTGTTTACCGCTATTACTTCGGCGACACCCCTGACTACGGTACCCGTAATGCTGCAAGCGGTGCGGCTTTGTAGTTTACCAGTCGTACTGAAACATTTTGACAGAGCGCCGTGTACAACCAGTATGGATCAACCAATTAACCAATTGATCCATATATAAGGCGCTCCGGATTACAAGTGCGGAAAATACGGTATGTGTATATTTGTATATTGTATATATGTATATTCTTTAATGCAAAAAAACAAAAACCAGAGAGCAAAGTGTACCAGAGTCACATTCCGTGTTTGTATGTACGAACTTGGCAATAAAGCTGATTCTGATTCTGATTGTCTCTACCCATACAAACTGCAGACAGCAACACCACCTAGCATCAAGCAGGAGAGACCCCTCCAGAGCCCCCAACCAGCCAGGCAGGCAACAGCGGCGGCAGCCAGAACAAAGAAGGACCAAGGCAATGAGGACACAGTACCATGCCGTCTAATGAGCTAGCCCCAGGGGGGTCAAGAAGGAGGGCCCACACAAAGGGGGATTGACCTCCCTGCCGGGACCTCCCCTGTGATGCCGCCAGAGGCCCCCCCCCCCCGCCTATTCCTACACATCAAAGGACATTCCATGGCTGCAGCAGCTCCAGCCGAGCTGCCCCCATCGCCACCTGCCGCTGCAGAGTTGTCAGCTGGGTTTTCGTCCTGCCCTGGACGACGTCATCGTTGGCGGGCAGTCGCCACCGAGAAGGTACGGGTGGGCGCCTCTAACTTTTCCATGGAGGGTCCATCCGCCATGACCTCCTCGCGGCTGTCTTCCCCGGAGTTTGTGGGCGGTCACTCAGCGCCCTCTGCAGTTCTCCAGCCACCGGTGCAGCCTCCAGCCCCGAGTTGGTTTTAAGCCGGGCTGGAGGGTTTGAAGAGGAAACTGATGAGAAATCGTTGTTGTAAATTCATGCTCCATCTAATGGATCACCCAGAGGATCTGGATCTAGTGCACTCTTTACTTCAGGCTGAGTTTCTTGCTGTGGGATGGTTAGACGCTCCAGCTCCACTCTCCGCTGGAGGTCCCTTCGACCCTCTTCTCGTGGCCGTTAAGGAAGCCAAGCCTCTGGACTCACAGTATGCAGCCAAGCCTCTGGACTCACAGTATGCAGCCAAGCCTCTGGACTCACAGTATGCAGCCAAGCCGCTGGACTCACAGTATGCAGCCAAGCCACTGGACTCACAGTATGCAGCCAAGCCGCTGGACTCACAGCATGCAGCCAAGCCACTGGACTCACAGCATGTAGCCAAGCCACTGGACTCACACCATGCAGCCAAGCCGCTGGACTCACACCATGCAGCCAAGCTGCTGGACTCACAGCATGCAGCCAAGCCGCTGGACTCACAGCATGCAGCCAAGCCTACAGATCCTCAGCCGGCCACCGCCGGATCTACAGAGCCTCGTCACAACACGGAGGAGCCCGTGGTCGGGCTGTCTTCACGACCTGGTCCAGAGCACCTGCTCAGTTTCCTCTGGGGGGTGCTACTGGAAATACTGACTGACTATGTTCCAGGCACCCTTGACTCTTTGCCTGACACACTGCAGCCTGACTCTTTGGACTCTGGCCCACCTCCCAAGGCCTCCCTCCGCCCACCCTGGGTGGGTTGTTTTGTGTTTCGGACTCTTGCCCTCCTTCCAAGGCCTCCCTCTGCCCACCCTGGGTGGGTTGTTTTGCTTTTAACTTTTGTTAGTTCCCAGAGGTCGTCTGGAATCCGACCTTGAGGGGGGGGTTATGTCATGGAGTGACATTTTGGACTTGTGGGTTCTTGTGATGGTTTATTTTGTCATTTAGATTCTCCTTATGGCTCTTTGTTTATTTCTTAGGTTATTGTTTCTATGTTCCCCTCTAGTTTCTCTGTTTACTTTAGTTCATAGTAATTATAGTTCTTTACTTCCTCCTCTGATTTATTCTCTTGCTTAGTTTGTGTTTTCTGTTGTTTGTTTAGTCCTTTCACCCATCCTTAGCCTTTGTATTTGTTTCACCTGTTCCTTGTCACACCTGTTCCCTGTTTCTTTGATTACCTGCCTTTTGTTTCCCTCTCTGTGCTCTGTGTATATTAGTAGTTCTGTGTGCTTAGTTCCTTGCTGGTTCCTTCTGTTACTACCCCGTTCCCTACCACGTCTACGCTTTGTATTAATATGCTTCGACTATGCTACGTTTTGTCTATGCTATGCCTTGCCATGAGTACCTGCAGGTTTGCGCAAGTTTTTGATCTTGTCTTTGTTTCATCCCTGGAGTGTTTTTGTTATGTTTTTGGACTTTGTGAATAAACAGTTACTAAGATGCGCTTACCGAGCTCTTGTCTGCACTTTGATCCGACCCAAGATCCACCCACGACAAACAGGACTGTAAGGTAACAAACACATCTGCATACAATCATAACCCAACAGCATGACATGTACTGGAGATGGCATATCTCCAACTCCATCATGGTCATCCATGGTGGGGTTGTAATATATGTGAATAATAATAAGTTTCTGACTACAGTGGCTTGTAGAAGTAGTTCTACCCCTTGAACCTAGCTGCATGAAGCTGACACCCCACACACTTGAAAAATTCCAGCAAATAGACAGAATGGTTAGTGCTTCGTTTGTGCAGGTTTGTGTCGTTGAAATTTTTGTTTGTGCTGTTTTGGTTTCTGAGATATTAAAGATTATTTTTTAGGTCATCCAGAGGTCACCATCCCTCCATTTTACTCCGAATTGAACCGGAGTGGGCTCATTTTTTAGTGCTTCGTTTGTGCAGGTTTGTGCCGTTAAAATTTTCATTTGTGCTGTTTTAGTTTGTGAGATATTATAAGGTTTAATTTCGGCCGATGACATCACCATCCCCCCATTTTACTCCGAATTGAACCGGAGTGGGCTCATTTTTTAGTGCTTCGTTTGTGCAGGTTTGTTTTCGTTTGTGCTGTTTTAATTTCTGAGATATTATAAGGTTTAATTTCGGCCGATGACGTCAGCCCACTCCGAATTGAACCGGAGTGGGCTCATTTTTTTAGTGCTTCGTTTGTGCAGGTTTGTGCCGTTAAAATTTTCGTTCGTGCCGTTTTGGTTTCTAAGATATTAAAGAATATTTTTTTAGGTCATCCAGAGGTCACCATCCCCCCATTTTGCTCCAAATTGAACCGGAGTGGTCTACCTTTTTAATGCTGTTTGTGCCGCTTTTATGTACAAGCTATATCATTTTCTTTCAGGTGATCACTGACGACTTAAATCAATCGATGACGTCTATGGCCTGCGCTGAACATCATCACCACAAAGCAAGCAGTTATTCATTTCGTGTTTTTCTTTCATCATGCAAGTTAAATTGTGTTTTTATCTGATGTTGTAAAATGTATGCCTTGTTATATTGTTTCGCACTTTATTCCTTAATAAAGATTATGAAACTTTTTTGGTCTCAAAGAAATTTGCTTTAAATATGTCTACTAAGTCACCAATACATTTAGCTTTCTACACAGTAATTCAATATTATCCTCTCACAAATGGGGAAAAAACCACCAGCTGCAGCCTACACATTCCTTGCCCAAAACCTGACATGGTCTGCCACTGCTATGATGTAATGTTTATAATTTCATTAACTGTTCTGTTATAACAGTATTTTTTAAAGGTGGTTTTAATAATCTAATTCAGCTTGTGTACGCTGGTCAAAAGCGGAAGTGCGAGTAGGTCATTGGCTCAAAGTTCATAACCAAGTCATTTACTTTTTGTTTAAATAAAATTTTAAAATGCGTCAAGCATTAATTTCTAATTTCTGACATTAAATGTAAGAATTTTTAAAAGAGCATTGAGCGTTTGGCAACTTTGATATACTAAATTCTCACGCAATGTAATAGGGATTGGCTCCACCCACGGATTGACCCCACCACTGACCTTGTTTTGGCGGTAATTTTAACTTCCTGTTCAAACTTTTCCACTTACCAGTATCTTTTAAAAACCTCGATTATTGTGTTTTTATGAAAAATGTAGGCTACATCCTTAAAATTTGTACTACACTTGTTGTACGAGGTAAGTAAACTAATAATGTTTAGGTTTTAGATAAAACACTGTTGCTACTGCAATCCAGCCCCCGATTAGCAGAGAGGGATTCATGGTTGCATGCCTTGCATATATATATTTCTGTAAACCCACAATTCAATTACATTTTAAGTCCAGACTTTTAAGAAATGTTGAAACAAAGATTCTGCAAGGCTTCATCTTGCAGCTATTCCATTAATTTTCAGTCATCGATGTTTAGGCACATCAGTAGACTCCACAGAACTAAGACACATTTTTAAAGTTGAACAGATACTTCAATTGAAAATTCACAAGACAAGTAGTAGTAAAAAATTCAACATTTAAAATAAAATAAAAATGTACTATAATTACAACACAGCATAAATGGCATACAGATTTGAGAGAACAATTTAAACTGAATTTTTGAGTTGTGATACAATGCTGAAATATCAATGTTTTGTGGCTTTGGGAGATTATTTAGGCCAGAATAATATTTTGATTAATGCTAATCAAAGCCTTTTCATTCTTTAACTAGATGCCTCGACAGCCATCAAAAGACAGGGATTCCCTTATTGCACTTCTCTGCAGTTCAAAAGAGGCTATCCTTCTAAATGGTAAAATAGCCACTCCAGCTGCCACTATTTTGACAGAATTAAGTCAGCAGTTGGAAAACAAGATGTCTCCAAAAGCCCTGTACACTTTTGTAAAGTCTAACAGACACAACATCTGGTCATGTTTGGAGATCAGTGAGCAGGAAAGTGATCGTGAGAGCAGTGTGGGCACAGAGTTTGACTCTGGCTCCATTTCTCCTGGACAAGACGACTGTTCAGGTTTTCAGCTTGAAGTTCCTTTTGAGGAATGGATCAAATTTGTACCTGAGAAAGTGGAATATAATGACAAGTTTTCATCATCTGGCAAAAGGGAATACATGATTTTGAAGCCTGGCACTTGGAGTCATGTAATTAACCATCTGAATTGGAAAAAGATCAAAAGCACATGTACATTTGTGTTCCAGAGAGCAAAGGTTTATCCAACTGTCACAGGCAACTACATAGATATCAAAGGCTTCTGTAAAGAGTGTCAAGGCCATATTAAAATGACTTGTGCTAGAGAGCCAACGGTAAACAGCCCAATGCTGCTTCAGTGTTCCATCGAAGACACTGATATCTCCCTGCACACTGGGCAATCCAAGAGGTTCATGTCTGGAAACCTTCGTGCACAGATTTCAAAAGAGCTGTGTGAGGGCAGGATGGAGCCGGCTGTATGGAGGTCAGCGAAGGCATCAGATTTGATGGATATTGGAGATGCTGAGCCAAGTCACCTTCCAAATTTGGCCACCCTATGAAAAGCTAAGCAGGAGAGAAGAGATTTGGAATTAGGTGACAAAGATCCCATTTTGTCTTTGCAGTTATTAAAATATAGAACACCTCACAGTGGTAGTATAAGAGACATTGGTCTAGACAAGTTCTTCTGCCACTATTGGAGTCAAACACAGCTACATGTGTATAAGGCATTGTCCAAAAAATGCCCCTCAGTAGTTTGCTTTGACGCAACTGGCTCAGTTGTGAGAAGACTGGTGAGACCAAATGGTACATCTGGCCACATCTTCTTATATCAAGGCGTTCTGACAGGGGACAACTGCTCAGTCCCAGCTGTGCAAACGCTGTCAGAGAGACACGACATTAATGCAATTGCAACATGGCTGACAGAATGGCTTCGTACAGGTGCTGCTATACCAAAGGAAGCCGTGAGTGACTTTTCTCTGGCTATTCTTGGTGCTCTGGTGAAGGCCTTCACTCCTTACCCTGATCTGAAGACATACATTAACGAATGCTTCCGTGTGCTACTTGGGAACCAGTCTGCAAAACGTCCTCCTTGTTTTATCAGGGTTGATGTGGCACACTGCATAAAGATGATCTGTCAGTGGGACTGCCTGAAAAACAAGTCACACCGTGTCAAAGATTTCTTTGTCAGGGCAATAGCAAAGCTTCTTCAATCACAGTGCTTGGACCATGCAAAACAGCTAATACATGCCATCACTGTTGTGGCCCTCAGTGAGGCAGAGGGTAATGATAGTTCTGGAGTCCCTCTCGAATCAGAGATGTGCAAAAAATATCTAAAAACCCAGATCACAGAAGACTCCATCATCATTCCAGCTGAAGATCCAAATAAAATGCATCAAGTGGATCCTTTTGACGAGATCCAGACTGACCTATGCGGCTGGGTATCAAACATATGCGAGGAGAGCAGGTCACACGCTGCAGCCAATGGGGATAGGGATAACATCAATTTCCTCCATGATATTGTTCCACACATAATAAGACTAGCAAGTTACTTACCACTTTGGACAGGAGTAATGGTCCCCCTCTTCAAAAGCACCAACCTCACAGCAAGCTCAGCCACTGTTGAAGCAGAATTCAAAAATGTAAAGCATGGCCTTTTTAAACATGAGAACTTACCCATTCGAGTTGATCGCTTTATTTCTCGTCATCTTTCCTTTATTGAAGGAAATATGCGGATTTGTTCTGCAAAAGCAAAAAATTATGAGGAAACATCTGGATTAGCAAAAGTTTCCGAAACAAACTCTGTATCCATGACTACCCACAGTGCTGAAGCCAAGAGAAGAATGAATTCTCACCATTCTGATGAAACCACAAACATTCCTCCAACAGATGAAGACGTGGTTGAAAACTGGAGGGGACTAATTCTTCCACCCAAAAAAAGGAAGAGGACTTCTTATCTCACTTCCTGCACTAAATGGCTCCATGCAGATCCATCTTTTGGGGCAAAAAGAGTGAAAGTGGGACTATTAAAAAATGGAAACCTGCATCAACCGATTAGAGTTGGGAAATCAACAATCTCTGTTCTGAACACATATGCATTTGATCCGTTTTGTCAGTGCTTATGCTGTGCTTTCTGTGACAGCTCAGCATTTCAAAATGTTGTCAGGAACAACAGCGACAACCCCATCTTGCTGCTGGTAAAAGCCATTGCTACACATGGTGTGACCCCAAAGATCTATTCACAGAGGGCAGAGCTGCTAAGTGCAATGTTTGAAAAAAATCCAGTTGAGGTCTGGGGCCCATCAAATCGATGCCCAGTGCAATATCTCTACGGTCATTGGAAAAACAATGAGAAATATATCCAGCCTTTACGTCTCAAAACACTGGTCTTCACAGTTATGCCAGCTAAACAAAGGAACAACAAGGGAATTACCATTTGTTTCTCCTGACATTTCTGTGCTGATGGACTCTGGCATGGCTCAGCTTGACATTTCAGGGGAAAATGGACTCTTCCTTCCGGAGTCTCCCTGCCTTCGCCCACTACCGAAGGAATCAGAATGTCCAGTTGAATTCAAAACAGGAGCCAGCACCTCAGGAAAAATGCTCTGTGCTGGAACTGTTACTCACAGCTACAGGATTGGAGAAATAGCATGGATTGACACTGACTTTGCAAACACAACTCAGTTTCCTTTGAGTGAATTTCCCCCCATTGTTGCTCTCCAAGGAAAGACATTCTCTTTGAGAGGAGTCATCGCTTTCAAGGCAAGCTTGACTAAAGATGGTCTGGGACATTACATTGCATACTGCCGAAGAGCTCCATGTGTGTGGGAGCTTTATGATGACCTGGCAAATATAGTGAAGACTGTGTCTGAAAAGAAGACAATACAACCACATGCAGTGTTATACACAGCAGACTGAATGCTGTGAATCAACACATTTTTGGGGAAGATTTCTGAGAAGCCCAGATAAAAAGGCAAGTACATTTTGCCATGGTTTTATATTCCTGACCAGAAATAGGTTCTATTTTAATGTTGTTACAAGTTCTTAGATGGTTAAGTATGCCATATTTTACCTGTGGTGATTTATAACATAAAGTTAATTTTCCAAATCAGAAGTGTTTATTCTTTTTTGAAAGTATAATGTAGATTACATTTTCAAACAGTAACTTGGTTATGCGTGATCTCAGAAGTCATGGTTACCTCTCTCAATTAATTAGAATAGAAAACATTTATTGTTCCACAATAGGAACATTTGAGTGTGTCAGCACCAAACCATAAGGCAATGAAAGTATACAGATTCATATTTACCTAAGTGCAAAAAACAATCACAAAAAGGCTGAATAGGATTTACAGTAAAAAAAATACAATACTGTGCAGTTATCAGTAAGGTATAGGTTATATATATTAAATTAGGCGTGCAGAACAATCAGGTGACAGTGGTGACAACATTTATGTAAACACTTGATCAGATAAAAACTTGATCAGATAAAAACTTCAATATTGGCATGAAAGTAGAAAACCTATTGTTTGTTGGAAGCAGTGATGGTTAGCGTATAAAGTCTAACAGCAGCTCTGATTTGCAAAAAAGTACTTTTGTCCACTTAAGGTAAAGCTTCACTTAGGCTAAAGGACCTCTCCATGTCTTTACTAGCTTCATGCATGGGATGGGAAATACTGTCCACCTATGAATATATTGGTCATGTGCCCACCTCATGCCCTGAATAAAGTGCAAAACAATATAACAAGGCATACATTTTACAACATCGGATAAAAACACAATTTAACTTGCATGATGAAAGAAAAACACGAAATTAATAACTGCTTGCTTTGTGGTGATGATGTTCAGCGCAAGCCATAGACGTCATCGATTTAAGTCGTCAGTGATCGCCTGAAAGAAAATGATATAGCTTGTACATAAAAGCGGCACAAACAGCATTAAAAAGGTAGACCACTCCGGTTCAATTTGGAGCAAAATGGGGGGATGGTGACCTCTGGATGACCTAAAAAAATATTCTTTAATATCTCAGAAACCAAAACAGCACAAACGAAAATTTTGACGGCACAAACCTGCACAAACGAAGCACTAAAAAATGAGCCCACTTCGGTTCAATTTGGAGTAAAATGTGGGGATGGTGACGTCATCGGCCGAAATTAAACATTATAATATCTCAGAAATTAAAACAGCACAAACGAAAATTTTAACGGCACAAACCTGCACAAACGAAGCACTAAAAAATGAGCCCACTCCGGTTCAATTCGGAGTAAAATGTGGGGATGGTGACGTCATCGGCCGACATTAAACATTATAATATCTCAGAAATTAAAACAGCACAAACGAAAATTTTAACGGCACAAACCTGCACAAACGAAGCACTAAAAAATGAGCCCACTCCGGTTCAATTCGGAGTAAAATGGGGGGATGGTGATGTCATCGGCCGAAATTAAACCTTATAATATCTCAGAAACTAAAACAGCACAAACGAAAATTTTAACGGCACAAACCTGCACAAACGAAGCACTAAAAAATGAGCCCACTCCGGTTCAATTCGGAGTAAAATGGGGAGATGGTGACCTCTGGACCTAAAAAATTATCTTTAATATCTCAGAAACCAAAACAGCACAAACGAAACACTAACCATTCTGTCTATTTGCTGGAATTTTTCAAGTGGGTGGGGTGTCAGCTTCACGCAGCACTCGAACCTTTCTACATATTGTCACATTACAACCATTATTGGAATTTTATGTGAAAGATAAACGCAAAGTGGTATTCAATTGTGAAATAATTATGCAAGATTTCTTTTTTTTTTTTTTTACAAATACAAAACTGTAAAGGGCAGTGTGCAAAAGTATTCAGTCCCCCCTGAGTCAACACTTTGTGGAGCCACCTTTTGCTGCAATTACAGCTTCTATCCTTTTAGCGTATGTCTCTACCAACCTTGCACATCTAGTGAATGAAATTTGTACTCATTTTTCTTTGCAACACGGCTCAAGCCAAGTCAGATCAGATGGAGGGCGTTGCTGAACAGCAGTTTTTAGATCTTGCCACAGATTCTCGAATGGGTTTAGGTCTGAACTTTGACTGGGCCATTCTAACACATTAATATGTTTTGTTTTAAACCATTCCATTGTAGCCCTGGCTATATGTTTGGGGTCGCTGTCCTGCTGGAAGGTAAACCTCTGCCCCTAGTCTCAAGTCTTTTGCAGACTCCAACAGGTTTTTTTTCCAGATTGCCCTGCATTTGACTCCATCCATCTTACCATCAACTCTCACCACCTTCCCTCCTGTCCCTGCTGAAGAGAATCACCCCCAGTGCATGATGCTGCCACCACCATATTTGACAGTGGGGATGGTGTGTTCAGAGTGATGTGCAGTGTTAGTTCTCCGCCACACAGCGGAGTCCACGTGATTGCATTTTGGCCAAAAAGTTCAATTTTGGTCTCATCTGACCAAAGCACCATTTTCCACGTGTTTGCCGAGTCCCCAAAATGGCTTATGGCAAACTGCAAATGGGACTTCTTATGGTGTTCTTTTAACAATGGCTTTCGTCTTGCCAGTCTTCCATAAAGACCACATTTGTGCAGGGCACGACTAATAGTTGTCCTGAAGAAAAATTCCACCACCTGAGCTGTGGATCCAGAGTCACCATGGGGCTCTTGGCTGTATCTCTGATCAGTGCTCTCCTTGTTCGGCCTGTAAGTTTAGGTGGACAGCCTTGTTAAAGTTGTGCCATTCTTTTTCCATTTCCGAATGATGGATAGAACAGTGTTCCGTGAGGTCTTTCACATAAAATTCCAATAAAATATATTTATGTTTGTGGTTGCAATGTGACAATATGTGGAAAAGTTCAAGGGGTATGCATTCTTTTACAAGCCACTGTATGTCAACTGCTGTTAATCACATACTAGAATGTGTATCGATTGAAATCTGTAAAGTAATTTGTAATGTGATAATTATTTGTGCTCTGCCACTGTTATTGATAATGTACTGTATTCACATATGGCATCACAACCAACAAAATAAGGAGATTAATTATTAATGATGTCAGTGAGCATTTTCCTCTTTTTATAATATATGACAAAAGCTATAAGATTTATCAACCTCACAAAAAACAGAATATACAAGGGTGAGAATAGAAAACTCATTAAATGCATTTGAAAATGACCTAGTAGCACAAAACAGTGAATACGATACAAATGACATAAACATGACATATGAAAAAAATTTTAAAATATTCAGAAGGTATGATAAAAACTGCCATATAGAAGATAAATAAAAAACATTTAAGTATACTGACCATCCTTCGATAACAAAAGGTCTATAAAACGTAGCAGTCCCAGGCAGCCAGACATAAAGCATCAGCCTTGGTAAGCCATACGCCTAGCACTTAGGTGGGTCACCAGGGAGGCACAGGAGCAGCAGTCCCCAAGTCAAAGAGGCACAGAGCAGGACGCACAGCACCATACCCCCCGACCCAGGCAAGTCCATGGGTCCCCTCGATCCATGGGGTCCAATGGAACCAAGTATGGAACCAAGTTCCATTGGACCCCAGCTGACAGAAACTGACTACATTCATAACATGTTGCTTCAGGCACCTGCCATTTGGCATTACATCAGCATCGAAGATCTTCCAGGGACTAATGAGTACTTTGCTTGAAGAACTAGATGGCAATGTTGTTTTAATGGACAACATGTTTTTAGGTCTAAGAAAGAGGAGCACATTTGCCAATTAGATGCAGTGGCCTATCCACTGTGCTGCATCCTCTGACTGATCTACTCAGATAAGAGACTTAATGGGTGTGGGTTGAGCGTTTGACAAAGTAAAACCAATGTTTGTTGCTGCGCCAGCAATTTGTTACTACAATGTGGCCCGACCAACAGTTGTTAATGCAGACGCCAGCACCCATGACCTGGGCGCTGTACTGATACAGGACATAGATCGAGAGTTGCGTCTGGAGTGTTTGTTTTCAGTCAAAGATTCAAAGAAAAGATATTCACAGATGGAAAAGAAGTGTCTGTCATCTGTTTCAGCCTGTGAACAATTTGCCCACTACATTCTAGGCATGGGCCAAGTACGTTTACAAACTGATTATTAGCCTCTGATGCATTTAATAAACTCATTGATGAACCTTGACAAAACACCACTGAGATGTCAAAAACTGCAAATGCACCTAACATCGATGCTGAACATGTTGCTGGTAAACAGATGCATTCTCAAGATGTCCATTGAATGAAAACTGACCAGTCAGAAACAAAGAGCCAAGTCATGGCATATGTGAAAAATGTGGTAACCAGCAAACCAATAAAGTCACAGAAATTGGAGGAAATCCACAGCGCCACACAGAAAGACACAGAACTCCAACAGGTAATTACCTTCATAATGAAAGGGTGGTCTTGAAGAATGGCAAAGAGCTCACCACTACTAGGCTGTCATGCAGCCAGAAGCCACCTCTCAGAGTCTGAGGGTCTAGTGTTATTCTATGACTATACTGTTATTCACAATAGCACTTAGACCAAATGTGCTAGACCAGCTAAATAAAGGCCACCAAGGACTGACCAAATGTATCCAGATCATGACTCCAGATCTTGAACAGAGTGAGGTCATGCAAGGTCACACAGAGATGTGAACATATAGTGATGACTCCACTGCCCAATGGCAGTTCGAGGGTAAGAACTTCCCAGTAGTTGTTGATTACTTTTCAAGAGGCACTGAGATTGCTTCCCTCATTACCACAACAAGCAGGCGGGTTATTAATGAGCTCAAACACGTTTGTGAGATGGGGCATCCTGTTAGAACTAGTCAGTGATAATGCAACTCAGTTCACATCAACAGACTTCCAATGCCTTTAACAAGATTATCGTTTCACCCACATAACATCACAACCTCACTATGCACAGTCATGAACATGTACATCCTCAAACAATCTGACCCCTGCTTGGCACTCTACCTGGTTCATCTCTAACCTGTTTACCAACCTGCTTGTTTATAGAGAACCAGCTGTGACAGTGAAGAGATGGTCTAAAGAGAATGAAGAAGCTCTGAGGGACTGTTTCAGCTCCACTGTGTGTGAGGAGCTCTGTGGTCCTCATAGCAAGGACATTGATAGCATTACACACTGCATCACACATTAGAATAACTTCTGTGTGGACCACATTGTGCCCCCACCTGACAGTATGACATTATTCCAACAACAAGCAATGTATAAACACTGAAATAATGCCTCTCCTCAATGAGAAGATGAGAGCCTTGAGATCAGAAAAACAAGAGTAGCTCAGAGCTGTGCTGCGGGAACTAAAAAGAAAGACCAGGGAAAGAACATCTATAGGAAGATGTTGTTTCCGATGTTTGTCTTTCTTTTGTGCCTCTGACACTCTTCAGGTACAATGATTTGACTCGTACTCGTACTCGTCGTCTTCCGCTTATCCGGGACCGGGTCGCGGGGGCAGCAGACTCAACAGAGACGCCCAGACGTCCCTCTCTCCAGACACCTCCTCCAGTTCCTCCAGGGGGAGCCCAAGGCGTTCCCAGGCCAGCCGAGAGACATAGTCCCTCCAGCGTGTCCTGGGCCGTGTCCTGGGCCTTCTCCCGGTGGGACGTGCCTGGAACACCTCCCGAGGAAGGCGTCCAGGAGGCATCCGGTATAGATGCCCGAGCCACCTCAACTGGCTCCTCTCGATGTGGAGGAGCAGCGGCTCTACTCCGAGCCCCTCCCGGATGGCCAAGCTCCTCACCCTATCTCTAAGGGAGTGCCCGGCCACCCTACGGAGGAAACTCATTTCAGCCGCTTGTATCCGGGATCTCGTTCTTTCGGTCATGACCCAAAGTTCATGGCCATAGGTGAGGGTAGGAACGTAGACCGACCAGTAAATTGAGAGCTTTGCTTTTCGGCTCAGCTCTCTCTTCACCACAACGGACCGGCACAACGCCCCCATTACTGTGGCAGCCGCACCGATCCATCTGTCGATCTCCCGCTCCATTCTTCCCTCACTCGTGAACAAGTCCCCGAGATACTTAAACTCCTCCACTTGAGGCAGGAACTCCCGTCCAACCTGAAGAGGACAAGCCACCCTTTTCCGGTCGAGTACCATGGCCTCAGACTTGGAAGAGTTGATCCTCATCCCAGCCGCTTCACACTCGGCTGCGAACCGCCACAGCGCATGCTATAGGTCTTGGCTAGAGGGGGCCAGCAGGACCACGTCATCTGCAAAAAGAAGAGACGAAATCCTCTGGTCCCCAAACCTGACCCCTTCCGGCCCTTGGCTGCGTCTAGAAATCCTGTCCATAAAAGTTATGAACAGGACCGGCGACAAAGGGCAGCCCTGCCGGAGTCCAACATGCAATGGGAACAGGTCCGACTTAGTGCCGGCAATGCGGACCAAACTCCTGCTCCGCTCGTACAGGGACCGGATGGCCCCTAGTAAAGGGCCCCCGATTCCATACTCCTGGAGCACCCCCCACAGGGCATCACGAGGGACACAGTCGAATGCTTTCTCCAGGTCCACAAAACACATGTGAACCGGTTGGGCAAACTCCCATGAACCCTCGAGCACCCTGTAGAGGGTATAGAGCTGGTCCAGTGTTCCACGGCCGGGACGAAAACCACACTGCTCCTCCTGAAGCCGAGGTTCGACTATCGGTCGGACTCTCCTCTCCAATACCCTGCCGTAGGCCTTACCAGGGAGGCTGAGGAGTGTGATCCCCCTGTAGTTGGAACACACCCTCCGGTCCCCCTTCTTATGAAGCGGGACCACCACCCGACCGCCACGCAATGGTAAAGAGACGTGTCAACCATGACAGCCCTACAACATCCAGAGACTTGAGGTACTCAGGGCGGATCTCATCCACCCCCGAAGCCTTGCCACCGCGGAGCTTTTTAACGACCTCGGTGACTTCAGCCTGGGTGATGAAAGAGTCCAACCCTGAGTCCCCAGCCTCTGTTTCCACCACGGAATGCGTGATGGCAGGATTGAGGAGATCCTCGAAGTACTCCTTCCACCGCCCGATAATGTCCTCAGTCGAGGACAGCAGTCTCCCGCCCCCACTATAAACAGTGTTGGCGAAGCACTGCTTCCCCCTCCTGAGGCGACGGACGGTTTGCCAGAATCGCTTCAAGGCCAACCGGTAGTCCTTCTCCATGGCCTCACCGAACTCCTCCCAGGCCCGGGTTTTTGCCTCTGCCACAGCCCGGGCCGCAGCACACTTGGCCTCACGGTACCCGTCAGCAGCCTCAGGAGTCCCACAAGCCAACCACAGCCGATAGGACTCCTTCTTTAGCTTAACAGCATCCCTTACTGCCAGTGTCCACCACCGGGTTCTGGGATTCCGCCGTGACAGGCACCGCAGACCTTACGGCCGCAGCTACGGGCAGCAGCATCGACAATAGATGCGGAGAACATGGTCCACTCGGACTCTATGTCTCCAACATCCCCCGGGATCTGGTCGAAGCTCTCCCGGAGGTGGGAGTTGAATACATCCCTGGCCGAGGGCTCTGCCAGGCGTTCCCAGCAGACCCTCACTATGCGCTTGGGCCTGCCAAGTCTGTCCGGCTTTCTCCTCCTCCAGCGGATCCAACTCACCACCAGGTGATGATCAGTGGACAGCTCAGCCCCTCTCTTCACCCGAGTGTCCAAAACATGCGGCCGAAGGTCTGATGATACGACAACAAAGTCGATCATCGACCTCCTGCCTAGGGTGTCCTGGTGCCAAGTCCACTGATGGACACCCTTATGTTTGAACATGGTGTTCGTTATGGACAATCAGAATAGCACAGAAGTCCAATAACAAAACACCATTCGAATTCAGATCGGGGAGGCCATTCCTCCCGATCACGCCTCTCCAGGTGTCACTGTCGTTCCCCACGTGGGCGTTGAAGTCCCCCAGCAGAATAATGGAGTCCCCGACAGGGACGCCAAGAAGGCCGGGTACTCTGCACTGCCACTCGGCCCGTAGGCTGAAATGATAGTCAGAGACCTCTCCCCAACCCGAAGGCGCAGGGATACGACCCTCTCATCCACTGGGGTAAACCCCAACACGAGACGGCTGAGCTGGGGGGCAACAAGGAAACCCACACCAGCCCGCCGCCTCTCCCCGTGGGCCACTCCAGAGTAGAACAGAGTCCACGCTGTCCGTGGAGGCGAGCCCGACTATTTCTAGTCGATATCTCTCGACTTCCCGCACAAGCTCAGGCTCCTTCCCCCCCAGCGAGGTGACATTCCACGTCCCTAGAGCCAGCCTAAGCATCCGGGGATCGGGCCGCTGAGGTCTCCACCTTTGTCCGCCACCCAATCCTCTTTGCACCGGTCCCTCACGATTCCCCCTGCAGGTGGTGGGCCCACTGGGGGATGGGCTCGCGTCTCTCGTTTGGGCTTGGCCCGGCCGGGTCCCGCGAGGAGCAACCCGGCCACCAGGCGCTCTCCCCGTCCCGACCCCATGCCTGGCTCCAAGGTGGGACCCCGGCTCCGCCATACCGGGCGACGTCACGTACCTCAATATTTTGTTCTTCATGAGGGATTCTTGAACCACTCTTTGTCGGACCCATCACCTAGAGCCTGTTTGCCATGGGAGACCCTACCAGGGGCATTTAGGCCCCAGACAACATAGCCTCTAGGATCATTTGAGCACTCAAACCCCTCCACCACGTTAAGGTGGTGGTTCAATGATTTGACCATTTTCCTTTTTGTTGGTGTTTAGACACATTCTGTTCTTTTGGAAGCTGGTTTGCACAACTGGTGACATCTGGACCAGAGAAATCACTAAATGGACTAGTGAAATTTGGTTTAACAATATGCACACTTCACTGTGACTTGATTTGGTTCCCTTAGCCTCCTCATCATCATCAGCTGGACAATCAGTGGGTGTCTAATTCTGTTTGTCCACTGGACCTGAATCCTTATCCACCTCCTTGCCACTTGATTCGCTGGTTTCTGTTTCCATTTTAAAGTCAAATACAGCCATAGTCAAATACTGCTACTGGAAGGGCTTGAAATACCATAACAATAAATTATGTTTTCGCTTAGAATTACTCACATCTATTCTAAATAGTTGAAAAACATTTTGAAATTGCAATTAATCAAATACATTATATTTCAAGTTGTAATAAGTATTCCACATTCGAGAAGTTGTCAGCTTCCACAGTGTCTGTGTGCAGGTTATGTGCTATGCTGGGCCTTGCTGTGTTTTTTGCTTTTTCCTTAGGATGTGACGGGCAGGTGCTCCTGCACAGGTGTTCCTCGTTCTGACAGCAATCAGCTGGGTTTTAAAGGAGTGGAGAATCAAGGGAAGGCGTCAGCCCTTTGTGTTCACCTAGTGGTAAAAAGGATCGACCCCTGCTCTAATGCAGTTTGTTTTTCCCAGGAAACTAATCGTTTTGTTGTTTTCCCCTGTTCTACAGATCTTTCCCAGTCGGGGTTCTCATGGAGTAACTTGCGCTTGCTTATCCCCAAGTCGTGTCTTAAGGAGAGTGGAAACTCAGAACTGCGACGCCTTCAGACTCATGGTTCTTGCTCTCTACCTCTAAGCCCATTCTCTCAAGGAGAATCGTCGAACCCAACTCAGAGGAATATTCACCTGCCTGTCCACCCTCCATCATTCGCTTCAAGTCGCAGCTGAGTTTTTTCCCCGCGGAAAAAAGGACAGCTCTAACTGGAGATCACAGAAACTAGTCAGCTCATTGCCTGCCAACCACAGACGCTGTGGGGAAGGACTTATTCCCCTACCTCCTTACCCAGCCTCTCACTCAGTAAGTCCATCTAACAAATCACTCACAGCAAAATGTTTTCCCCAGATTCTAGACCCGTCTAATTTTGTTTTTTGCCTGCCTAGATAACTCCAGTATTGACCCGCTTACCCAGTTCCTGGTTCCCGTTCATCCTCGCATCTACTGTTTGAAAATAAACAGTTTCAAAACTTTCTCTTTGCCTCTCGTGGTTGTGTGGTATCAGAGTCTAGACCAGCATTATGACAGAACGGGCTGACCAGAATGACTCTGACACACAATTACGTGGAGCCGTTTCACATCAAGGCGTGCTGTTAGGTCAGCATGAAAGCGTACTTAGGACTCTTTCCCCGCAACAAAGTCTTTTACAACAGTCGTTTGATTCTATGGCTACTCAGTTGGTTTGTTAGCACGACTTCCTGCTCCACCGCCTCATCCTGTCCCTTCTGTTTTGCCTTCTCTCCAGGATCATTCTGTGGGTCGTGAGTTAACTCCCCCTCCTCCTGAACCTTTTTCGGGGAATCTAGACAAGAGTAAGGGTTTCTTACTCCAATGTTCTCTTATTTTTCATAGATTGCCTCGTTTTTTTCCCAGACGATGTGAGTAAGATTTCCTATATCATTGGTTTACTCAGGGATCAGGCCTTAAAGTGGGCAGAAGCCATAATTGACGAGAAATCAATATACCAATACACCTACAATGATTTCTTATTCTTATTTAAACAAACGTTTTAACCCGGACAACAGAATGAGGAGACAGCCAAAAGATTATGGAGTTTAAAACAATGCAGTAGACCTGTGGCTGTCATGGCCATTGAATTTCGGACTTTAGCAGCAGAACCAGGATGGAATTCTCCTGCTCTTAAGAGTGCTTTTATTAATGCTCTTAATGAGAACCTTAAGGATGAGCTTACTTACCGTGACGAAACCAAGTCCTTAGAGGAGCTCATAAATCTCGCCATTCGCATCGATAATCGCTTACGTGAGAGAATTAGGATCAGAGGTCCCGATCGTTCCTGCGAATTGTGAGCTACTAGCGTGGCTGTACCTGCAAGATCCAGGTCTGACAGTAGCTGCCCTCCTGAGCCCATGCAAATAGGGAGAGCTCATCTAACCTCAGAAGAAAGGAATAAACGGCTATGGGCTGGTCAGTGTTTGTATTGTGGCGCTGTTGGTCACATTCGTTTTGCTTGCCTGATCCAAACAAAAGAGCTAGCCTGCCAGTGATCCAGGGGGCACTAGCGGGCATTAACCCGAGATCTGACACCCCTCGTTTTTTTATTAAGACTTTTCTTTGTTATAATAGGGAACAGATTCCACTTACCGCTCTTATTGATTCAGGTTCAGAACAAAACTTAATTAACCCAGGACTAGTCCATAAGTTCAAACTACCAGTTTACATCTTAGGGGATCCCATCAGAGTAACTTCCCTTGATGAAGAGTCTTTAAGTTCGATCTCTCCAAACCCCTTGAACTAGTTACTTCCGGAAATCCCCATGAGACCATTTCTCTCTTGTTGTTCCCTACTAAGGAGACCAATCTGGTTCTGGGTCATTTGTGGTTGAGGGCTCACAACCCTCACATAAACTGGTCAGAATACCGTATTGAAGCCTGGAGTGATTGCTGCCATGCAACCTGTCTTCGTTCAGCCGTCCCTGCAGTCTCAGACTCCATAGTGCCTAATACTTTTTTTACTTTTTTTTTTTGTATGCAAGAAGGACGGGACTCTTAGACCATGCATAGACTACCGAGCCCTGAAAAATATCACCATAAAGAACAAATATTCATCACCCTTGCTATCTTCAGCTTTTGAATCAGTTCAGGGAGCCAAGATTTTCACAAAGTTGGATTTACGTAATGCATACCACCTTGTCCGAATAAGACAGGGTGATGAATGAAAAACCGCCTTCAAGACACTAGTGGGACATTTTGAATATTTAGTTATGCCTTTTGGACTTACTAACGCCCCTGCAGTTTTTCAGGCGCTCGTTAATGATGTACTCAGGGACTTCATTAACGTTTTTGTTTATTTGGATGACATTTTGATTTTTTCTCAGAACCCCACTGAACATACCACTCATGCCAAGGTTGTTCTCCAGAGGCTCCTAGAGAATCGTCTGTTCGTCAAAGCTGAGAAGTGCGATTTTCATGTATCATCTGTGACTTTTCTTGGTTTTATTTTTGAGGGTGGACGGGTGAAGCCGGATCCCAATAAGATCTCTGCAGTGGTCAATTGGCCTCTCCCTATGGATCGCAAACAGCTGCAACATTTCTTAGGGTTTGCTAACTTCTACCGCTGTTTCATTCAGGATTACAGCATCATTGCTTCTCCACTCACTGCTCTCACCTCCACCAAGCAGCCATTTGTCTTGTCCTCTGAGGCGGACAAGGCCTTTCCTGACCTCAAACAACGCTTCTCCTCTACACCTATTCTCAGTCACCCTGATCCCAAGGAGCAGTTTGTTCTAGAGATGGATGCCTCAGACACAAGGACTGGTGCAGTTCTGTCCCAACGTTCACCCGTAGTTGGTAAGCTTCTCTCCAGCTGAGAGAAACTATGATTTGGGGGATCGAGAGCTTCTCGCCATAAAGTTGTCCTTAGAGGAATGGAGATATTGGCTCGAAGGCTCCTCTCAACCCATTGTTACATGGACAGATCACAAGAATCTAGAATACATAAGGCAGGCTAGACACCTCAATTCAAGACAATCCTGCTGGTCATTGTTTTTTTCCCGCTTTAGTTTTACTATTTCTTATCGACCAGGGGCTAAGAACACTAAACCCGATGGCTTATCTA
Source organism: Girardinichthys multiradiatus (assembly GCF_021462225.1). Lineage (NCBI taxonomy): Eukaryota > Metazoa > Chordata > Actinopteri > Cyprinodontiformes > Goodeidae > Girardinichthys > Girardinichthys multiradiatus. Next base: position 3,072,213 of record NC_061817.1, on the reverse strand, counting down.
GACAGTTTTCTCCCTCTAAAGAGAAGTCCGAGCCGGTCCCTATTCTTCCCCCTTCATGCATAGTTGGCACTTTGTCATGGGGATTAGAGGATAAGATTAAAGAGGCCCATCAGATCGAGCATGACCCAGGTGACGGTCCCCCTGGTCGCCTTTATGTTCCCACTAACCTAAGGTCTCAGGTTATCTTGTGGGGACATTCGTCACATTTTTCTGGACATCCAGGTTCTAGTCGAACCATAGCCCTGCTTCGCAGGTATTTTTGGTGGCCCACCCTTAACCGAGATGTGGTTGAGTTTGTGTCTGCATGTTCTACATGCGCCAGAAATAAGTCCTCTTATAGGCCCTCTGCTGGACTTCTCCAGCCCCTCTCACTACCTAGCCGTCCCTGGTCTCACATAGCCCTAGATTTCGTTACTGGTCTTCTTCCCTCTCAGAACAAGACAGTTATTTTGTCCATTATTGATCGTTTTTCTAAGGTTGCCATCTCCTAGCTCTCACCAAACTTCCCTCAGCCGCCGAAACAGCCAGACTCCTCATCAATCATGCTTTTCGCCTACACGGTATTCCCTCAGAGATACTTTCTGACAGAGGTCCTCAGTTCGTCTCTCAGGTCTGGCAAGGTTTCTGTACAGCTCTTGGAGCTAGGTCCAAATTATCCTCAGGTTTCCACCCTCAAACTAAAGCTCAATGTGAGAGACTCAACCAGGAAATGGAGAACATTTTATGTTGTCGGTGTACTGACAACCCCACCTCTTGGAGCAAACATCTTGTTTGGGTGGAGTTCACCCACAACAGTCATGTCTCCGCAGCCACTGGTTTGTCTCATTTTGAGGCTTCCTGTGGGTACCAACCTTCTCTCCTCCCTACTAGCTTTCCAGATTGGGTCCTTCCCTCTGTCCGGACCTACTTACAACAGTGTAAGAGGTTTTGGGACCAGACCAAGTCCACTCTCCAGCGTACCTCCGCCCAGAATAAGCGCACCAGTGTTACCATCCTGGTCAGGAGGTATGGCTGTCAGCTAGAGAATTTCCCCTTAGGGCTTTTTCTAAAACGCTTGCACCCGTTTTTTAGGCCCCTTTAAGGTGGACACTGTGCTCAGTCCTTCCTCAGTCCGTCTGAATCTGCCCTCTCACTACAGAGTGCACCCTGTTTTTCATGTATCCCAGGTCAAGCCTGTCGTCACCAGTCCATTGTGCCCTCCTTCCGAACCCCCTTCACCCGCCCGGGACATTGATGGCCATCCTGCCTACACGGTCCATAGGATTTTGGACTCTAGGCCTAGGGGGTGTGGTGTGCAGTATCTCATGGACTGGAAGGGTTATGGTCCTGAGCACCGCTTATGGTTGCCTCGCAGCTTCATCCTAGATCCTGTACTCATCTCGGAGTTTGAGGCTTCTGCTGCTCCTTCCACCAGCCGGCCGCCAGGAGGCGTCCGTTGAGAGGGGGGTAATGCCAGCTTCCACAGTGTCTGTGTGCAGGTTATGTGCTATGCTGGGCCTTGCTATGTTTTTTGCTTTTTCCTTTTTTAATTCCTTAGGGTGTGACGGGCAGGTGCTCCTGCACAGGTGTTCCTCACTGTGACAGCAATCAGCTGGGTTTTTAAGGAGTGGAGAACCAAGGGAAGGCATCAGCCCGTTGTGTTCACCTAGTGGTAAAAAGGATCGACCCCTGCTCTAATGCAGTTTCTTTTTTCCCAGGAAAATAATCGTTTTGTTGTTTTCCCCTGTTCTACAGATCTTGCCCAGTCGGGGTTCTCATGGAGTAACCTGCGCCTGCTTATCCCCAAGTTGTGTCTTAAGGAGAGTGGAAACTCAGAAACGCGACGCCTTCACACTCATGGTTCTTGCTCTCTACCTCCAAGCCCATCCTCTCAAAGAGAACCGTCGAACCCAACTCAGAGGAATATTCACCTGCCTGTCCACCCTTCATCGTTCGCCTCAAGTCGCAGCGGAGTTTTTTCCCCACGGAAGAAAGGACAGTTCTCTAACTGGAGATCACAGGAACTAGTCGGCTCACTGCCTCCCAACCACAGACGCTGTGGGGAAGGCCTTATTCCCCTACCTCCTTACCCAGCCTCTCACTCAGTAAGTCCATCTAACAAATCACTAACAGCAAGATTTTTTCCCCTGAGTCTGGACCCATCTAATTTTGTTTTTTGCCTGCCTAGATAACTCCAGTATTGACCCACTTACCCAGTTCCTGGTTCCCGTTCATCCTCGCATCTACTGTTTGAAAATAAACTGTTTCAAAACTTTCTCTTTGCCTCTCGTGGTTGTGTGGTATCAGAGTCTAAACCAGCATTATGACAGAAGTGCTATGTCCTAATGTATTGTGCAAGGTGCATATGCCATTTTGACTACTGTTTTACCCAACATTATAAAACAAAGACATAACAAGCTGAAAATATATTAATTCAGTGATTACATGTTGAAGAGATTCTATTTATGACAAAAAATATTCAGTGATTTTACTTACTTCAGTGTTGATATCCACTTCAGAAAAAGAGATGTGCATCCATGAAAGTTCACAGGTTGCATGACTTCATGGCCTGATGGTATATAGGGCTCACACCAATCATGCTACCTATCCCATAATGTACCACATCTACTTGCAGCTCATAATGAGGTTGCAAAAGCAATGCCTCAGAGAATTAAGTGCAACAAGGAAACTTACTGCACTTTCTGCATTGCCTACTAATGACAAACCAAGTAAGCCCTGGTACATTTCTAAATCAATGTTATAGTAATAAACTGAGTATGCTTTTGCACTTCACTGACACGGAAGACCTACTCTTTTGTAAACTATTCCCTTTTGATGTTTAGAGAGCACATGTAACAATCCAAATGGGGCCTATAGAACTGCAGTGGAACAACACACTTAAATATGTCTCCACAGGTCCGGCACAGTGTTGTCCCTTCATCCTTGAGATAATACCCTAACTGGAATTCTCTGCACATTTGTGCATACCTGTGCAATAAATCTTTCTCACTGATAAATGTGAACAAGGTTGCACAAAGAAACATCTTACTGATGTACACCTCCAAGAGTTTGTATAGCTCAGATCTTAACACCAAACATGAGCTTATTCATACGAAAAAAAAGGTCAAGTTAAAATTTGGGTTTTACTGATGTGTGATGAATGCATTTTCCTTCAAAAATAAGATAATTTTTATGTTAAGACTTTCAAGATTCGGTTTGTAAACACAACCAAGGTTTCCAGATCGATGAATTAAATTTATGACTTCCATTTTTGTCACAACCTGGCTGCAGAAGCAACATTGTAAACAGAAATGTACTTGAAATGTTTGGAGTGAGCAGTTCTGGCTTTGCAAATAGCCCTTTGGATTCTGAGGCATATAGTGAAATGTTTTTGGGTCTACTACCCGACTACCTGAAGCTCAACAATCCTGCCATGTTTAAAGGTAGACAATTTGCTTTTGCCATTAGAGGGTCATGCCTGCATGAGAGAAATTTGCATCAAAGCCAGATTTTCATATTTTAGGGCCATGGTTCTTTAATTAACTGATGAACAGTCTTTTAGAATTTAAATTCAGTTTTCAGTTAATTTGTTGACTCTTTTTGTCAGTGCTTCCTGTTTGTTTCTTCTTACAATCTGGTTATGATCCACAAGCATGAAATGTGATTACTTGTAATTTCTTTCCTGTCTTAAGGTTTTGATCAGTACTGTACATGGGAATGTACACATAGATATACAAAATATATAAAATAGTACAAAATAGTATACATTCTGCATGTCTGCTCACATTGTCTAAACACAAACACACATACACACCATATAAAACCACAAATTAGCACAGCAGCCATCTTATATCAGACTGATGGGGAGAGAGAGAGACAGAGAGATGATTGCCGGAGGGAAAAAAACACAGTTTTCCAGTTGATTAAGTTTTCCAATTTTATTCAGACACAACCGTAACCTGATTCAATTAAAAGACCACTCTGGAGACAGACACTGTATGTGTGAGTGTCACTGTGTATGCAGAGCTGATGGTTGTATTTTATTGAGTGGAAAATTGAATCACATTGTTTCTTTCAAACAGTCTGTTCTCTGCAAACTCTCTTTGGTCTCTTGTCTCTGATTCTTTGTTCTTGTATTCTTTCTTGTCTTCCTTCTCCTTCTTATCCAAATATATTTTGAAATGTTACACCCAGTCTATCCAAGTCCTGTAGTTGTATATGTAGTCTTTAACTTTCTTTTCTTCTTCAGGATTCAAGTGTCATGCGCAACAGTTATCTTATGTAATCAAGGCTGAACGAAAGCTTGTAAGTAAGGCACAGGGCAGCTCTGAAAGGGATGCACATATCCTCCGTAAGGCTGTCTTTGATTTATCTTGGATGTTTTTAGACCATGGATTTTATTGGGTTATAACATCAATGCATTTACTCTCTTTCCTTTCTGCAAGATTGGGTTGTGGAAGTAACAGATCCTGGAGGAAGACCCAGCCATCTGTTGTGCATTCATATAATGCTATTAATAAGTTATTTAATATTTAATTAAGTAATTTGTCATCTGGCAAGTATTGTCCCATGAATACCAGCCCAGTATGGGGCTGGTCTTATATAAAATATAGTAATTTTAAAAAATTCAGCTCCAGGGTAAACATCCTTCAATTAAACTCTTTACTAGGCTAGAACAATTCAACTAAAACTACCAAGCAAGTAAACTAATGAATTATGTACAAATAAAGAAAAAAGGGAACCAATTAAAACAATGCAATAATGTCACAGTTCAATGTGGATATTTATGCTTAAGACCCAAGGTTTTTCTTGATGAATTTGGAAATGAAGTCAAATTAGTTTTAAGACTAATTAAGGACAAGTGGTATGTCTTCAAACAAGCAGTCACAATGCAAAATCAGAGGCTAAGTAAAACGTTATTTTTAATGAAGTATTTTTAAGGTTAATGGATATGGGAAAATAGATTTTTAATGTTGTTTTAGTCAGCCACATTAAGTAAAAACTATTATTTTAGTTAAATAATATTTAAATAAATATTATTTGTCGAATTATAAATCAATACACTTTTTGGACAATTGCTATTAATGTTGTTCATTATTAAGTAAATAATAACTTAAAATATTATTTGCCGAATTAGACATCATTCATCTTTTAACTTGCCATCACATGGAGTTATGGGGGAGAAGAACGAGCTGGATGTAAATATGTGATCTTCCTTGCACTAACATTAGCAGTTGCCCATTTTAGCTTGTTGAAGTTCCCCATTAGAGGGGCCTTCTGCGCGTTCGTTTATTCACCGTAACCTGGAGGAATTCACAACACATTAGAATAAATCACACGGAGACAGCTGTATGTCATTCAAATACCTGGGCCCAGTGAGAGAAGCTCATGTAGGTAGGATACACCGAGACTTCTTCTGACTCTCCTGACTGGGCTCATTTCTTTCATTAAAACACACACGAAAAATGGGCAGCGCCCTTGTTTACAATATTTTCTCACATGTAGTCACGTACACACTTTTCCGGCTTACCATATTTAGACAGTATTGTCCTGCACCTGCACCCTATTTTCTACTGATATGAGAAGGGAGTAAGTCAGTCAGTTGTACTATCTCTACTTTTCACACACTCCTGCAGTTCTTCAGTAATTTTCCACTTCACCTCTCCTGTGAGAAATACTTCTGCAGACCACACAATACACAATGTCTTGTACTAACACGTTACACATTTTATTTCCCACACTGGTTATGAACATAGTAATAATAATGATGCACACACATAATATATCTCCACAATTTTCCCCTTTTGAAGTCTCCTGAGACTTCACCACTACTTGGAGATGCTTCATAAAAGAGTTGAACAATCATTACAACCTGTGGAGCAGAAGGAAATGTTTGTCATCATGCTTTTTGACCCTGCCTCCAATGCCATGCCATGTGCCCAAGGACTATTGCCTGTCCGGCCTTTGTAGTCCCAAGGATGCTTACAACCTTCTAAGTCTTGACAGGGAGTATTGACCCCTCTAACTGGAGGGTGTCTATCCGTGCTTTATTCCATAGTCTGTCCAAATATGCCAATATAATATTCTACCATCCTTCTGCTCCCTAGACAGTAATACATATCAGACGCCCTGCCAATTAGTCTTACGGGTTAATCTTCGTCCTCCTCCTCGTTAGCATCAACCGCAAGCAAAGGCATCATATGGGAAGGATGAGGTGCGGTTTTCCCTTCAATGGTTGTAGTAATAAAGCGAACAATCAAAGATCTTATACATGGTACACAGCAACATCCACAGGTAACCATAATAGCTACAAAAACAGCAATGGATATAAACAATGACATAATCAACCCTTTCCAGTGTCCAAACATGCCCGTCATCCAGTCTTCTAACGGACTGTCTATTCCTGAGTGCTCATGCATGGTCGCGGAAAGTGTTTTTAACCCTTCTAGAGCTTTTGAGACGGAACCATCAGGTGCAGTGTTGTTGGGAATAAAAGTGCAACACATATCCCCGAACATCGAACAGACGCCCCCTTTTTCAGCTAACAACATATCTAATGCCATTCGGTTTTGCACAGCCATGAGGGAGGTTGGTGCCAATTGTTCGGACAGGCCTTCTACTGCATCCCTGGTTAGGTTAGCTAGACGTAAAACATTGTAATGGATGTAGTTGATGCGGTCTACGTTTTTATTTGGGGTCACCGGAAAAAAGGCTGCAATTATTGGGATATTTTCAAAACCTGCTGAGATTTGATCCGCGATTTTATATTCATTTGGCACTTCACGTGGTACTCCTATGGCATCAATGTAAGTGGGGGAGCCTTGACTCAGGTCAAAGGTTCCTTCGCTCCTTTTCATGACGTGCCTTCTTCTTCTACAGGTCCTTCTCAAAATATTAGCATATTGTGATAAAGTTCATTATTTTCCACAATGTAATGATGAAAATTTAACATTCATATATTTTAGATTTATTGCACACTAACTGAAATATTTCAGGTCTTTTATTGTCTTAATACGGATGATTTTGGCATACAGCTCATGAAAACCCAAAATTCCTATCTCACAAAATTAGCATATTTCATCCGACCAAAAAAAGAAAAGTGTTTTTAATACAAAAAACGCCAACCTTCAAATAATCATGTACAGTTATACACTCAATACTTGGTCGGGAATCCTTTGGCAGAAATGACTGCTTCAATGTATTAAGACAATAAAAGACCTGAAATATTTCAGTTAGTGTGCAATGAATCTAAAATATATGAATGTTAAATTTTCATCATTACATTATGGAAAATAATGAACTTTATCACAATATGCTAATATTTTGAGAAGGACCTGTATGTGTTAACGCCCTGGTCTTATCATGAGTGGTCGTGGCAGATGTTATATTAGGTCCTATTAGGACCAGTGGTGCCTGTAGCCTAACCATGGCACACAATCCTACAGTCTCTTGTGGGATATTATTGAGCAGTCTATGGTCTCCACAATAATAGTAGAGTCCTGATCTTGCCCAACGTCCAATGCTGCCCGCGCCTGAAGCGGTCCTATTACACCAATCTAAGGGGATCTGTCCCACATTGATTTTAGGGTTCTGAGCAGTAAAATTAAGTACCATTCCCTTTTTGAGGGGTCCTGTTTTGGTGTTATTGGGAATGGGAGGAAAAATGCTGGCTAGTGTGGCGCAGTTAACTGGTGTGGCCTCCTTAGTTAGTTGTATCATACAATTGTAACCCTACGTGTCCTCTGGATACAGAGGGGCGGGATCTGTGGTAAGATGTGGTCGGGCCGAGGCACAGGCCACGCACTCAGCTCTACTTTGTTCTTTTGCTGTTTGTGTTATCCACTGAAGCCAAATGTTATCTCCGGTATATCCTGTGGCCATTTGGATTACCTCTATAGGTTTCAATTTGGAGTAATCAAGTTCCATCACCTGGGGTTTATTTTTTGGCCTGACTGTCGGTGGGACGGTAATTGTGTTGTCCTGGTACACAGACGGTGTTCGAAAATTAATTTTTATTGGTCCCCATGTGTCTGTTCCTGACTGCCATACTGCAAGAGTAAAATACTCTACAGAGGGTTGAGTGCAGTTAACGTTCATGGCGAGCATAAGGGGGTTACGTCCGTTGGTAATGGCTCCACCTGGCGTGCCGCGCTGGATGCTGATATTTGTCAACTTACCGGGTAGTGCCTTTTTATCAGGAGTCCATCCAGAGCCCATCCAACTAATCACCCCGCTCCAAGAGCCACATGGTAGGGGTATGGGCCAGGAGTCCCTCCATTGTTTACAGTACTTAGACCATCTTTCATCCATGCATAAATACATGGCATAACCTTCCCACCCGGTTCCGCCATTCCCGCAATTCACTACCGGACAGAGGTCAAAAGAAAAGGTGGTGGTGGCCCCACAAATATAATTGAGCTCTATCCCCTCGTATTTAGCCAGGCACCGGTCCGCTTTTCCCTTATTGGTTGCGCGTTTGAACATTTGCTCAGTTTGGCGGCTGTCAGAGCATGTCTGGAATGGAAGTTCACAATACAAACCTAGAATCAATGTGACAATGAAAAATGATAAAACACCTATACCTCCCGTGACCCAACCCTTAAGGGGCCTGGGTCCTAGATTTTTACCTCCCATTCTTTTCAAAGGTACCTGCAAAGGAAGATAAGGATTAACAATATGGTGAAACACAAAAGACCTCTTTTTTTTTTTTTTTTAAAGTTCAGAGTGTTCAGTTCAGTTCTTCGGTGGGAGAGCAGCTACGACCACCAGTGAAAGAGAGGAAAGCTCAATCACATCCGCCTCTTCTGTGTGATGTCCTGGACTTCACTCACAGGTGTAGACTGACCTGGAGCTAAGTGGTCTCACCAGGGGATTATTCTGCCCCTATTGGTGGGACCACTGATCTGACGGTGCACCTAAGGTGTAGACTAACCTTTAGGTGTAAATGAACGCTTTCTCACCCTAGGGGATTATTCTGCCCCTTGAATTGGGTGAGAAGGGTCTTCTGGTGTGCTGGTGTTGTCCCTCAGGTTCTGCTGGACCTCTGACAGCGATCTCTGTGGTGCCTCTGCTGCTGCACACTGGCTCCAATGATAAGACGTGTCTCCTTTGCCCTTGACCATCACCGCATGTGAGGTTCTCTCTGTGACCTGGAATGGACCCGTCCACCTGGGCTCTGACCACTTCCGTTTGATGACTTTCAGAAGGATCCACTCCACGTCTGAGGTGGTGGCTCGAGCCTCGGATGGTTGGGCGGCCACCTGTTTTGAGAATGCTGCAACCAAGCTGTGGAGAGATCTATAGTAATCACAGTGAGACATAGATTGTTCACATTCAGTCAGAAAAGGTAACCTGGTTTTTGGGCCTGGAAAAGGTCTTCCAGTGTGTAGTTCATGGGGCGTCAACCCATGTCTCTGGCTCACTGAGCTCCTTACTGACATCAAAGCTAAAGGTAATGCTGTCACCCAATTCATTTTGGTCTGTGCACAGATTTTAGCCAATTTGGTTTTGATTGTCTGGTTCATCCTTTCCACCTTCCCTTGGGATTGGGGGTGGTACACTGTTCCAAAGGAATGTCTCAGTCCCAAGAACTTTTCAACCTCTCTAAGTTCTTCATTTTTGAAGTGTGTGCCGTTATCTGACCTGATTTTCGCAGGAAAACCATGCCTGGGGATGTAGTGATTAATCAGACACTTCACCACTGTTTTGCTGTCTTCCTTTTTTGCTGGCCAGGCCTCTGGCCAACCGGTGAACGCATCTACACACACCAAAAGATATCTGAACCCATTCACTCTCTCAGTCATGTCTGTGTAGTCTATGATGATTTCCTTACCTGCTACCGGGTCCACAGGGAACTTACCTGGTGCAGGCTTCAGAGTGGGTCTCACATTGAATTGTTGGCAGGTGCTACACGAGCTTATCCAATGACCTACCGTCTGTTTCAGGTATGGATGCCACCAGTGCTCAAGACTCTTCATCATTTGTGCAGTTCCTGCATGTCCCGGTCCATGTGCTTCTTCCAGCGCTGCTGTGGTCAACCCTGGGGGTAGGATGGGACGTCCGTCTGCACTTCTCCATAGTTCATCCTGGTCTTTTCTTCCCCCTCTTGCCTTCCAGACTGATTTCTCTTCCGGTGAGGCCCCCTTTTGCAGTCTACTCACCTCCTCCACAGTCGGTTCTGGTGTCCATTCAACTTCAGAGTTCAAGATGTGTATGGGCAGATATCCAGCTTTGGTTTTGGCTGCTTGGTCTGCAGCTTGATTTTCTTGAGCCACCCTAGTGTAGCTGTTATCATGTCCTTTTTATGACCGCTACTTCTTGGGGAAGTAGTAGGGCCTCAGCTAATCTTCTCATTTCTTGCTCATGTTTAATGGGTTTTTGTCCTGCTGTTCTAAACCCTGTTCTCATCCATTGCTTTAGTTCCACATGCGCTGCTCCAGTGACATAAGCTGAGTCTGTGTAGATGTTCACTTTTTGTCCTTCCCCTAGTTCTAGGGCTGCTATTACTGCTAGCACCTCTGCTCTCTGTGCTGATTGGGTGTCTGTCAGCCCTTCTGCCTTAAGTCACAAAGTTCGTTCCTGTGTCTTCCACCACCGCATAGGCTGCGTTCAGACCCTCTGTGTCATGTCTAAAACAACAGCCATCTGTGTACAGGTTTCTTGCTTCTGTCAGTGGTTCTCCTTGTAGGTCTGGTCTGATTTTCTCACTTACCTCAACTTTTCCGGCGCATACGTGGGGCTCTCCTTCTGTCATTATGTCTGCCATGTTGATCCCTTCATGGCTGTAGATGATATTTGGCGCCTCCAGCACCTTACTCAATCTCTGTTGTCTCAATGGTGAGAGTGTGAAAGTTTTGGAATTGGCAAATGCCACTACACCATGTGATGTTAGAATATGTAGTGGATGTCCCATCACTACGTGGGCTGTTTTTTGAATTATTTTTGGCAACCCTGCATGTCTGGTACATTCATGGTGTCTTTGTTCCATGTTGTCAAGCATCACGCTAATATACATTAGCACTGTTCTTACTCCCCCTTTTTTCTGGAACAGCACTCGGTTCGCGGTGTGTGCTGTTACAGAAACATCCAGGTGAAAGGGCAATGTGTAGTCTGGATGTGCCAAGTGAGCAGCTTGGGAAAGGCTGGTTTTAAGAGCAATAAATGCTTTCTCTGCTTCTGTTGTCCATTCTAGAGGCGCTGTCAAATGGCGCATGCCCTGTTTCTTCATTAAGTTGCGGGCAGTCAGGTCAGTGTATCCTGGAATAAATGACCTGCTGTATCCGGTGAGTCCCAAGAAGGAAAGCATGTCCTTCAACCGCACCGGTTTTGGATGAGAAAGGACAGCAGATTGATGTGAAGTTCCAGTTTTTAAAGTTCCAAAGAGTTTTTAATGGTTTTTGCAAATTTGCTGTTTGAAGTGCTGACTTTACACCAACAAGGAGATGGTGTGAACCTCTATAGTTGAGCCAGAATTTGGGTCATTTGGTTCAGTGGGAGAACTCCAACATGACAGCCCTGGTAAAGATGGGTAAAAGGCATTAAAATAAAAATGATCCATCCATCCATTGTCTATATCTGCTTGTCCTTGCTGGGGGGGGGGGGATTTACTGAGAGATGTGGTACACCCTGGACAAGTCACCAGTCCATCACAGTGCAACTCAGGCACACACACACATGCACTCATACCTAGTGGCCATTTTGAACAACCAGTAAAACTAACAGTCATGCTTTTGGACTGTGGGAGGAAGCTGGAGTACCTGGAGAGAACCCACAGGGACAACATGCAAACTCCATGCTCAAAATATGGCTGCCCTGCATATAAAATCTAGTGATAGCTAGAAATGATAAAAATTTCTTATATCACTTCCATAGAAATAGACACCCTCCTTGATGCTACAGTGTATAAAAGGAAAACAGAGATGTATGTTGCTAACTTGCACTGCTAATAGTAGGCTTTCTATTTGGATGTTTGTCCTGATTGGCTCTACATCAAAGTGAATTTCCTCGTACTAACTTTGCTTAATATAGTGATACCAAAATTCCTCTGAGTCAATCACACAACTGTCTACTGAATATACAAAAATATAGTTTGGCTTTTAAAAAAAATCTGTGAGATCGTGATGCCACAGCAAAACAGAACCAGAAAAGACTCTTTACACAACTTTACTAAGGCTGCCAATAAAATTGTCCTCATCATATTCTAGTTCAGGGTAAATGGTGAGCAACATCTATGTGCAGGTGTGCACTGTAGCTGCAAGCGGTTACGTCATTCTAGTCATCTGCTCCTCATCTTTGTCTCACAGATTTCTCACTGTGCTCCCTCAACCAGACATGCTGATTCATGCTTTGGTGTTGGGTAAACTCAGAGCCGCTCATGGTCGCTTTGATGATGAATTTACGATGGGCTCTGCCAGCTTGAGAAACAATCGCTGCAGCCTCAGCTGCTGCATGGAGGCTCTCAGAGTTTATTTTTAACCCAGACGTGATTTATTTAGCACTCTGCCTTCTTGGTTCTACAAGCAGTCTGCTGAGCTCAAACCTGCACTGTGTTGCTCTGGGTCAAAGTTCTTCATTCCTGTCCCGGGCTGGGAGATCATCCTGCCCAAGAAATCCACCTGTTTGCGGCAAATTTGTAGTTTGGCTTTGCTGACCTTGTACCCAGCTTTAGCTAGGTGTGAGAGCACCACAGCCGTGGCCTCCAAGCATTCAGAAACAGTTGGTGTCGCCAAAATAATGTCATCCACATATTGAATCAATGTGGTGTTCGGTGGGAGGGGACAGTCTTGGAGGGAGTCCTTAAGGACCTGATTAAATATCCCGGATGACAGAGCAAAACCCTGCGGCAAACGAGTGCAGCGGTACCTGTTTGACTTATATGTGAATGCAAAAATATCTCTGCACTCCTCAGCTAGAGGCAGGCAGAAGAAAGCGTTGGCCAGATCGATGCAGGTGAACCATGCATGTTCGGGGTTTAGATTGGTAAGAGCAACATAAGGATTAGGCACTGGAACTGTAGGAGTGGAAAGTGCTGCATTTACAGCTCTAAAGTCGTGGGCCATTCTCCATTTCCCAGTGCCCTTCTTTTCTACTGGTAAGATGGGTGTGTTCCAAGAAGAGCCGTCAGCTGGTTCCAGCACCCCAGCGTTCCACAGCCCTTCTATGGTGTCAGAAATTCCACTTTCGGCTGCTGGTTTGTGAGGGTACTGGGATTTCCAAATGGGTCGGTCAGTGTTAAGCTGGAAAGTGATGGGAGAGCACTGAATGAGTCCCACGTCCGTGGGGCCCTCAGCCCAAAGTGAAGATGGCATGCTCTGAACTACAGCTGCAGCCATTGGATGATCTGTTTTTTCTCTCCCATGATGTCTTTCAAGTTGCACATGTTCCAAGGTGCCAACGTCTGTGGACATGTTAGTAATGCGCTAGGTGTTACATGAGGGGGAATAAGATAGATTGGGTGTGGATGAAGAATGCCAGTCAGTGAGAGCTAGGGAGCGTTTTAACACTCCTCCCAGCTCGCGGGCTTCGTGAGCAGGGTGGAGCACCAGTGTAACATCCATAAAAGTTATGAACAGGACCAGTGACAAAGGGCAGCCCTGCCGGAGTCCAACATGCACCGGGAACATGTCCGACTTAGTGCCGGCAATGCGAACCAAACTCCTGCTCCGCTTATACAGAGATCGGATGGCCCCTAGTAAAGGGCCCCCGATTCCATACTCCTGGAGCATCCCCCACAGGGCATCATGAGGGACACAGTCGAATGCTTTCTCCGGGTCCACAAAACACATGTGGACCAGTTGGGCAAACAAGCATGAACCCTCGAGTACCCTGTAGAGGGTATAGAGCTGGTCCAGTGTTCCACGGCCGGGACGAAAACCACACTGCTCCTCCTGAAGCCGGGGTTCGACTATTGGCCGGCCTCTCCTCTCCAATACCCTGGCGTAGGCCTTACCAGGGAGGCTGAGGAGTGTGATCCCCCTGTAGTTGTAACACACCCTCTGGTCACCCTTCTTATGTAGGGGGACCACCACCCCAGTCTGCCAATCCAAAGGCACTGTCCCCGTCCGCCATGCAATGTTGAAGAGGCGTGTCAACCATGACAGCCCCACAACATCCAAAGACTTGAGGTACTCAGGGCGGATCTCATCCGACCCCGAAGCCCTGCCACCACGGAGCTTTTTAACCACCTCGGTGACTTCAGCCTGGGTGATGAAAGAGTCCAACCCTGAGTCCCCAGCCTCTGTTTCCACCAGGGAATGCATGATGGCAGGATTGAGGAGATCCTCGAAGTATTCCTTCCACCGGCCGATAATGTCCCCAGTCGAGGTCAGCAGCTCCCCACCCCCACTGTAAACAGTGTTGGCGAAGCACTGCTTCCCCCTCCTGAGGCGCCGGATGGTTTGACAGTATCGCTTCGGGGCCAACCGGTAGTCCTTCTCCTTGGCCTCACCGAACTCCTCCCAGGTCCGGGTTTTTGCCTCTGCCACCGCCCGGGCCGCGGCACACTTGGCCCCACGGTACCCGTCAGCCGCCTCAGGAGTCCAACAAGCCAACCACAGCCGATAGGACTCCTTCTTCAGCTTGACAGCGTCCCTTACTGCCGGTGTCCACCACCGGGTTTGGGGATTGCCGCCGCGACAGGAACCGCAGACATTATGGCTGCAGCTACGGGCAGCAGCATCGACAATAGATGCGGAGAACATGGTCCACTCGGACTCTATGTCTCCAACATCCCTCGGAATCTGGTCAAAGCTCTCCCGGAGGTGAGAGTTGAATACATCCCTGGCCAAGGGGTCCGCCAGACGTTCCCAGCAGACCCTCACTATGCGCTTGGCCCGTAGGCTGAAATGATAGTCAGAGACCTCTCCCCAAGCCGAAGGCGCAGGGATGCGACCCTCTCATCCACTGGGGTAAACCCCAACACGAGACGGCTGAGCTGGGGGGCAACAAGCAAACCCACCCCAGCCCGCCGCCTCTCCCCGCGGGCCACTCCAGAGTAGAAGAGAGTCCAGCCCCTCTCAAGGAGATGGGTTCCAGAGCCCACGCTGTGCGTGGAGGCAAGCCCGACTATTTCTTGTCGATATCTCTCAACCTCCCGCACAAGCTCAGGCTCCTTCCCCCTCGGCGAGGTGACATTCCACGTCCCTAGAGCCAGCCTAAGCATCCAGGGATCGGGCCGCCGAGGTCTCCACCTTCGTCCGCTGCCCAATCCTCTTTGCACCGGTCCCTCATGGTTCCCCTGCAGGTGGTGGGCCCACTGGGGGATGGTCCTGCGTCTCTCGTTCGGACTTGGCCCGGCCGGGTCCCACGAGGAGCAACCCAGCCACCAGGCGCTCTCCGACGAGTCCCGACCCCTGGCCTGGCTCCAGGGTGGGACCCCGGCTCCGCCGTACCGGGCGACGTCACATGCCTCGATTTTGTAGTCGTCATGAGGGGTTCTTGAACGAAATATGATTTTACTATTTTCAAATTATTCCTGAAGGCTAAAATAAAAAAAAGGATACCATGTCAGCTTTCTGAATAACACACAGGCAGGGTGGACTGTTTCACCTGATCACACATAAAATCAGCCGTTAAGACTTACATTTCCCCCGAAACACACAAAACAATACCACCATGGAACAGCGTGTTTGGTTTGACAATTTACTTATGGCCCTTAAGCAAAACAACCTGGAAAGTAGGAAGGAGCAGGCAGAGAGCAGCTGCTCATAATCAGACTGCTTGCATTGGGGCAAACGGGAGGAAGACCCAGTTGAATTCACAGAGCATGAATATCCAACCTAAAACTAACTTCACTGCATTCAAAAGTCATCGGCCTCCAACCATCAGTGAGTCCATGGAAATACAATAGGTTCAGTGCCAAGTAGAGCGAGACCAACTGGAGTGGAGCCGTGCAGGCTAAGTAGAGCCCGTGGTAAAGGGGCATAGGAGTCCTGATGAGCAGCCTGATTGGTTTTCATTTAAGATTCAAGATTCTTTGTCATTATGTCACCATAATGAAATTTAGCTGAGACCTGGCTCAAAAGATACACATGTAGGTTATAGACAAAATTTAAAGACACTTATAAGAAAAATATATGTATCATTGTTTTCGTAATAGCTCTGACCCACATACAAAGAACACTCCAGAGAAAATAGAAAGAGTGAAATGATATTTATTGTGCCACAAAATAATCAGGAACGAAAAAACAGGCGAGACTCCAACTGTAAGGGGAGAGAGGAAAAGAACTGGAGAAAACAGTGAACAAACGTAACTGAGTGAATGACAAGAATTTTAGGTAGAGAAGTGAACGGCTTACTAAGTGGGTGCGGTCAGGTCGCTAGGGGTAGAGGGATTCCCAAGTTGTCGTAGCAGAGTTTGTTCTGTTGGTTTCTCAGGTACTTCTTGGGTGAGCTCGGAGATGATTGAGTTAGTTAGTGCTGATACTTGCGCTGGAGGGTGGACAGGATACGCTTAGGCTTAGGTCCTGGAGATGTAGGAAGCAGGAAACTGCCAGCTTGGTCGGTAATCCAGACGGGAACAATAATTAGGAACAAAGTCCTGTGGAGATATATTATGTGTGTGCATCATTATTATTATGTTCATAACCAGTGTGGGAAATAAAATGTATAACCTGTGTTAGTATAAGACATTGTGTATTGTGTGGCCTGCAGAAGTATTTCTCACAGAAGAGGTGAAGTGGAAAATTACTGAAAACGGCAGAAGTGTGTGAAAATTGGTGATAAGTGTTACTCCCTTCTCATATCAGTAGAAAACATAATGCAGGTGCAGGACAATGACTGTCTAAATATGGTAAGCTGGAAAAAGTGTGTACGTGACTACATGTGAGAAAATATTGTAATCAAGGGCGCTGCCCATTTTCATGTGTGTTTTAATAAAAGCAATGGGCCCAGTGAGAAGCTCTGAAGTCGTCTCGGTGTGTGGCCTGATCACATGAGAGCTTCCCTGGTCCAGGTACTTTGAATAACATACAGCTGTCTCCGTGTGATTTATTCTAATGTGTTGTGAATTCCTCCAGGTTACGGTGAATAAACGAACGCACAGAAGGCCTCTTTAAAGAGGTACTTCAACAGTCCTTAGAACGTAGATAATCTTGGTCATCCAGAAAACTCCTGGACACAAAGTCAGTTGTCCAGTGACATAAATCCAAAGTTCAGATTCTTACCCTGCGAAGGGACATAAAGTTATTCCAGAACAAAATACAAAGCATTAACTTAGCATTGGCTGAGCTTGTTACCACAGTAGGCAAACATTCTGGCGTCAAAGTGCTGCCAGCCTCCTGCTGAAGTACTCCAAGCAATCAGCAGAATAAGTCGCACCTGTCCCCCAGCACACCTGAGAACTTCAGCATCATCTGAAACACTGAGGCAATATTACAAGCACAATACAAACACACACACACAACCCAGATCCCGACAATATATATATATCTAGCCTTTAGTATTTACATAATGTGCAGCTTGTGCACAGTCTGAGATGGGCTAGTGGTTTGTTTAATTGTCAGCAGGGGTGTTGAGTGTCTGCCTTCAGGGGGACAAGTGTCTTCACTGCTTTCCGAAAGAAACTTTTTCTGAGTCTATTTGTTTTTGATGTGATGTTCCTAAATTGTTTTCCTGAGTAAAGTGGGACAAACAGTGCATTGCCCGGATGGGTGTGGTCTGTAGCAATATGTCTGGCCCTTTTCTGGACTTGTGCAGCATAGATCGAGTCCAGATCTGGTAGACAACATCCCACAATCCCCTGTTCTGTCCTCACCACCCGTGCACTTTAACTTGTATTAAAGTCCTTTTTCTACCGTGCTGTGCAGCTCCCATACCACAGTATCACACTGAGGCACAGGTTGCTTTCAATTGTGGCCCTTTAAAAGTTTGTGAGCACCTAAGTAGAGAGTTGAGTCCGTTTCAGCTTTCTGAGAGAGAAGAGCCTTTGTTGGGCCTTCTTTACCAGGTGGGAAGTGTTCTTACTCCAGGAGAGGTCAGAGGAAATGTGAATGCCCAGGAACTTTAGTCTGCTGTCTACACCCTCCACCATCGCCCCGTCTATGCAGAGAGAAGCGTGTTTGCTCTTCCTAGACCTCCTGTATTCCACTATCACTGCCTTGGGCTTGCTGTTGTTGAGGATGAGGTTGTTCGTGGAGCACCACTGAGTCAGATTGTGGACCTCCTGTCTGCAGGTCTCATCATTGTTAGACATAAGACCCACCATCAGTGGTGTGGTCTGCAAACTTCACAACCATGTTTGATTTGTGAATAGCAGATTAGCATCCTAACATAGGTGTTAGGGTGTGGCAGATGGATCAGGGCCATGTGAAGTGCTAACGAGACATCATCCTCTGTGGAGCAATTCTTATAGGCAAACTGCAGGCTGTCCAGGCCAGCAGTGGTGGCTTCCTTAAAGTAATTCAGGAGAATCATTTCAAAGCACTTCATGAAGACCATGGTCAGAACAACAGGGCAATAAACATTAAGGCAGGTGATGGTTGATTTCTTGGGCACATGCACAATAGTCGAGGACTTCAGGCAGGCTGGGACAATGGAAAGCTGTGGGGAGAGGTTAAAGATTTCCAAAAAACAAACCTTGCAAGTTGGTCATCAGATGATTTTAGCATCTGACCTGACACCATGTCTGGACCTGAAGCGTTGTTAATGTTGATCTTCCTCATAATGGAGGTCACTTAGTGCAGCTGCAGGACGAGAGGCTGGTGCTGCACCTATGGCTGAGGTGAGTGTTTAGTTCTTCTGCTGTTTGGAGTGTCAAAGCGTGCAAAGAAGGTTTAAAACCTGTAAAGATACCATAACAATAATCTAACCAACTGAAATAAAAGCATGCACCAGTTTTTTGTGTCCTGTTTTAAAATCATTCCAGCAACGCTTTTATATGGCCCGGCAAGCGAATATAAAAAGACATAGTTGGTGGAAACCTGTGTTCACGTTTTACTAACCTGTGCTCTCAGTTTGATAAACTGTGTGGTCCGTTTTGCAATCCGTGTGCAATCCGTGTGCACAAATTACTCAGTGGCATCTGCCATCATTTTAAATATAATTTTAAATGGTTTATCATTTTAAATATAATTTTAAATGGTTTATCATTTTAAATATAATTTTAAATGGTTTATCATTTTATGAGTAACAAAAATATAGTCATATTTCATGCTGTGAAGTGTGTTAATTTACACCGGCTTCGTGTTTTTTTTACCCGCAGACACTTCATACTTTTAAGATGGTAGTAGGCTGATATTGTAATTGATTTATGTGGTTGTTAAAATTCTTCTCTGAGTCAATGACACCATGGGGATCTTTTGTGTCAGGGTGAGATTTTGGTAAGAGATGTAAATGGCTGTATTTCAATCCTGTTGTAGAATCTGTTAAGGTTGTCTGCCAGATGAGGATTCTGCTCAGGGTGTAGACTGTAGACTGTGATGGTTTTAAGACCATTCCAAACTGCGGCTGGGCCGTTAGCTGAGAAACTAAGCTTTTTGCTGTAACTTCTCTTTGCTGCCTTGATCTCCTTGATCACTTTGTTCCTGGCCTGCTTATACAAGACTAGTTTCTCACTGCTGTAAGCATCTTCCTTGCTCCTATAAAGCTTCCTCAGATTTGAAGTTAATCATGGTTTATTGTAATGTAAATAATAAAGAATATCTTTTTAAATGTACATGTATACACAATTGACTTTACAAAGGAGTGTAATGTGAGATCAGTCCAAGCATGCATGGTGTTGGTTTGGAACTCTGTCAAGCTTTCATTAGAGAAACAGCGTGGGGGAAGAAACTGTCTCTGTGGCGGCTGGTTTTAGCAGACACAGCTCTGTAGCTCCGGGAGGCAGATCTTTTAGTTATCAGGCTCCTCTCCTGTGGAACCAGCTCCGAGTTTTAGTCCATGAGGCAGACACCATGTCTACTTTTAAGGCTAGGCTTAAAACTTTCCTTTTTGATAAAGCTTATAGTTAGAGTGGCTTAGGTTATCCTGAGCTGTCTCTGTAGTTATGCTGCTATAGGCTTAGACTGCTGGATGACATAATGACCCCTTTCACTCTCTCTGCTACATTCTCATACTACTCTTCACTTTTGCTTTTATTTTACCTTTTAACTCTATGTTCTCTCTCTGTTTTTTCTCTTTCTAGAAGCTACATCTGACCTGGCTCTGTGTTTAGCAGTGGCACCTTCGTGGAGGGGCCAAGCTGCTGCTGCCAAAAACTTAATGCTCACCTTCTACAGATGATACACTTGGCCCTTGGCCTTGATTAACCCTGTCTCGCCTAGACATAGCTACTGGCTGAGCTTCTACTGGGACTAACTGCATGTGCTCTCTTTCATACTCTAGACTTGAAAACTGGCTCAGAGTTCATCTGCTTATAGCTGTCTTTTTCTCCTAGATGAAGCCTCTAAAGGAGCTATAACCAATAACGTTTCACTTTTCTTTCCTATAGAAAGTAATTAGGATCAGTGCTTCTGTGTTCTTTTTGTCTCTGCTCTTTTCTCTCAAACCCCCAGTCGGTCGTGGCAGATGGCTGCTCACATTGAGCATGGTTCTGCTGGAGGTTTCTTCCTGTAAAAAATGAGTTTTCCTCTCTTTTAATATGAGGGATTGCTGCAAAGTCAATGCCAGCAACTGTCCACTATCTCTATATGCTCATCCAGGAGGAGTAAATGCTGCAAGTCACTGACTCGATGCAATCTGCTAGGTTTCCTTAGATAGAAAAACTTTTAACCAATTTGAATAATAGTTTAATAGTTAGGATTAGTTGAAATGTATGTGTCATCTTTTTCGAGATAGTTCTGACCCACATGCAGAAAAACACTCAGAAGAGAAGACAAGATTACGAAGGAGGTTTATTTTTTTAAACAATGATAAATGTAAAATGATCTGGAACTGGTAGATCGCCAACTGCACAGAAAGAAAGGGAAGAAGCAGGTAAATCAAAATGCTATAGTTAACGTGGTTACTGAAGTTACAGAAAAGGCTTACTATGTAGGAGTAGTCTAACCACCGGGGGGGTGAGGGATTCGGAGTCTGAGCGTTCGACACAGAAGTTTCTCTGATGCTGCTTGAGAGATTTGCGAAGAACAGTGAGGAGTTCAGAATGAAAGTACTTGCGTTGGAGGGCAGACAGAGTATGCTTATGCCTTGGTCAGGATGACGGTGAAACAGGAAGCTGCCAGCTGATTCTTGTCCAGATGAAGAAAACAAGAATTTGGGATCATGATAATAGAAGACCTTTCTCCAGAAGTTGGTAATCCTGATCAGCCAAATACTTTTGAGAGCAGAGTCAGGCGTCAGCAAGAATTACCCAAGGGTTCAGGTAAGCAACCACTGAAGGCAAACACTCTGGCGACGAAGTGCTGGCAGCTTCCCGCTTAAGTACGCCTCCAAGTAATAAGTAGATTAGTCGCACCTGTCACCCACCACACCCAGGAACCCCAGCACCATGGTCTGGTTCTTAATTTACCGGTGGTTCTGCATTAAACGTGTCAATTGGTCTCACTCCCTCTGTCTTCCTGCAGCCTGGCCCACACCTGTTCCTTGTTTCCCTTGATTAATCAGTCTTTCTGTTCATTAGTTCTCACTGTACTCTCGTTTTTATTTAAGCTCTTTAGTTTCCATTGTTCCCTGCTGGTTCCTTGTGTTTTGTCATAGTCTCCCATGACTTGCTGTTGTGTCTGGTCTGGTGTCCTCCTCATGTAACCTGCTGTCTGGATTCCGACTGGACAAGAAACAATCTTACCTTCATTCACCGTGTCCTGGAATTCTCCTCTGCACTTTGGTCCTACCTCAAACACTCATCCTGACAGTACCCGACTTGAAATCTGTATGATTTGATTGAATTGACTTTGTAAAGTGCCTTGAGACAACGTGTTGTAATTTGGCGCTATATAAATAAAATTGAATTGAATTAAATTGTAGTGCCGACCTGAAGGTAAAGGTCTAAACAGTTTGTGTGCAGGTTGTGTGGGGTCTGCAAAGATTTTAGCTGTCCTTTTCCTGACCCTAGACCTGTATAAGTCCTGGATGGAGGGAAGGTCAGTCCTGATTATTCTCTCTGCAGTCCTGATTATTCGTTGCAGTCTGGACCTGTCCTGTTTTGTGGATGAACCAAACCACACTGAGATGGATGAAGACAGGACAGACGGAATTATGGAAGTGTATAAGATGACCAGGAGCTCCTGTGGAAGGTTGTACTTATTGAGTTGCTTTAGGAAGTGCAGTCTCTGCTGGGCCTTCTTCTGAACATTGTCTATGTGTGAGGACAATCTCTGGTTTTGAGAAATGGTGGTTCCTAGGAACCAGAAGTGGTCCACAGCAGACACAGTGTTGTTGAGGATGGTGAGGGGGGTATGTGGGGGTGGTGTTCTCCGAAAGTCCACCATTATCTCCACAGTCTTCAGTGGGTTAAGTTCCAGTTGGTTCTGACTGCACCAGCGTAGCAGCCGATCCACCTTCTGTCTGCAGACTCATCACTGTCCTGAATCAGTCAGTGGGGTCATCTGCAAACATTAGGAGTTTCACATTCGGGTCCGCTGAGGTGCAATCATTTGTGTAGAGGGAGAAGAGGAGTGGGGAAAGATCACACCCCTGGGGGGCGAGGGTGCTAATGGTTCTTGCGTGGGAGAAAATGCACCCCAGCCTCATCTGCTGCTTCCTTCAGGAAGCTGGTGATTCACTGACAAGTGGAGGCCGGGACTTTGAGCTGGATGAGCTTCTGGGGGAGGATGTCTGGGTTGAAAGTGTTGAAGGCCGAGCTGAAGTTCACAAACAGGATCCTGGCAAACACCCTTGGGTGGTCAAACTCAATACATTGTCTATTCCCCTTGTTTGTGTGTGTGTGTGTGTTCCTGTCTTGGCATCACAGTGAGAACCATTTTCCCAATTTCACCATCAAATTGAGGACCGTTTGTACCAAAGTGAGGACATTTTGCTGGTCCTCACGACCTATTTTGCTAACGGTTAGGTTTAGGACTAAGGTATGAATTGACTTTAGGTTAAGGTTAGGGTTAGGCATGCACTGGTAATAGTTAGGTTTAGGGTTATTGTCAGGGTTAGGGCATAGAAAGGGTTGAAAATGACTGAAAATCAATGGAAGTCAATGGGAGTCAACACATGGTCCTCACTACATACAGTAAAACAAGAGTGTGTGTGTATGTGTGTGTGTGTGTGTGTGTGTGTGTGTGTGTGTGTTCCTGTCTTGGCATCACAGTGAGAACCATTTTCCCGATTTCACCATCAAATTGAGGACCGTTTGTACCAAAGTGAGGACATTTTGCTGTCCTCACGACCTATTTTGCTAACGGTTAGGTTTAGGACTAAGGTATGAATTGACTTTAGGTTAAGGTTAGGGTTAGGCATGCACTGGTAATGGTTAGGTTTAGGGTTATTGTCAGGGTTAGGGCATAGAAAGGGTTGAAAATGACTGAAAATCAATGGAAGTCAATGGGAGTCAACACATGGTCCTCACTACATATAGTAAAACAAGAGTGTGTGTGTGTGTGTGTGTGTGTGTGTGTGTGTGTGTGCGTGTGTGTGTGTGTGTGGAAGGGTGGGTGGGTTGGTTGATCCTGGACAGGTTGCCATCCCATCAATGAAATGAATTGTATTCTCTCTCTTTTTCCTTTTTGCCCCACCTCTCTCTCTTTCGTGCTTCTTATTTTTTTCCTTTTCCTTTCTATCTCCATGTCCGTAACAATTGAAATAATCCCAAAGCAGTTTATAATTATGTTTCTTTTATAAATATCAAGCAGAGCATTAAAGCGTTAGCTGTTATGCTCCCCTGGTGAAAGTAAATCGGTTGGACTTCTTCTTGGCACTCTAAGTGCTACTCTGCCGGACAGAACACAGTTAAAAAAAAAATATTAAGTTAATGGTATTACTGAAAGGCAACTCTCTGAAACAAACTTTCTGGGTGAGTTGGTCTTCAGAATGTAGGACATCTCAATTACTCATTTTATTACCAGAAATACACTGACACTTCAAGCAGCAAATCTCATGTCTAAGTGGCTCTGAATAAAAATACAAGTAATCATATTACGTCATATCAACAGCAATAAACAATTTCAATATAGTTTTTACAATATGTTGTATATTTATTGTAACTAGTGATGTGACGTTCCCGAACAATTATTTTGAGCTACTCTTTGCTTTACAGGACTCGAGTTGCAGTTAGTAACAGAAGTGTTTTACTACTTTGCTTGCTTATAATGCTCTACATGCACTGCACCGCTACCTTTTTCAGTGTAATTTAATTTTAAATTCTTTTTTTATTTCCTAGGTTACTAAATACTGAAACAGAAAGGGGAGGTGGTCTGAGCATACCACCTCGAGCATGCTCATTGTTCACTGTTTTTTTACATCACGTGTTATGGCGGCAGACACGTGCATGGCTCTGTGTGCGATCGGGCTGCAATGCCAACACTGGCTGCTTGCAGCGGGAGAGAGGATGAGGACGAAGCTTGTCCTTCCAAATGCAAATATGCTTATGTAACAAGAAGCTGTAACAGAAGCAACCTTAAAGCAAGATACTGCCTTTTGTTTCAGGGGTATTTTGTAATTTGGATGTTTGCACACTTTATGTGGTTAAGGTATGTTGTTAAGGTTTACAGTTAAGTGTTGTTTACCATTAAAGGAATGGATCCTGAAGATTTGGTTCCCTCAAAGAGACATAAGGCCCATTACTAATTGTAATCACAGACTACAGAAAGTGCCAGGTTTTTCCAGAACACAACAGTGTATACACACTGATGCAGCAGTGAACACTCAACAAACACACCTTCTAGGTAAATGTTTGACATCAAATGATGTCACACCGACTTAAAGGAACATGTGCTGAATAACATTAGCCATAATTACTACTTGCTTATCTAGTACTTCTTTGCTTAATTGAATTCCCTAAACTTTGAGGGTTTTTTTATGTTCGTTTCTCATTCAAAAGAGAAAGATTTTGACTGTGTGTGTAAACTAAATGAT